>NC_057862.1:560703181-561031931 GCF_019393635.1 Dromiciops gliroides | reverse complement strand
AAGAGATCATAAAAAAGGGAAAAAGACTCACATGTACAAAAATATTTTTAGCAGCTCTCTTTGCATTGGCAAAGAATTGGAAATTGAGGGGATGCTCAACTATTGGGGAATGGCTAAACAAGTTGTAGTATATGAATGTAATGGAATACTACTGTGCTGTAAGAAATGATGGGCAGGGGGCAGCTAGGTGGCACAGTGGATAGAGCACCAGCCCTGGATTCAGGAGAACCTGAGTTCAAATCTAGTCTCAGACACTTTATAATCACTAGCTGTGTGACCCTAGGCAAGTCACTTAACCCCAATTGCCTCACCAAAAAAACAAAACAAACAAACAAACAAACAAACAAAAAGAAATGATGGGCAGGCAGATTTCAGAAAAACCTTGAAAGACTCAAGTGGACTGATGCTGAGTGAAGTGAGCAGAACCAGGAGAACATTGTACACAGTGATAGCAGCATTGTATAATGATCAGCTGTGATAGATTTAGCTCTTCTTGGCAATACAATGATCCAAGACAATCCCAAAGGACTCATGATGGAAAATGCTCTCCACATCCAGAAAAAGAACTGTGGATTCTGAATGCAGATTTAATTATACTATTTTTTCTTTTTTGAGGTTTTTTCTTTTTGTTCTTATTCTTTTTTCACAACATGGCTAATGTGAAAATATGTTTAATGTGATTGTACATGTACAATCTATATCAGATTGCTTGTCATCTTGGAGAGGAGGAAGGGAAGGAGAAAAATTTGAAACTCAAAATCTTATAAAAACGAATGTTGAAAACTATCTCTACATGTAACTAGAAAAAAATTTAATGCTATTAAGATTTTTTTAAAAATGACCTCAAGAGGGGGCAGCTAGGTGGTGCAGTGGATAGAGCACCGGCTCTGGAGTCAGGAGGACATGAGTTCAAATCCGGCCTCAGACACTTAACACTTACTAGCTGTGTGACCCTGGGCAAGTCACTTAACCCCAATTGCCTCACAAAAAAAAGACCCCAAGATACTGATACTCTGATTGGGAGAGTGATGATTCCATCAACATAAATTATCCATTAAGGAAATAGGCAAAATTAAGTTTTCAGGGTAGGGTTGGGAAGTGTAAGGGCCAAATTTAATATGAGAAGAGCTAATTGGGCAGCTCACCTTAATATTGGGGTAAGGAAAGAAACAGCCTTTTTTTTTTTTTGGTGGGGTAATGGGGGTTAAGTGACTTGCCCAGTGTCAAGTATCTGAGGTTGGATTTGAACTCAGGTCCTCCTGAATTCAGGGCTGGTGCTTTATCCACTGTGCCACCTAGCTGCCCCCAACAGCCTCTTTCAAAAAACACAGAACAGGTTTATTAATGGGAACAAGTTTAAAACACTGTCTGAATCACACAAATTAGATTAATAGAACTAGAAACAATGTATAAACGATGTATAAATCTCTGGGGTAAAAAGGCCCCAGGCACCCGAACCTGCCTCCAGCCCAGCTAGCTCCAAAGAGATCACTTTGCCTAAAAAACCCCACAAACTCACCACACCTAAAATCTGCAGCTTTAAGGAGAATCAGCTGTGCAGTCTCTTCTGTTTCTGTCCGAAGGTCAAACACAAGCAGCTCCTCTAAATGTCTGCCTTCTTTCCCCGTTTCCCTCAGAACCCTCTCTATCTTTTTTTTTAAAGTGAAGCAATTGGGGTTAAGTGACTTGCCCAAAGTCACACAGCTTGTAAGTGTTAAGTGTTTGAGGCCTGATTTGAACTCAGGTACTCCTGACTCCAGGGCTGGTACTCTATCCACTGCGCCACCTAGCTGCCCCTCTAACTAACTTTTTAACTTCTTTTCCCTCACCCTAACTCTCTCTAACTGAAACTCAACTGTATCTCCAACTGACTTTTTCACTGTAAGGGCAGGGGCAGTTCTTAGCCATGCTGAGTCTCTGATTGGCTCAGCATACCCACATGGGCTGTCCCCATTATAATCTGGCCAGACCAGTTACTTAGTTTCAATAAATGTTCCCTGTGGTCAGAGTTCTTCTTGTTTGTTCAATTATCTCCCAAAGTACACACCCATCTTCTCTTAGGCTTTTAAGCTTACATTTTTTTCAGTCTGACCATAATAAAGCAAAGATAGGGTTATAAAAACCCCAAATCACAATTAATTCCTTAACAGAAGGAAAGGATGAATTATGTGGTATCAGTGGGATATCCAGATAGGGATGTTGGAAATTTTAAAATGGAATTCCTAGGAGAGTTTAGAGATATAAATAGGCTGTAAATTCCATGTAACTGGGGACTTTTCATCTTCCCTAGCACCAACCATAGAACTGTTAGCACTGTAGGTGCTTAATAAATATTTATTGAATTAATGCATAAATTAATATACTGAGAGTCAGTGTTCTGTGGCAGAAACTAAATCTGGAGTCAGAAGAAACAAAAATTCAGTCTCTGAGACTTACTTGTTGTATAATTATGGATGAGTCAAGGTCTCTCAACTTCATTTTCCTTATCTGTAAAATGGGGATAATAATAGTTCAAAGGGTTATTATAAGAAAAAAATGAAAAAATATATAGAGAGAGCTTTGCAAACATAAATGTTAATTATTGTAACTATTACATAGTTTGGGGAATCATCTGCACAGAAATTATCTCTGAAGCTACCAGAGAGGATGAGATTACCAAAGGGGAGAATATAAAGGGAGAAAAGAAGGGGACCTAGAATAGAGTCTTAGCATATGCCCATATAAGAGTAAGAGGAAGGAAAAGCAATGAAGGTAAACTGAGGAGGAATAGTTAGAGAAATTAAAGGAAAGCCATAAAAAATCAGTCATATATGTCCCTCCCATGCAATAGATAAAAAAGCACAAAAATAATTTAATATGGAGGGACTTGGCATAAGGCAAACACACTAATTTATTGTTTATGGCATGCTGAATTGGTCCAATTATTCTGGAAAACAATCTGTAATTATTTAAGAAAATTCACTATTCATGCCCTTTGACCCAGAATCCCAATATTAGGCATATTAGCTAAGGGACAGGGAAAAAAAAATCCTAAATATACAAAAATATTGATACTAACACATTTTCCAGCCCCAAACTGGAGACAAATTAATTATCTATTAACTGGGAAATGTCTAACTAAATTGTAGCATATGAATGTAATGAAATATTATGGCTTCATGGGAAATGAAAAATGAATTTAAAAAAACACAGGAAGACTCCATGTATGACTAAAGTAAACAGGACTAGAATAGTATATCAAGCAGTCAGATAAGGGAAGAATTTATGAACAAACAAGAAATAGGACTGTAGGAAGTAAAATTAATCATTTTGAGTTCATGAAATTAAAAAGCTTTTGCACAAACAAAATTAATGCAGCCAAAATTAGAAAACCAAGTGAAAATTTTTATAGGAAGTTTCTCTGATAAAGGCCTCATTTCTCAATTTTTTTTTTAATCTTTTCTAATTTTTTTCATTAACAACCAGAATTTTAAAAACAAAGCAGAACAAAACAACAACAGAAAAAAAACAACAACACCTTGAAGTTGTAATGGGAAAAAGCTAAAACTGCTGCTGAGGGCTTGTGTATGTATCTGGGATACATGTCCCCTCATGAGGGGACAAGGCCCAGGAAGGTGCCTGTAAATGTAAATGACCAAGAAGAATCAGAGATGGGAATCATCAACAGCAGAAAGCAGCAAAACTTCTCATCAGGCAATACCAAATCGCTCTGTTCTTTTCCTCTTCTTTGCCTCTATGTCCTCTGTGGTTCCAGTCCCAGTTGAACTGGTGACAATCCCAAATTGCTCCTTCCTCTTTTTCAGCTTCTCATCATCCTCGCTCTTCTTAGAGACAGAGGAGACATTCAAACCAAATCTTTGAGCCCTTTCCTTTAATTGATCCATGTTTACCATAGGTTTGGTGTCTGATGATAACCTTTTGCTGAAACTGAAGAAATGCCAAATCAAGCTGCACGGGCAGCTTTCTTGCTCTCCAAGCTCACAGGTACATTGAATCACTCAGCTCATTTCTGCATCCTCTCAGTCTGTGGTATTTCAGATGTGATTTTTCACTACCTTCTTCTCTGCTGCCTCATCAGCAGTTTTCTCTGGAGGTTCTTCCTCTTTGACAGGTATTTCTACTGGCTTTAGTTCTTCTTCCTCTGTTTCATTTCCCAGCACATCCTCTTCATTGGCATGCTCTTCAAGATAAGCCCAGAGTGGGGCAGCTAGGTGGCACAGTGGATAGAGCACCAGCCCTGGATTCAGGAGTACCCAAGTTCAAATCTGTCCTCAGACACTTGACACTTACTAGCTGTGTGACCCTGGGCAAGTCACTTAACCCCAATTGCCTAAAAAAAAAATAAATAAAAAATAAAGAACAACTGAATAAATAAGTAATTTAAAAAAAAAGATAAGCCCGGAGTCTATTGATGAGATCTTGTTTTATTCCTTTTGTTTCCAGGCCCCGTGCAAGACATTCCTGTTTCATCTCAGCAAGCTTCAGCTTGTGAAGTTCTACCGTCTCTGCTGCCATCTTGTCACCCCCTCCCCATTTCTCAAATATTTAAGAAACTGTGCCAAACTTTTATAAAATTAAGAGACATTCCCCAGTTGGTAAAAGATCAAAAGAATAGGAATAGTTTATTAAAAAAAAAAAGAAGCTATCAATAGTCAAATGAAAAAATGCTCTAAATCACTACTGATTAGAGAAATGCAAATTAAAACAACTCTGAGGCACCACCTCATACCTATCAGATTGGCTTATATGACAAAAAAGGAAAATAATACATGTTGGAGGGAATGTGGGAAAATTGGGATACTAATGCACTGCTGGTGGAGTTGTGAACTGATGCAACCATTCTGGAGAACAATTTGAAACTATACCCAAAGGGCTGTAAAATTGTGTTTACCCTTTGACTCAACAATAGCACTACTAGTTCTATATCCCAAAGAAATCAAAGAAAATGGAAAAGGACAAAAATATTTATATAATCTCTTTTTGTGGTGGCAAAGAATTGGAAATTAAGGGGATGTCCATCAATTGGGGAATGGTTAAATAAATTGTGGTATATGTGATGGCATACTGTTGTGCTATAAGAAATGATGAGCAGGATGGTTTCAGAAAAACCTCAGAAGACTTACACGAACTAATGCAAAATGAAGTGAGAAGAACCAGGAGAACATTCTACCCAGTAATAGCAATGTTGTAAGGATCATCAACTATGAAAGACTTAAGTACTCTGATCAAGACAGTGGTCCAAGACAAGATGCTATCCATCTCCAAAGAGACAACTGATAAACTCTGAATGTAGAGTGAAACATACTTTTTCACTTTATTTTATTGTTTTATTTTGTTTGCATTTTCTTTTGCAACATGGCTAATAAGGAAGTATGTTTTGCATGACTTAACATGTCATTAATATAAAATTGTTTGCCTTAAAGAGAGGTGAAGGGTAGGAAGGAGGGAAAGAATTTGAAACTCAAAACTTTTTTTAATGAGTGTTAAATTTTGTTTACATGTAATTGGGAAATAGATAACAAAATAAAATTTAAAAAAAATTTAAAGGGGGAAAAAAGAATTATTCCAAGGTTCCAGAAAAACTGAGAATGAAGACCATGAAAGATACAAATGGACAACTGTAGAAATATTGAGAAGCTAAAAGAAATATTGGGTTGTGTTCAAAGAGAGACCTTAAAGTACAGAGGAGGGGGCAGCTAAGTGGTGCAGTGGATAAAGCACTGGCCCTGGATTCGGGAGGACTTGAGTTCAAATTCAGCCTCAGACATTTGACACTGGCTGTGTAACCCTAGGCAAGTCACTTAACCCTCATTGCCCCACCAAAAATTTAAATTTAATTAAAAAAAAATAAAGTACAGGGGGCAGCTAGGTGGCTCAGTGGATAAAGCACCAGCCCTGGATTCAGGAGGACCTGAGTTCAAATCTAGCCTCAGACACTTGACACTTACTAGCTGTGTGACCCTGGGCAAGTCACTTAACCCCCATGGCCCTGCCAAAAAAAAATTAAGTACAGAGGAGACTTATAATAGGGGGCCTTACCATTCTGCATAAAGTTGGAAGCAAAGTCATAGGCTGAGAAAGATGAAGTGGGGATGGAGTTGTAAACTTCAGATAGGAGAAGGTAAAAATAGCCTTCTCTATGAGGCATATGAGAGGGAGCCGAAAAAAGCTAATAAAGAAAACATTAGACCATGAGGAACTCAGTTGAAATTAGATTGCATAGACTTGTAGGAGGTCCACTCAATGGAGCTTTGAAACTTCCTCAATTTCAGGGCAGCTAAGTGGTGAAGTGGATAAAGCACCAGGCCTGGATTCAGGAGGACTTGAGTTCAAATCTGACCTTAGACACTTGACACTAGCTGTGTGACCCCGGGCAAGTCATTTAACCCTCATTTCCCTGCCCCCCCCAAAAAAGAAACTTCCTCAATTTCTGAGTATTTAAGTAGTTTTCTATCTTTCCTTGTTTTATATATAGTACAGCTACAAACGTCTCTGTATAAAATAGTTGGCTTTTGTTTCTTTTTTATCATTTCTTTGAGAAATATTCACCATGGTGGGATTATCCAGTAAAAGGTATAACCTGACTGCACTTATATTGAAATGACTGATTTCCTAAGGAAGGTTGAGGAGAAAGGGAAGAAGAAAATTTAGAACACAAAGTTTTAAAAAATCAATGTGGAAAAATTTGGGGTTTTTTACATGTAACTTGGGGAAAATTTTAAATTAAAAAAAAAGGTATAAGCAGTTTTAAAGGGAAAGAAATAAGCATTCATATTGTACCTTCTATGTGCCAGGCACTGTGCTAAGTGCTTTTTTATAAATATTATCTCATTTGATATTCATAACAACTCTGGGAGGTAGATGATATTATCAATTCCAATTTACAGTTGAGGAAATTGAGGCAGGCAGAGGTTAAGTGACTTGCCCAGGATCTGAAGGTAGATTTGAACACAGCTCTTCCTGACTTCTAGGCCCAGCATTCTATCCACCAACACAGTTGCCTCTGATTGCTGTAGCTGCTTGTTGTCAAGGAAAATGCTAGAGTGTGTGATTGTGTAATTGTAGAAGTACCAGCTTCCTGGGAAATACTGGATTCCTTAATAATTTTCACAATAAAAAAATAACAAAAAATAATAATTTTTACTTACTTTTCAAGCAACTAAAAAGTTTTAAATAGTCCCCATTGAGATGGGCAACACATGGAGCCTCTTTCCTGTGGTCTACATTAGTTATCTGTTCAGTTTCCTGTAAGACAAGTAGCTGAGAGCTAAGCAAATAAAGAAAATATCCCTGGGAGGCTAGTTTTGATAGAAGGGAGGAAGAAAAGGTCTGGAGTTGTGTCAACCTTAGTGGGATGCCATACTTGAGGTCATGGGAAGCCAACAGATAACATCAGAACATTAGGTTTATTGGGGATGTTGGAAAGAGTTGCTACTAGGTGAGAAGGAGCTCCAACAAGGTAGATGGGAAAGTTTTGGAGGCAAATTTCATCTTCATTTGACAAATGACTACTACAGTATATGAAGAGTATTGTAGAGTTACTTGTTACTTTGTAATTTTTTTGCATGAGGCAATGAGCATTAAGTGACTTGCCCAAGGTCATACAGCTAGTAAATGTCAAGTGTCTGAGGCCAGATTTGAACTCAGGTCCTCCTGAATCCAGGGTCGGTGCCACTTACCACCTAGCTGCTCCCATACTTGTTACTTTGATTAAAAGGTGAGACTAGCCAATGACAGAATTAGGTTTCTGAAGGGGATATTGAGGATACCAGAGTTAGCAGAGAACTGGGGGTGGGGGGCAAGTGATGAAATAATCATTAAACTGTGCCAGCTACCCTGTTGCTACGCTCTTTGGACCAGCTGACTTTGCCATAAGTGTCCATCACACAATTAGAATGTCTTTCCCAGTTAGAATGTAAGCTACTTGAAGTCCTGTTTTGTATTTGTGTCTCCAGTGTTTGGCACATTGTATGTACTCTCTCAGTCAGTCACTCATTGTCTTCACTCATAAAATCTTTTCATTTAAATCTGACACTTAAAAGCCTTCCCAATTTGGCTCCAACCAATCTTTGGGTTTTTTTGTTTGTTTTTGTTTGTGTTTTTTTTTTGAAAGGGCAATGGGGGTTAAGTGACTTGCCCAGGGTCACACAGCTAGTAAGTGTAAAGTATCTGAGGCTAGATTTGAACTCAGGTCCTCCTGAATCCAGGGCCAGTGCTTTATCCACTGCACCACCTAGCTGCCCCCCTCCAACCAATCTTCAAATTTATTTCATATTACTACCCTCCCCCCAACCCCACCATGCTCTAGTCTAACTGCCCTTAGTTAACTGTTCCCACCTCTACCTCCATACACAACATTCTCTCTCCCTCCTCTCTGTTCCTTTCTTTGCACAAGCTCTCTGCCATGTTATTTTCTTTTTTTCTTTTTAATTTTTAGAGGCAATTAGGGTTAAGTTACTTGCCCAGAGTCACACAGGTAGTAACTGAGGCCAAATTTGAACTCAGGGTCTCCTGACTCCAGGGAAGATGCTACCTCTTGGAGTCCCTTGCTGCATTGGATGCTTATACAAGTGACACACCTCCTCCTGAGGTTTCTTCCTGATTCATCTAGGTATTAGCACTTCAGCATCCCAAATGACCATGTATATAAGAGCTGGGTTGAGTCATTTGGTGGAGGGGAGGAACCTGGGCCATGGGTTATAGATATTGAAGCATCTCTTCCAACTGCATTAAAACAGTTAGAATATTCTCCTTATTTCTATACATGCTGTTCCCCCCTCCCCACCATAATACATAAGCTTCTTGATGGCAGGCACTGTTTTCATTTCTCTCTCTAAGGCAACACTCTTGAGTTTCTTTTCTCTCCTGCCATCCTTGCCTCTAATAAATGTTCACTCTCCTTTCCCTCTCGCCCTTCTCCACCAATTTTTTTTTTTTTTTGCACGGCCATGGGGGTTAAGTGGACTTGCCCAGGGTCACACACCTAGTAAGTGTCAAGTGTCTGAGGCTGGATTTGAACTCAGGTACTCCTGAATCTAGGACCAGTGTTTTATCCACTGCACCACCTAGCTGCCCCCTTTTCCACCAATTTTTTACATTCATTTCCCACTGTAGTCCCAAACCAGAACCCTGACTTGGCTCCAGCCATTCCACCATCCTCTTGAATTAGTTTCATCATTTAGATGTTTGCACTTTAGAAGGTAGACAGCTGCAGGGGAGGGTAGACTGGACCAGAAACTTCCAAACATGCTCCTTAAGGTACTACAAAATAGGGATAATAGGGGCAGCTAGGTGGCGCAGTGGGTAGAGCACCTGCCCTGGATTCAGGAGGACCTGAGTTCAAATCCGACCTCAGACACTTAACACTTACTAGCTGTGTGACCCTGGGCAAGTTACTTAAACCCAATTGCCTCACTAAAAAAAAAAAAAAGGTATAATACTAGTGTCTATCCTGAAAGAGTGTTATGTAGACCACATAAGCACTTAGCACGGTGTTTGGCACATAGTAGGTGCTTAATAAATGCTTGTTCCCTTCCCCCCTCCTCACTTGATGGAAGAATCTTGGAATCCTTCAAATAGTTTCTCTGAGCATCAGAGGCTCGCTCCTACAACACAAGGGGAATAGTGTCAGTGGCCATAATGTTTAGTAGCAAGCCAAGATCCTTGAATAAATGTGCTAAAAAAAAACCCAAACAAACAAACCAAACCCACACAGCAAGTCTGTTTGATCTCTAATGATAACCTCTACTTTATATTGTATCCATTACTTTCATCCATGTGATCTAGAAAAAAAAATGGTTTTGTCTAGAATAAGATCCTACAGAGAAGTAGTGTGGAGTTGGAGTCAGGATTCTGCCTCTTTTGCTGACTAGCCAGCCGTGTGCCCTCAAGCAAGGAAGTGACTAGCAACTCCTTAGCTGTTTCCATGAAGTTCTAACCAGGTCTGAAGGAGTTCTCAAATCACAGGTGTTTGATTTCAGAACACTGTGAGAAATACCAAGTTGGCCTGCTCTCTGCTTTCTCAACAGGAAGTACCCCTGAGCCTTCCCTCACACAATTTCCTGGTTGGAATACTTCCTCCTCTATACATCCAATCTCACCCATCTTTCAAAGCCTAGTTTAAATCCATTAAACATCTCTCCACCCCAAGATGATCTCTCCCTCCCTTGCCTTTATAGCCTCATCCTCAGGACCACCCATTTGGCAGTAAGTCAGGGGCTGTCTTCTACAATGTAGGGTACCACTTTAATTGTTCATTCATTTGTGCCTTCCACCCCTAGCTAGATTATTAACTGGATGAGGAGTACCCAGAAGACAGCAGGCACTCAACAAATATTTGTGTACAGAGAAATTGACTGACAAAACCTCTTACTCTTCCATAGATTGGGTTATATTATGGATCAAAGAATTCACCACATTTATAATAGGAATGAGTGGGGAGTGGGATGCGGGTGGGGAACCACAGATGACTCACCCCCTTCCCAAATTGAGTGGGTCTAGTATGTATCTCTTTTGATGTAGGCCGAAGTCATCTTTTTAAATAAGTAAAATGTAAATGGGGCTGCTTGTAAATGCTAATTTCTGTTAGGGTAGAGATCGGCTTGACAGGAAACAGAACAATAGGTGACTGACAGCTTTGGATTTCAGTATTTTAGGGGTATGGGAAACACAAGAGGAAAAAAGCTGGGATGAGTCAGAGAAGAAAAAAAGGACGGAGCTGGAGAGTAGCAGTAGGGAAGTTAAGATATGCTAGAAGCCTAAGAAGGTAAGCTTCTCAGAATTTCAAGAGTTGGGAAGGACTTCAGAGATTGTCATGTAAGGAAACTGAGGCTCACTGAAGCTAAGTGACTCGTCATAGTGGTAATAGCTGGTATTTATCTAGCGTTTCAGAGTTTGTGAAAGCCCACAACCACCCTGTGAGGAAGGGGAAACAAATATATTATGCTTATTTTGCATACAAGGAAGCTGAAATTGAGGGAGGTCCAATGTTTTGTCTATGGATAGCTGGCATAATCTGGATTTAAACTTGTATCTCTTGATTCCAGGTCCGGTATTTTCCAAGGCACCCATACTAATCTGATTAGTAATTCAAGAACAAATGAGTGTGGGGTTGAGGGGGGAAAGAGCAACCAGTTCCAAATGACAAAGGGCTGCCTGGAGTTGAAGTTAAACTTGGACCCAGTAGTTGTGTTCTGAAAACCAGCCAACAAAGGGTCTTGTTTCCTGAAGGACCAATGTAGCTGAGGGGAATCATTCAACTAAATTTAGAACTAAAATTCAAAACCTGATTCCTAGGGATTCAGGCTAGAGGAGAGCCCAGCTGACAAGGGGTTGGATCTTCAAGGACACTAGATTTTTGCCTCCCCATAGATAGTTTTTACCTAGAGGTTCCGGGGTAATGTAGCTTGTTAAACGATAAACAGTTGGCTGTGTGATCCTGTGGATGATTGACTAAGGACAAGGAGAGGGAGAGGTAAAAAGAATAATGGGGCAGGGGTTGTATTCACTGGGCCTTTAGTCTAAAGAGGATCGGGCTCTTTGAGTCTTTGGGTGGATGATCACATTAGGTAGGCCAAATAGCGATAAAAATTTAAAAAGAGGCAAGGAGACTCCAGTTCACTGTGACTTTGACTTTGATGTTTCAGCACAATGCCTTACAACAGGAAAAGTCCATGATGAAAGTGTTATCCTTATCTCCTAACATCAGCATTACAAGGAGGTTCCTCTAAGTTGACTTTTATTTAGAGGATCTGTCTAAATGGGAAGAGGAGTGCTAAATTCTGGAATCATTAATAGAAGAATGACAGAAATATTCTCACTCTTAATATCAAACCTACCAACAGGTTTGTTTTGTTTTGTTTTTGTGAGGCAATTGGAGTTAAGTGACTTGCCCAGGGTCACACAGCTAGTAAGTATTAAGTGTCTGAGGCCAAATTTGAACTCAGGTCCTCCTGAATCCAGGGCCTGTGCTCTATCCACTGTGCCATCTAGCTGCCCCTACCAACAGGTTCTTAAAGGGACCCTGAAAAGAATAAATAGTGAAGAGCAAAGAATAGATCCCAATTCCATTTCCCAGTGAGATGGAAGGCTTATGTAGTGCTTTCAAAATCTGGTCTGTAAAGAAGAGAAGAAATTGGAATTTTCCCTAGAAGTATGAAAAAAATGTAAAAATCTAGTGCCCAAATGTTTTAGGGAAACTATTCCCTGTTTTGCAAATTGCTACCTGGAATGCTTCTATAACTATAAAGGTGTGCAAATTGAGCTATACAGTGGTTTTGTTTGTTTGTTTTTTGCAGGGCAAGGAGGGTTAAGTGATTTGCACAGGCTCACACATCTAGTAAATGTCAAGTGTCTGAGGGAGGATTTGAACTCAGGTCCTCCTGAATCCAGGGCCAGTACTTTATCCACTGCACCACCTAGCTGCCCTGAGTTATACGATTTTAATATTTTTTTATTTTCATGTTTATAAGCTCATAAAAAAAAGAGCAAATGAAAACAAAATAGTGGGAACTATTATATCAAAACTCTTAATTCTTTCTCTGTATGGCTCAGAGTCCCAGTTGTGCTTTAACACAGATTGAGTTTGATTTGTGGGGGTGACAGTTCTTACAAATCCCATCTTTGAATTCTGTCTCTCAGTAAAACATCATGGGGTACCAGCATCATAGGAATATACACTTGGAGCTGAAAGAGAACTTAATGGTTATTTAGTCTAACCCCTTCATTTTACAAGTGCAGAGCTAAAGCACATCTCTGTGCTACTGATTCCCCGATCTATTTGTCCAGTGCAAATCTCCCTCCTTACCTCTGGGTCTTGCATCACTAATTACTGGTTGACTATCTCAAACTGGCTGTCTCATAGACATCTCAAACTTAATATGTCCAAACAACTCATTACCTTCCCCCACCTACCATCACCAAATCCTCCCCTCTTCTCAACTTCCCTGTTACTCTCAAGACATCTGAGCTAGGGGTCATCTGTTCCTCACTAGTCATATCCAGTCTGTTGTCAAGTCTTGTAGCATCTGTGACATCTCTTTGGATATGTTCCCTTTGATCCACTAACCCAGCTGACACCCTGGTGCAGGCCAGGCCAGGCCCACATCATCCCATGCTCGGACTATTCAAATAGTTTGCTGGTAGTTCTCTTTGCTTTAAGACTCTTCCCAGCTCAGTCTAACCCCTTGGCTGTCAAATTGATCAAATATGACCACGTCATACTCCATTCAAATTCACTGGCTCCTTCTCACCTTTGGGATCAAATATAAAAAGTTTTCTGTTTGGGGCAGCTAGGTGGCACAGTGAATAGAACACCGACCCTGGAGTCAGGAGTACCTGGGTTCAAATCTGGCCTCAGACACTTAACACTCACTAGCTGTGTGACCCTGGGCAAGTCACTTAACCCCAATTTCCTCATTTTAAAAAAAATTTTTAATTAAAAAAAAAAAGTTTTCTGTTTGACTTTTGGAGGCAATCAAGGTTGCCCAGGGTCACACAGCTAGTAAGTGACTGAGGCCAAATTTGAACTCGGCTCCTCCCGACTCTAGGGCCTATGCCCTATCTACTGTGTCACCTAGGTATACCTGCTTGACTGTTCCTTCCTCTTTCTTTCTGTGGGGCAATGAGGGTTAAGTGACTTGCCCAGGGTCACACAGCTAGTAAGTGTCAAGTATCTGAGCTGGATTTGAACTCAGGTCCTCCCGAATCCAGGGCCAGTGCTTTATCCACTGTGCCACCTAGCTGCCCCTACCCCCTTGACTTTTAAAGCCTTTCCTATCTTTCTAGTCTTTTTCCACTTTACTCCTCTCCATTTATTCTTCAATCCAGTCACCCTGGTTTTCTTGCTGTTCTCACACATGACTCTCCCACCTCCCCACTCTCTACCTTTTCACCAACTGACTCCCAGGCCTGGAATGCTCTCTCTCCTCACTTCTACCTCCTCTCCTTCAAGACTCAGATCAAGTCCCCACTTCTGCAAGATGCTTTTCCTGGTTTCCCCTCCTGACACACTGCCTCTTGCTGCTGATACCCTCCCTTGGAGATTATCTTATACTGACACTGCAATTATCTCGTATGTAGTTGTTTCCACATTTTTCTCCCCTATTAAAATGTGAACTCCTTGAGGGTAGAGACTTTTTGCTTTGATTGAAATCTCCAACGCTTAGCACAGTGTCTGGCACATAGTAGGTATTTAATAAATGTTTGTTTAAAAAAAATGCTTGTTGACTGACTTATGGTATCATGATGCTGCCTGTCTTCAGAATATGGCTCATTGTGTCTAGATCTTGATTATTTCTTGGAGGGGGTTCATTCGTTTCAGTTGTGTTCGACTCCCTATGATCCCATTTGATGTTTTCTTAGCAAAGATAGTGGAATGGTTTGACATTTCCTGAGGAAACTGAGGCAAACAGGATTAAGTGACTTGACCAAGCTCATACAGTCAGTAAGTACCTGAGGCAGAATTTGAAATCAGGAAGAGGAGTCTTCCTGACTTCAGGCCTGGCATTCTATACACTGTACCACCTAAGGGCTCATTTTTAAGATCAACCAGAATTACTAACATTTTCCCAATACTTTCTTTTTTTTTTTTTTGTGGGGCAATGAGGGTTAAGTGACTTGCCCAGGGTCACACAGCTAGTGTCAAGTGTCTGAGGCTGGATTTGAACTCAGGGCCTCCTGAATCCAAGGCCAGTGCTTTATCCACTGCGCCACCTAGCTGCCCCCAATACTTTCTTAAGTCTAGACAATCAACAAAACAACAAATCAAGCTCCAATTTGTAGTATTTGCCAATTTCAGAGGTGAAAATGGTCACACTGAAAATCGAACATTCTTTCTCAAGCTGGTTTGAGCTGCCTCCAGCTGGGATCACAGGACCTTTCCATCTCACTCGAAGCTGAACCTTCACATGTTGTCTCCTTCCTTAGAATTCTAGCTCTTTGGGGGCGGCTAGGTGGCGCAGTGGATAGAGCATTGCCTCTGGATTCAGGAGTACCTGAGTTCAAATTCGGCCTCAGACACTTGACACTTACTAGCTGTGTGACCCTGGGCAAGTCATTTAACCCCCATTGCCCCAGAAAAAAAAAAGAAAAGAAAAAAAAAAAGAATTCTAGCTCTTTAAGAGTAGGGACTGTTTCCACATAATCAGCATTAATAAATGCTTTTTCATTCATTTATTCAGAATTTTAAGCTCCTTTTCTATGCCAATGATATAGTTCAGATCTAGGAAGGCAAGTAGGATAGCTGAAGCAGCAAAGTGTCCTGATGGGGAGAGTGGAAGTCAGCACCTGCCAAGCAGGACAAACTACCAGGACCACCATCTCCCCTCAGAGTCTGATGGACACAGCCCAGGACTCTGAACCCAGGAGCCTTCAGAACAGCACAGTGTCATGTAGTTCAACATCAGAAGCAGATATGATTTTATCAGTAAAAATGATATCAAAAAAAGAAGCATCACCTTCTGCTTTGATGCTACACCCTAAGGCTGATGCATCTGACTTGTGACTGAAATCTCCCATCTATCTCATCTCCCCCCATTAGAGTGTGAGCATCTTGAGATCAGGGGCTGTGTTGCTTTTCTTTCTTTCTTTCTTTCTTTCTTTCTTTCTTTCTTTCTTTCTTTCTTTCTTTCTTTCTTTCTTTCTTTCTTTCTTTCTTTCTTTCTTTCTTTCTTTCTTTCTTTCTTTCTTTCTTTCTTCTTTTTCTTTTTTTTGTGGGACAGTGAGGGTTAAGTGACTTGCCCAGGGTCTCACAGATAGTAAGTGTCAAGTTTCTGAGGTCAAATTTGAACTCAGGTCCTCCTGAATCCAGAGCTGGTGCTTTATCCACTGCAATACCTACCTGCCCTATGTGTTGCTTTTCTATTTGTATTTACAGACTTAATACAGTGCTTTGCACATTGTTGTTGTTCAGTTGTTCAGACATGTCTGAATCTATGTGACCCCATGGACTTTGTGGGGTTTTCTTGGCAAACATACTGGAGTGGTTTGCCATTTCCTTCTCCAAATTGTCCCCATTTTATAGATGAGTAACTGAAATATCTAGGGGTTAAGTGACTTGCCCCAATCATACAGCTAGTAAGTGCCTGAGACTGAATTTGAACTCAGATCTTCCAAACTTGATTGTTCTATCCACTGTGTCCACTGTACCACCAAGCAGTTCCCTTCTTTATACATAGTGCTTAATAAATGTTTTATTCAAATAAATGTTTTATTTATTCATTCACCTATAATAGACTTGACCTAATCAATCCCAAATGCCATGACCCAATTATTCATTCTCACTGGGTCAGCAAGTATCCAGGCCAAGGGAGAGCAAACAGAGACCATATACTGGGAGCCAAAGAGAATTAAGATTGACCACAAGGAGGGCAGCTAGGTGGCGCGGTGGATAGAGCACCGGCCCTGGAATCAGGAGGACCTGAGTTCAAATCCGGCCTCAGACACTTAACACTTACTAGCTGTGTGACCTTGGGCAAGTCACTTAACCCCAATTGCCTCACTAAAAAAAAAAAAAAAAGATTGACCACAAGGGGCAGCTAGGTGGAGTAGTGGATAAAGCACCGGCCCTGGATTCAGGAGTACCTGAGTTCAAATCCGGCCTCAGACAGTTGACACTTAACTAGCTGTGTGACCCTGGGCAAGTCACTTAACCCTCATTGCCCTGCAAAAAACAAAACACAAATTAAAAAAAAAAAGATTGACCACAATGACAACAGGGAACCATTAATTTGGGATTGGGGGAAGGCTTACTGATATTTTACACAACTGCGATGCAAATGCTTTCCAAATGGGTGCCTCTTGTGGCAAGTTGGTGTAATGAAAAGCACTCCACATGTGCAACTTATACACCTGATAATAAATGTATTTGGATGAAATTTTGAGACACAGCCAGCTCATCCTTGGTTTCAGATGGGAAGGAAAATGGCTGCTGAGCAGTGGGCCCCTAAGCACTTCTAGTTGGAACTAGTTCCTCCAGGCTAATGGGGAATCTCTGATTTCTGGCCAGCAGCTAATCCCTGATAGTAAAAGCACTAACTTCTGGGAGGACGTCCTCAAAGGCTGCCTGAAGGGAGAGTTTGGGCCTTTCCTTATAAACTGCAAATAGTCTCACTTTCTCACTTGGGCTATGAGGTCCCTATCAGTTTCCCCTACTTCATTGGGGTCGGAGGCCAAATTACAATCTTTTGACCTGAATCTCTAAAAGCACACTCCTATTTGCAAAGGTTCAGAAAGGGAGAGAGGACTTTTTAAATAGGTCTCTCTAGGGCCTCATAGCTCTTTGTCAAACAATGGTGGGTGGGCAAAGATTGAATCACTTTCCAGAATTCAAGGTCAATGATTACTGAGGAGCAGCAGAAGCATTTTACCAACCACAACAAAAACAGAATACAGTATAAAGAAATATGTACACATATATATTATGTGTGTATTTATACCATCCATATATATCCATATATAATGTGTATATAGATCACATATCTTCCTATGCTACTGCAGGGCTCTTCTGACTACAATAATACAAATAAAATAGAGTATGTATATATACAAAAGGAGTGTACAGGAACTACTTCATTACAGTATAATGCTTAGCCAGGAATCTTATCTGCTTTTAATAACTGCTAGTTAAACAGGTCTCTAAGCAAGAGGAATCATAAGTTTGCTTTCCTAATGCTCTGGGTTTAGACTAATTTAGGAGAAAGCAAAGCCATCTCACTAAGATAGTCCAGGTAAGTACTAGGGTTTTAAAGTTTTTCTTGCTGTCAGGCAGGGGGAGGAAGGGGATATAGCTTACTTGGCATTGCTCCAAAAAACAAAAAGGCATCCTGACTAAATTTTAAAATATATGTATGTGTGTGTATATGTATGTATATCTGTATGTATGTATATCTACCTATATACATATAGGTGGCTATGTGGTATGTGTGTGTGCGTGTGTGTGGTTGTTGTTGTTGTTGGTGGTGTTCGATCATGTCCAACTCTTTTTTTTTTATTTTAATTTTAAATTTTTTTTGGGGGGGGGATGAGGCAATTGGGGTTAAGTGACTTGCCCAGGGTCACACAGCTAGTAAGTGTCAAGCCTCTGAGGCCGAATTTGAACTCAGGTACTCCTGATTCCAGGGCTGGCGCTCTATCCACTGCGCCACCTAGATGCCCCCCCCCAACTCTTTTTAACCCCATGGACCATAGCACTCCAAGCCCTTCTATCTTTCACTGTCTCTCAAAGTCTGTCCAAGTTCATGTTCATTGTTTCCATAATACTATCCATTCATCTGTTAAGGCTAAAATTCTAGCTAAACTGTCTAAAATATCTAATGAGTGGTCGCCAATAAATTATAAGCTTTAGCAAGAGTTAGACTTTTAAGCATTTATTAAGGAGAATAAGAATTTGGTAAAGAGAGAGAAAAAGGCCTAGATTTCTATCTATTAAAGGGAGAGCACATTTCTAGCTCCCTTCTCCGCCAGAGTCCAGAGGAAAGAGAGTGAGACCGAGCACCAGTCTCTTCCTTCCTCCTCCCACTAGTCCGCGTCACTTCCTGAAGCCTGGTCTTGCCCTCAAAGACCTTTGCTTCATGGGCAGAACTCTTCTACAGTAAGTATCCAGCAGGTGGCGTCATTCCAATCGTTACACATCCCAACTTCTGCTGTTCTCTTTTCCTTTTGCTTCAATTTTCCCCAACATCAGGGTCTTTTCCAATGAGCCCCATCTTCTCAACATGTGGTCAAAGTATTTAAGCTTTGTATAAACAAAAGTTGAGAACTATCTTTACATGTAACAGGAAAAAAATACTTTATTACAAATAAAAAATATATATATATATATAATTGGGAGGGGCAGCTAGGTGGAACAGTGGATAAAGCACTGGCCCTGGATTCAGGAGGACCTGAGTTCAGATCCAGCTTCGGACAGTTGACACTTACTAGCTGTGTGACCCTGGGCAAGTCACTTAACCCTCATTGCCCTGCCCCCCAAAAAATGTAATTGGGAAATATTTAATTAAATAAATGAAAATGTAACAACAAAAAAAGTACTTAAGCTTTAGCTTCAGTATTTGATCTGACAGTGAATAATATGAAATAATTTCTTTAAGTATTGACTGATTTGACCTCCTTCCTGTCCAAGGGACTCTCAAAAGTCTTCACCACCACCATTTGAAAGTTTCCATTCTGCAGCACTCAGCTTTCCTTGTACTACAAGTCTCACAGTTATACATTGCTACAGGAAAAACCATATGTGTGTGTGTGTGTGTGTGTGTGTGTGTGTGTATATATATATATATATATATATATATATATACACATACATAGAGTGTAAATATTCATTTTGTCTGAATTTCCAGTACCTTATACTGATGATTGTTTGTTTTGGGTTTTGTTTTTTTTTTTTTAGTGAGGCAATTGGGGTTAAGTGACTTGCTCAGGATCACACAGCTAGTAAGTGTTAAGTGTCTGAGGCCAGATTTGAACTCAGGTACTCCTGACTCCAGGGCTGGTGCTCTATCCACTGTGCCACCTAGCTGCCCTTTTTTGTTTGTTTGTTTTGGGTTTTTTTTTTTTATACTGATGATTAATAAAAGCTTACTGAATTGGGTAGGATGAGTGCTGTACAAGGCACTGAGCTACAAAGACAAAATAAAAAGTTCTCTACCCTTAGGGCACTAACTTCTTTTTATATAATAAACATTTTTATTTAAAGTTTTGAGTTCTAAATTCTATCCCTCCTTACCTCCCTCCCCACCCTCCTCCCTGAGAAGGTAAGCAATCAGATAAAGGTTATACCTGTGCAATTATGTAAAACATTACCATATTAGTCCTTTTGTATAAGAAAACTTGAATAAAAGAAAAAGAAAGAAAGTGAAAAATAAAATGTTTCAGTCTGCATTGAATCAATATCAGTTCTTTCTTTGGAGGTGGATAGTATGCTTCATCATTAGTCCTTTGGGATTGTCTTGGATCACTGTATTGCTGAGAATAAGTCATTCACAGATCCTCATCAAACGATATTGCTGCCTCTGCACAATGTTCTCTTGGTTCTGCTCACTTCACTATACATCAGTTCATACAAGTCTTTCCAGGCCTTTCTGAAATCATCCTGTTTGTCATTTCTTATAGCACATAATATTCCATCACAATCATATACCACAGCTTTTTTAGTCATTCCCCAAATGATGGGCATTCCTTTGATTTCCAATTCTTAGCCACCACGAAAAGAGCCACCATAAATTTTGTTGTACAAATAGGTCTTTTTCTCTTTTGGGGGATGTCTGGTTTATAAACCTGGCAGTGGTATTACTGGATCAAAGAGTATGCAAAGTTTTATAGCCTTTTGGGCATACTTCTATATTGTTCTCCAGAATGGCTGGATTAGTTCACAACTCCACCAATATTTTCCTTATGTTCACTTAATAAATATTCATCTAATTAAATTTGTTTCGCTGGATACCACAAATTGCACATTTTCCCTTCCTCTCCAAGAGCTTGTAGTCTAGTTGTTGTTTAGTCATTTCAGTTATTTCTGATTCTTCATGACCCCATTTGGGGTTTTCTTGGCAGAGATACACTGTAGTGGTTTGCCATTTTCTTCTCTAGCTCATTTTGCAGATGAGGAACTGACTTGCCCAGGGTTCCACTGCTAGTAAGTACTTGAGACCAGATTTGAACTCGTGAAGATGAGTCTTTCAGACTTTAGATCTGGTGCTCTATCCACTGAGCCATCTAGCTGCCCATTGCTAGCTGTAATCTCGTAAGAAAAAAAAATTGTAATTCTTCTTTAGAAATTTCTAGGGGCAGCTAGGTGGTACAGTTGATAGAGCACTGGCCCTGAAGTTGGAAGGACCTGAGTTCAAATCTCACCTCAGACACTTACTAGCTGTATGACCCTGGCCAAGTCATTTAACCCCAATTGCCTTAAAACATCCAGAGCCATCTCTAGTTATCCTGATATATATCTTGGGGCAGCTGGGTGGTGCAGTGGATAGAGCACCAGCCCTGGATTCAGGAGGACCTGAGTTCAAATCTGACCTCAGACACTTAACACTTACTAGCTGACCCTGGGCAAGTCACTTAACCCCAATTACCTCACCAAAAAAAAAAAAAGAAAGAAATTTCTAAAGATGTAAAATATTTGAACCCAAATCTATTCAAGGTAGCAGGGTTTTTTGGTTTTGTTTTTTTTCTGTTTTATAAATTGCAATTTCATGTCACAGGAAAAAAATATTATGGATGTTATGGATTAGAAATCAGGAGACTTTGAGTCCAAGCTTTGCCATTCACCAACTGCAACTATTCACCTCTCTGATCCTCAGTTTCCTCATCCTCAAAATGAGAATAATATACTTGTACTACTATGTACATGTTAGTGTAACTTTCTATATAAATATGAGCTGTTGTTATGAAAGTCAGTAGCTAGGTATTTTTCTTTCTTTTCTTCTTTTCTTTTTTTGGTGAGGCAATTGGGGTTAAATGACTTGCCCAGGGTTACACAGCCAGTAAGTGTCAAATGTCTGAGGCTGGATTTGAACTCAGGTCCTCCTGAATCCAGAGCCAGTGCTCTATCCACTGTACCACCCAGCTGTCCCGGCTAGGTATTTTTTTAAAACTTCAAAGAATAATTCTGTATTAAAAGTTAAGAGTTATGTCTTAGGTGAATATGTTCCTCAAGAGCTTGAACAGCTGGGTAATATGAATGGAAGCCCCAAAACTCAGCACTTTAGCAAACTATCTGCAGATGTTCTTGCAAATGGGATTGTGATGGAGTTTAGACAGGAGCCAGAGTGGGTAGCCATTTTTTATGAC
The DNA here is from genome assembly GCF_019393635.1 of Dromiciops gliroides. Taxonomy (NCBI): domain Eukaryota; kingdom Metazoa; phylum Chordata; class Mammalia; order Microbiotheria; family Microbiotheriidae; genus Dromiciops; species Dromiciops gliroides. Next base: position 561,010,139 of record NC_057862.1, on the reverse strand, counting down.
AGAGAATGTTATAATAAAAGGTTGAGTTGCTTTCATAGCCCCCAAATTTATTCCACAATGCCTTGCCTATCAGGAGAGCCACATACATTTATGTTCCTTGATGCCATGTGGCTCAAATTAAGAGGAATCACTAGGCTAAAGGTAATGTTTTATTGTTAAATGTGGCAAGGCAGAGGGGGATTACAAACTTCTCAACCTAACTGTGGTAGCCTGTGAATGACTATTTTCAAGGCAAATAAACATCTGTATGAGTTCATTTGCCCTAGTATAATGGTCAGATTCTTGGGGGTCTCATTGGCAACCTCTGAGAATCCAGATGAAACTCCTACACTATGATTTTAAATCAAAGGGAGTCAGCATGAAGGGACTATAAGTGTCTGATATGTGGATAGGGGATCCATTATCCCTCAGTTGGGAATATATAACATAGTAGGGATTACATCCTTTCTTCTTTAAATTTGATCCAACAAACACTTGTGAGAAGATAACTATTCTATGAATGGGGTAAAATGCACATTTTAGATTATGCCTTGTCTCTTCCCCATTGGGGATTACAGTCTAATAATGGGATAGGACCCAATACGAATAGTTAAAATGGAAAATAATATTAATAAATGGTGATATTCTCTGGGTGATGCGGTACAGATGTATAACATGATTTACAAAGAATGCAAGAAACCACAGATGATCAGAAAAAGGAGAAATACATGGAGGTTGTAAGTAGGCTTGTGTGCTTGTAGCTAGACTATCCATTTCCAGCTGTAACCACCAGGAGGTATTGTTAGCCACCCTCAAGATCCTGTTCAACAGGAAGGTTCCAAAGATGAATGTTCCCACATTCAATCTCATGGTTAATTGCATCCACTGTACTTACTGAAAATGGTCAGGAGTTCCCAAACTCAGTCTTAGAGAGTGAGCTATCTTAGTTTGCCTAGCTCTACCTCTTTCTGTGGGACAGCACAAGTGATTATCTAGGATTTGGTATGGATCATTGTGAATTAGCCTAAACAGAAATCAGCTTCCAAGCCCCTACCCCTGGCAAACCTCAGTTCTTCCCTAAACTTGCTCCCATTCTTTTTTTTTTCTTTTTTGAGGCAATTGGGGTTAAGTGACTTGCCCAGGGTCATACAGCTAGTACATGTCAAGCGTCTGAGGCTGGATTTGATCTCAGGTCCTCCTGACTCCAGGGCTGGTAATCTATCCACTGAGCCACCTAGCTGCCCCTCCTAAACTTGCTATAGAGTCAGCTAGCCAGCACAATGGATAGAGTACTGATCTAGAAGTCAGGAAGATCTGAGTTCAAATGTGACCTCAGGTACTAGCTATATAACTCTAAGCAAGTCACTTGACCCCTGTGTGCTTCAGTTTCCTCAACTTTAGAATGGGGATGCTAATAGGACCTAAATTACAGGGTTGTTGTGAGGATCAAATGAGATATTTGTAAAATGCTTATCTGAGTGCCTGTCACATAATAAAACACTGTCTAAATGCTTATTCCATTCTTTTCTCCCCCTTTTTTTTTTAGTGAGGCAATTGGGGTTAAGTGACTTACCTAGGGTCACACAGCTAGTAAGTGTTAAGTGTCTGAAGCCGGATTTGAACTCAGGTACTCCTGACTCCAGGGCCGGTGCTCTATCCACTGCGCCATCTAGCTGCCCCCTCCCCTTTCTTTTTAACTCAATCCTAGTCAGGTGACTGGCAGAATGGAACATTCCACAGAAGCAGACCTCTGCTTAATTGTGCACAGTGTTAAAAAACAAAACAAAACAAAAAAAACCTCTTGGCATACAATCAATAAGCAAATAAATTGTACTTAATAACAATAAAACAATACACAATAAAACATCTACCAAGTGACTGTGCACCTGCTGGTCTAGACTCTGGCTGTCCAGGACAGCACAAAATTTGCTTTGAATCTTGGCATTACAAGGGAAGCATAATTTGGATTTATTGAGTTCCCCACAACTATCCTCCTGTGAGTGGATGAGGGAGCTGTAAACGATACAGCACAGCTCCCATTCAGGGTTCTTCAAGTCATGCTTCCAGAAGGGCCAGTCTTTTGATGAAGATAAAGAACCTCTGGACCCTGGACTCTCACAACACAGGGCAGGGAACTTGGTATCCAACGTAGGCTGGAAAAATAGAAGTTGCCTCAGCTGATGCTTTTCTCAGTCTGTCATTGAAAAGAGCTACTAAATACTTCTTGCCAAGACTAGTTAGTTCATCATGGAGTATAGTGAACAGAACCAAAGACTGGCTTTAGCTAGGACGCCTGCTGTTACCACACTACCCTGGTATCTTTTTCTGACTCTGACTTTGCAATCCCTTCACTGAGGCTCCAGTGAGCCACTTCCTGTGCCAAATTTCCTCTCTTGCTCCCTTACTTCTCCTACTTCCTACAGCCAAAACGTTACTATTCCTCAAAGCCGGGTAGAGAGGGGGTAGGTAGATAGTGTAAGAGAGGCATCTAGGCGGTGTGCGGTAGATAGAAAGATAACAAAGAATGAAAAAATGTAGATGACTTGAAAGGCAAAGAAAAACACATGAAAAGGAAAAAGCAGGGGCCAAGAGTCAGAAAGTACTGAATTTAAATCTGATCTCAGGTACTTACTTGCAAATGACATTGGGCAAATTACTTCACCTCTATTTGCTTCAATTTCCTCAACTGTAAAATGAGGGTAATAATAGCACCTCCCTCCTATTGTAATGATTGGAATGATGCCACCTACTGGAGACTTGCTGTGGGAAAGCTCCGCGATGAGGAAAATGCCTCAGAGGGCAAGGCCATGTGGCTTTTCCTTGGCGTCAGGAAGTGACGTTTGCTCATGGATGCTGTCTATCAAGGCTACCAGCCAATCGACTTGAGGAGCCTCCTATTTTCTCGGAGGAGACAGGAAGGAGGAAGGAGGGCCTGCGCGGAGAGCTCTCGCTCTTTTGGGTTCCTGACTTGGTGGTGGTGGCGGCAGAGGACTTCACAGGAAATTTGAGGAAAGATAGGAATGCCAGGCTGTTGGAATTCTGTTCTCAATCTTTTTCTTTCTATTTTTCAATAAACCCTTAAAAACCTAAACTCGTTTTATCAGTGATTTGGGTCAGTTTCCCCCAAAACTGGGGGAACAGATTAGAATCCACATTTAGAATCTTAAATTACACACTATGATTGTGAGGAACAAATGAGACAATATATTTTTTTGGGGGGTGGGGTAATGGGGCTTAAGTGACTTGCCCAGGGTCACACAGCTAGTAAGTATCAAGCGTCTGAGGTCAGATTTGAACTCAGGTTCTCCTGACTCCAGGGCCAGTGGCCAGGGCCACTGTGCCACCTAGTTGCCCCCCAAATGAGACAATATTTGTAGTATTTTGCATGCCACTTGGCCCATGGTAGGTGCTTAATAAATGCTTGTTTCCTTCCTTCCTATTATATAGTATAATATTTGGGACTAAGAGGGCCTACCTTAGTGGAAGAAAGTTTTTGGACTACATATCCCGGATGGTTATATATGAATCCACAATGTGGTAAAGTCACTCACTCACAACTCTGAGCATGGGCTCTCAGCACTATGGGTGGTTTAAAAAGCACCAGGGGTAGGGGTAGCTAGGTGGCACAGTGGATAAAGCACCAGCTCTAGATTCAGGAGGACCTGAGTTCAAATCCAGTCTCAGACACTTGACACTAGCTGTGTGACCCTGGGCAAGTCACTTAATCCTCATTGCCCCACAAAACAAAAACAAAACACAACACAGCAAAACAAATAAGCACCAGGGGAGGTTGTCTTGGTAGATAAGAAGCACACTGGGGTAACAGGTGGTAGATGCAGGCAGCAATGGACATCAGAAAAGGGGGGGACTAACAGCAGTGGGAGCTACAGCTCAGAGTTTTAGTATGCATCTGGTTCAAGAAAGCTGAAGAATGCCAAGATGGTAGAAGTCAAAAACTGTGCCTTAGGCTGAGAGTGAAAGGGACTTGATTAATGAGAGTAGCTCCAGACTTTGCTCTTCAGCCTGATGCCAGGAGTGATCTGAGTGTGACCGTCTCCACTGGATGGGTTAAACAGAAATTATTTGGGGAGTTGACTAGGTCCACCCTGGAGGCTTGGGAAGTAGAAGACATTTTATGTGGGCACAGAGAACACTTATTGTTGGATTTAATTCCTTATAATTGGCCTTGCTAGTCATTTTCACTGAATGCCTTTTGTTCTGAATTCATGTATCTTTTGGCATGGGGTGTACAAAGGTATTGGACATTGCTTGGACCTGTGGAATAGATGATGAAGAAAACCAGTGCCGAGGACCTAGGTGGAGCCAAAAGGGTGCAATAGGCATTCAGGTATGACTTTCACACAAGAAAGGACACAAAAGACATGTAGGACAGATAGGTGGGATTGCCACGTTTCCAGAACAAGGTATAAAACAATAGCCGCGGTGTTGCTTTATTATCTTTGTAATTTTTTTTCCGGGGCAACAAGGGTTAAGTGATTTGCCCAGGGTCACATAGCTAGCAAGTGTCAAGTGTCTGAAGCTAGATTTGAACTCAGGTCCTCCTGAATCCAGGGCTGGTGCTTTATCCACTGCACCACCTAGCTGCTCCAGGGTGTTACTTTATTATCAGCAGTTTTTAGCAAATATTTTTTAAATGTTTTGTAAAAAAATTTTTTTTTATAAACCAAAGGAGGTAGATCCTTTGTGGAGGAGATATTGAAAAACATAAACAAGAATGGCATTGAATGAGATGCGATGGCAAAAAACTGGCTGACCTAGCAGTTACTCATAGAGTTTTGCTAGAACTACCAAAAAGAAGACAGAAGCTGCATAGGACTGACCTTGGAGTCAGGAACACCTGAGTTCAAATCCTGCCTCAGAGACTAGCTGTGTGACGCCAGCAAATGGTTTAACCTCTCTGTACCTCAGTTTCCACTTTTTAAAAAGTAGGTGATTGGAGGGGCAGCTAGGTGGTGCAGTGGATTAAGCACCAGCTCTGGATTCAGGAGGACCTGAGTTCAAATCCGGCCTCAGACACTTGACACTTACTAGCTGTGTGACCCTGGGCAAGTCACTTAACCCCACAAAATAAATAGATGAATGAATGAATAAATAAAATTTTTTGTTGTGTTTGTTTTGTGTTTTTTTTTGGTGGGGCAATGAGGGTTAACTGACTTGCCCAGGGTCACACAGCTAGTGTCAAGTATCTGAGGATGGATTTGAGCTAAGGTCCTCCTGAATCCAGGACCAGTGCTTTATCCACTGTGCCACCTAGCTGCTCCCATATTTTTTTTTTAAAGGATTTGTTTAAAAAGTAGGTGGTTAGATTGGATGGCTTTCAGAATCTCTTCTAGGTCTAAATCTAAGGTCGTAGGAGCTAATGATCACAAATGTCACTTGCCAGCATAGAGGGAAAAGAGACATTTGTGGTGACTTGCAGAGACCAATTTGTATTAAGTTGCTGCCTCTGCCAAGTAATAAAACCATTGTTTGCAGAAAGTACAAGTTGGTCTTGATTCTAAAGGAGAAAGTAAAAGGACTGGTGGAATTCCTCTTTACCCTCCAAGTTATCAAGGAGAATAACCTGTTCCTTGAATTAGCTGACATTTCTAGAATATCAAGGTAAATAATGAAAAGAAGAAGGTATGAAGAGCGTGTAAAGTTACCAGAACTCAAACTATGTTATAGAGCTGCAATAATTAAGACTTTTGTCCTAGTGACCAAATTTTAAAAATAGATCAGTCCAGATAAGCTAGACCCACAAGCAGTTGAATTTAGTGACTAGCCCGGTGTTTAATTGTAGTGGGCTTTGATCAGACCCTCCTACAATCCCAGCTAAGTCCCTATTGTATACAAAGAATTTAGATAAGCAGCAGCTCAGTGGAAAATTAACTGTGTGAGAAACTAGATTCTAAAAATAGGGAAGGAAAAATCTAGAGATTCAAGCTCCAGGCTCTGCAGCCAACTGCATCTTGACCCCCAATCTGATGTGACACCTAGCATTCTGAGAGGATAAAAAGAGACAGGAAAGAAATCCTTGCTCCTTTAACCTGGCTGATCTGCTGAAACCTCACTTTGGCTAGGCCATTGCTAACACCTAGATTGAGGGCATGCCTCTGTGAAGAACTAGGGAGGCTGGGAGGCCCCATCCAATTGTCATCCCATCTAACTGTTCTTTCTATCCTTAATCACTAATGCTCCTTATCTTTTGATAACCTTAGTAAAGGTCTATTTAGTATTATTTTAGTTTGAGTATTCTTTAGAGCCAAATTATAAACCGGAGGCTGAGCAGGTCAATTTCATTTGGTGCTATTGGCAAGATGTAATCCAAATGACCTCTTGGTTTAGAAAGCAAGGAAGGGGGGGCGGCTAGGTGGCGCAGTGGATAGAGCACCGGCCCTGGAGTCAGGAGTACCTGAGTTCAAATCCGGCCTCAGACACTTAACACTTACTAGCTGTGTGACCCTGGGCAAGTCACTTAACCCCAATTGCCTCACTAAAAAAAAAAAAAAAAAAAAAAAAAAAAGAAAGCAAGGAAGGGAACAAAGGTGACCAGACTGCACTGCTTGTTTCCCATACTTGTGGGTGGTACCCTGTGGAATGTTGTGAGCCGTTCTTCGAGATGCCCCAGCAGTGGGACAGAACTGGATGTCCAGGCCAGGAAACCTGGAGGGAATCAGAAAAGCAAGAAAGGAGGCAGTCCTGGATTGGGGCAGCTCTGCAGCCACCTCTCTCAGCTCGGCCTTGAGGTGTTCTGAGTTGAGAGCTGAGTATGCCTGCAGTCAGCTCAGACAGTTCAGGTTCAATGAATGTATCTCATTAATACTTATTTGAAAGCAGTACCAGGGCTGTTGGTGGCTTCTTAGGCTTCAGAGGAAAGATTCAGGCCATCTGCCAGCCCCAATCTGCTCTGCCCAGTATGACTAGAGATTTGAGTAAGCTGCCACCTTAGAAGACATTAAAGCTTCAGTGCAAGGAGTTTTACCTATAAGCCTTAGTGATCCCCTCCCCCCCCAAAGACTGTGATGGTAATGTCCAAGTGTTGTGGTTTGCCTATCCTTGATTGGAATATGGGAAGACTTATATGAGGTAGGTAAGCGAAATGAGCAGAACCAAGAGGATAGTATGAAGTTCTAAAACATTTTTGTGTCATGGTGCCCTTTGGCAGCCTGGCAAAACCTATAGAAACCTCAGAATCATGTTTTTAAATGCATAAAATCAAATACAGAGGATTACAAGGAAAATAAATTATATTGGGGCAGTCAGATGGTGCAGTGGATAGAGCACCAGCCCTGGAGTTAGGAGGACCTGAGTTCAAATCCAGCCTCAGACATTTGACACAAGCTGTGTGACCCTGGGCAAATCACTTAACCCCAATTGCCTCACAAAAAACAAAACAAAAAAACCAATGAATTAATGAATAAATAATATTAAAATATAGTTATCCGATTTTGCTGTTAAGTGACTAGCCCAGGGTCACAGAGTTAAGTAACCAAGTAAGGCCAGATGACTATGCTAATGGACAACTAGATACAGATGAATTGCAATGATCATATCCCCCAGGGAGTAAATAATGAGACATATCTTGGTAAAAAGATGAGGAAAGATAGATACAGACTACTGCATCCACTGCTGCATGCCGCTGTTACCATTTCAGCAGTGCCCTGTCATTCAACAAATGATGGTGTTGTAAAAAGAGAAATCAAAAAACAACAAAAAAAAGGAACACCTCATATTTATGTGGTAGTTAATGTTTTTTTGTTTTTTGTTGTTTTTTTTTTTTTAGTGAGGCAATTGGGGTTAAGTGACTTGCCCAGGGTCACACAGCTAGTAAGTGTTAAGTGTCTGAGGTCAGATTTGAACGCAGGTACTCCTGACTCCAGGACCAGTGCTCTATCCACTACGCCACCTAGCTGCCCCTCTAGTTTAATGTTTTTAATGTTTGATTTTAAATGTTGTTAATGATTTTAATGTTCACCCAGTACTTTACATTTATTATCTCATTTGAATCTCACAACAACCCTATGAAGTAGGTCATATATGTATTAGTACCTGGGTTTTACAGATGAGGAAAATAGTTGAGAGAAGCTAAGTGATTTGCTCAACATCATGTATGTTACACTTGTCAGAGATAGGATTTGGACCAAATCTCTCCTCACACTAAGTTCAGGGCTCTTTCCAGTGTACCATACTTTATTTATTTACTCATTTATTTATCTAATCATTCATTCATTCATTCATTCACTTAACTATTTGTTTGTTAGAACTAGGTCTTCCGTTCTGCTTAGGCTGAGAGCTCCCAGGCCCATTCTCACTACTGATCTGCATGGGAGCTTTCACCTCCATTTTCAATTTCAGCCATTTTGCTCCTTCTTAGGTAACCTGGTATCTCCTTCATTCTGGGGGCTCACCATATGAATACCAAATTTTGTAGGGTCACCCTATCAGCCTAGCCCATTCAAACTGGAAATTCCTCATCTCAGGAGATTTGCCAGCCTTAGCCGCTCCCATAAAAGGGATTACAGTTGTGTATCACTATGCCCGGCTGGACCATGTTATTTTGAAAGACTAGAAGAAGGGCTTCAAGGAGGAAAACAAAAAAGAAAAAAAGATATGAAGAAACAGAGGTCAATCCTCTTATTGTTGTTGGTGTCATTGTTCAATAGTGTCCTATTCTTTGTAACCCCATTTTGGACTTTTTTATTTTGAGCAAAGATACTAGAGTGGTTTGCCATTTTCTTCTCCAGCTCATTTATTTTACAGATGAGGAAACTGAGGTAAACAAGGTGAAGTGACTTGCCCAAGGTCACACAGATAAGAAGTGTCTGAGGCCAAATTTGAATTCAGAAAGATGAGTCTTCTTGACTCCAGGCCTGGTACTCTATCCACAGCACCACCTAGCTGTCCCAAGAAGTGGGCTCATCCAGGATAATCCTAACCTGTGTCAAAAAGTTTGGTGGTGATAGAAAAGCAAACAAAGAAGGGGAAAAACTATAAGGCATTTGGGGGTAAGTAAAAGGTCTAAAGTTCTTCCTATAGCTGGTAGGATTGGACAGTCACAGATGGAAACTGATTCATGTGCTTCAAGGAATGATGATGAAGCATGGATCTACAAGTGTTGTTCAGTCAATAATCATTTATTCAGAACCTGCTATGTTCCAGGCTTTGTACAAAGGACTGGGGATACAAAGAAAGACAAAAACAACAATAACAAATAATCTCTTCCCTTGAGGCATTCATAGTCTAATGGGGAAAACAACATACAAACAACTATGTACAAACAAGATATATACAAGATATATAGGAGACTGTCTAAGAAGGAAGGAACTAGCATTAAGGTAAGAATTCATCCAGGAACAGTCAGAAGAAAGAGACTAGTGGTGGTTGGTGGCTCCCTGTTGAAGCTATCAATACAACTCCTTAAAGACCTGATATAAACAACAGAAGTCAATTTTATTCAACTGGGACATGTATACAGAATTTGTTGGAGAACTTCCTGAGACAAAAATACAGTCAAACAACTCCCTGCTTTTGGTAGTTCATGCAGGGATAAATGATACTACCAGAAAGGACTGGAAAAAGTACTCCTAAGGATTGCGATCCTTTGTACTTTGTAAATAAATGATAAATAATGAAAAAAAATACTTTAGGGGTACCAGTGGTACACAGCTGTCATTTAAAGTAGATTTATGAGAAAAAGGTAGTTTGGGGAAGTGAATACATGGCTAAGAATATCATGCCTGAGAATGGGATTTGGATTTCTGCATCATAGTTTGAAATATGGGAATGAAAGTCTCATCACTCGGGATGGAGTGCACCTTAGGAGGGCTAGGGAAAAATAGCTTTGTCTGGTGTGTTGCAGATATGATCAAAAGGTCTGTAAACTGAAAAGAGAAAGGGAGAGAAAAAACTAACCACAGAAGTCCAATAACTCTAATGTCATAAAGAAGAGAGGCCGTTTGGGGTAGCTAGGTGGCACAGTGGATAGAGCACCAGCCCTGGAGTCAGGAGTACCTGAGTTCAAATCTGGCCTCAGACACTTAACACTTACTAGCTGTGTGACCCTGGGCAAGTCACTTAACCCCAATTGCCTCACTAAAAAAAAAAAAAGAATAGAAGCTGTATAGCTTAGGAAGAATAATATCAGAAGAATATCAGAAGAAAGGACCAACAATTCAGGTGATACAATATTCAAAATGAGAGACTGCAATTAAAATCCTGGCTTCAAATGTATATAGATAAACCTACAAAATATTGGTCTTAAGCTGATCTAAATGCAAGGAGACACATTTGACTTCAAAGGTATAACTGAAAGTAGGTATGATGGGACTCTGCTTCTTGGTATAAAAGCATGATAATAAAGTGCGGCACATCAACTATCCATATATCCACTGGCATTCTGTCTCTGCCAATGGCAGAAGAGCTAATAAAATTTTGACTTGTCTAAATGATAACTTTATTTTTCAAACAGTGGAAGAAGTGACAAGGATAACTGATATTCTGGACTTTTCTCTAAATCTTCTCAGGTCTTCTTGGAGCCATGAAGACCTGAGTTCCAATTCTGTCTCAGGCACAAACTTTGTGGCCCTGGGCAAGGTACTTAATCTCTCAGTCTATTTCCCCTTCTATAAAATGAGGATAATAATTGCACCTACTTTACAAACTTGTCGCGAGGGTTAAATAAGATAATATTTATATGGTCAAAGGATATGAACAGGCATCCATAACCATATGAAAAAATGCTCTAAATCACTATTGATTAGAGAAATGCAAATTAAAACAACTCTTAGGTACCACCTTACACCTATCAGATTGGCTAAGATGACATAAAAAGGAAAATTATAAATTTTGAAGATGGGGAAAAATTGGAACACTAATGCATTGTTGGGGAGTTGTCAACTGATTCACCTATTCTGGAGAGCAATTTGGAACTATACCAAAGGGCATACTCTACTAGCTGTGTGACCCTGGGCAAGTCACTTAACCCTGATTGCCTCACCAAAAAAAACAAACAAAAAATCCAACCTGTACATACTCTAGCCCAGCAATACCACTATTAGGTCTGTATCCCAAAGAGCTCTAAAAAAAGGGAAAAGTATTCACATGTATAAAAATATTTATAGTAGCTCTTTGTGGTGGCAAAGAATTGGAAGTTGAGGGGATGACCAACAATTGGGGAATAGCTGAACAAGTTGTGGTATATGAATGTAATGGAATATTATTGTGCTATAAGAAATGATGAGCAGGGGCAGCTAGATGGCATAGTGGATAGAGCACCGGCCCTGAAGTCAGGAGTACCTGAGTTCAAATCCGGCCTCAGACACTTAACATTTACTAGCTGTGTGACCCTGGGCAAGTCACTTAACCCCAATTGCCTCACTAAAAAAAAAAAAAATAAAAAAATAAATTAGAAATGATGAGCAGGGAAAAAAAAGAAAGAAAGAAATGATGAGCAGGCAGATTTCAGAAAAACCTGGAAAGATTTAAGTGACTGATGCTGAGTGAAGTGAGCAGAACCAGCAGAACATTGTACACAGTAACAGCAACATTGTATGAAGATCAGCTGTGATAGACTTAACTCTTCTCAGCAATACAATGATCCAAGACAATTCCAAAGGACTGGATGGAAAATGCTCTCCATATCCAGAAAAAAGAACTGTGGGATCTGAATGCAGATTGAACCATACCATTTTCACTTTTTTTTTTTCTTGAGGTTTTCCCCTTTTGTTCTGATTCTTCTTTCACAATATGACTAGTGTAGAAATATGTTTAACATGATTGTACATATATAACCTATATCATATTGCTTTCTGTCTTGGGGAGCAGGGAGGGAAGGAAAGGAGGGAGAAAAATCTTATAAAAACAAATGCTGAGGGGGCAGCTAGGTGGCGCAGTGGATAAAGCACCAGCCCTGAATTCAGGAGGACCTGAGTTCAAATCTGGCCTTAGACAAGACACTTACTAGCTGTGTGACCCTGGGCAAGTCACTTAACCCTCATTGCCCCCCCCCCAAAGAATAAATTATACAGATACAAGCAGAAATTATTCTGATAGAAAGGAAAAAGAGGAACTGCTTGAAGAGACTGATGTGGATGCCCTGGAAATATATCAAGTAACTTAGGTTTTTAAGACATACTTACTTAAGGAATTGATCAGGGAAGTTCTCTGATCAAAGGGAATGACTTACAGGATGATGAACCTTTGTTCTGTACTTTTGAAAACACTTCCCTATAGAAAGTATGAAAATACCCATTGGCACCTTATGGAAAGGAATAAAGACATTTGATTAAATTTCAGTGACTGGCAACCACCCCCGTTCCCCAAGAGAAATTGGATGCTTTGGGGCCACCCCTTGATGTCCGGGGCTTTCTTCTCCCTCTTTCAGTTTGTGATCTCATCAGCTCTAGTGGATTCAATTATCATCTCTATGCTAAAGATTCTCAAATCTATTTATCCAATCCTAACCTTTCAGCTGACCTCCAGTTTCACATCTTCAGCTGTCCTGTAAACACCTTAAATTCAAAATGTCCAAGACTGAATTTATTATTTTTCCTCCCACTTTCTCCCCTCTTCCTAACTTCCCTATTGCTCTTCCCTATTAAATCTTCCCAACGACCCAGGCTTGCAAAATTGGTATGATCTCTGATTTCTCCTTTCTCCCATCCTCCATATCTAATCTAATGCCAAGGCCTACCCCTGTCATAATATCCCTTCTATATGTCCTCTTCTCTCTTCTGACTTGGCCTCCACCCTGGTACAGGCCTTTTTGCTGTGGACTGCTGGTTGATTTCCCTGCCACAAGTCTCTCCCCACTCTAGTTTATTCAGCTGTCAAAACTTTCCTAAAGCTCAAATCTGACCATCATTTACCTACTCAAACTCCAGTGATTCCTTATCATCAGTAAGATCAAATATTATTGGCTTTCTTCAAGTCCCAGATAAAAATCCCACCTTCTACAGGAAGCGTATCCCTATTTCCCTTAATACTTTCCTTCTGTTGATTATCTCCAATTCAACCTGTATTTATCTTGTTTGTTCATCATTATGCATATTGTCTACCCTATTTGACTGTGAGCTCCTCTTTTGCCTTTGTCTTCCCAGTATGTCACACAGTTCCTGGAACATGCTTAATGTTTATTGACTGACTCTCCCCAGCCTATCCTCATCCCAGCTGAAGTCACTTATGGCTCCCTTGCAGTGACTCAGATGTACTCATCTGTATAGATCAAAAGGGCATTCCGGGGGCTCATTTTCTGAGCCTTTGCTTCCCAGTAGAGGGATTTCCTGGGTAGCTCTAGCCTGAGAGGTTACCCAACAGGTGTCAAAGAAAAATATCAATACTAAGATATTAATTTAGGACCAAGCCTTCCAGAAACAATATTTCATTTAATATTAATCCATATCCAAGTCATTTCTAACTTGGAGAGAGAGATGGCCAACCTGGCATATTCCTACCCATCCATCCCTCCATGCCCTCCTGCATAACTCCCTGCCCTAAGAAGATTTCAGGTAGAAATTCTGAACAAGGAAAAGACATCTTAATATACATTCAGTTGGGGGCGGCTAGGTAGCACAGTGGATAAAACACTGGCCCTGGATTCAGGAGAACCTGAGTTCAAATCTGGCCTCAGACACTTGACACTTACTAGCTGTGTGACCCTGGGCAAGTCACTTAACCCCCATTGCCCTGCAAAAAAAAAATACATTCAGTTAACATTTCAGAATTGAGCAACCAAGTCACTAAGTGACTATTCCCATTCCTATTGGAACACACCCTCATTCTTTTTTTGTTTGTTTGTTTGTTTTGTTTTTCGTGAGGCAATTGGGGTTAAGTGACTTTGCCCAGGGTCACACAGCTAGTAAGTGTTAAGTGTCTGAGGCCAGATTTGAACTCGGCTACTCCTGACTCCAGGGCCCGTGCTCTATCCATTGAGGCACCTAGCTGCCCCACACACCCTCATTCTTAAACAAAGTGACCTCTTCCCTTCCTTGGATAGCTTAATCCTTTCTCAATGGAGAAGGGTGGGTGCTAGTCCACCAATCACTTCAACTATACAAGTGAAGAGAGCACAGTTCAGAGTTGAGTTAATAACCAGCAATGATGTAAACAAGACCAAGATATTCTTTGTTAAAAGATTTGGTACTACCCTTAATCCACTTTAAGAAAAGCTCCCTTCCACCCAAAGGATTTTGGAAAGAACTTTAGAGGAAATATTAATCATATTTAGAGGAAAATATTATTATAATATTTTCGGTTTTACTAAAAAGGAGGTATGTAATATGTTTCCATACAAGTAAATCTAAATTTGAGAGTTTGGAGATTTATCTGTAAGTCAAGATAGTCCTTACCCTCAATAAGTTCACAATCTAATGGAGAAGACAACAGGCAAATACATAGAAAGCAAGCTATATGTAGGATAAATAGGAAATAATTAACAGAGTGAAAGGCAGTAGAATTAAGAGGGATTGAGAAAGGCTTCCTGGACAATGTGGAATTTTAGTTGGGTGTTTAAGGAAGCCCAGGGAAGCCACGAGGCAGAGATGGGAAGGGAGAGCCTTACAGGCATGGAGGACAGCCATTGAAAATGCCTAGAGCAATACATGATTTAGACATAAGAGGTGATACCATAGGTAAATTAGGAGAGAAAGGAATAGTGTACCTATCAGATCTTTGGAAAGGAGAACAGTTTTTGACCAAACATGAGATAGAGTATATTATAAAATGCAAAGTGGATGATTTTGATTATATTAAATTAAAAAATTTTTGTACAAACAGAATCAATGCATCCAAAATTGGAAGGGAGACAGAAAGCTGGGAAACAATTTTTGAGGCCAGTGCTTCTGATAAAGGCCTCATCTCTAAAATATATAGGGAATTAAATCAAATTTATAAGAATCCAAGTCATTCCCCAATTGAGAAATGGTCAAAGGATATGAACAGGCAGTTTTCTGATGAAGAAACCAAAGCTATCTATTCCCATATGAAAAAATGCTCTAAATCTCTAATGATTAGAGAGATGCAAATTAAAACAACTCTGAGGTACCACCTGACACCTATCAGATTGGCTAAAATGACAAAAAAGGAAGATAATAAATGTTGGAGAGGCTGTGGGAAAATTGGAACACTAATGCATTGTTGGTGGAGCTGTGAGCTGATCCAACCATTCTGGAGAGCAATTTGGAATTATGCCCAAAGGGCGATAAAGCTGTGCATACCCTTTGACCCAGCAATCCCACTTTTAGGTCTTTTGCCCAAAGAAATCATGGAAGGGGGAAAGGGACCCACATGTACAAAAATATTTATAGCTGCTCTTTACGTGGTAGCAAGGAATTGGAAGTTGAGGGGATGCCCATCAATTGGGGAATGGCTGGACAAGTTGTGGTATATGAATACAATGGAATACTATTGTGCTGTAAGAAATGATGAGCAGGAAGAGTTCAGAGAAACCTGGAGGGTCTTACGTGAGCTGATGATGAGTGAGATGAGCAGAACCAGGAGAACATTGTACACAGTATCATCAACATTGAGTGTTGACCTACTGTGATGGACTATATTCTTCTCACCAATGCAATGGTACAGAAGAGTTCCAGGGAACTCATGATAGAAGAGGATCTCCAAATCCAAGAAAAAAAAAAAGAAAGAAAGAACTGTGGAGTATAGATGCTGATTGAACCATATTATTTCTTTTGTTTTGGGTGCTGTTGTTTTTTTTTTTCTATTTTGAGGTTTTGCATCACTGCTCTGATTCTATCTCTTGTAACAGGATTAATGCAGAAATAGGATTAATGTTATTATGTGTATATATATGTGTGTGTATATATATGTATATGTATATGTATAGAGATATATAGATATAACCTATATCAGATTACCTGCTGTCTAGGGGAGGGGGAGGGAGGGGAGGGAGGGAGAAAAATCTGAAATTGTAAAGCATGTATAAACAAAAGTTGAGAACTATCTTTACATGTAACGGAAAAAATAAAATATCTCATAAAAAAAAAAAAAAAAAGAAAATGCCTAGAGCAGGGGGTGGCTAGGTGGCGCAGTGGATAGAGCACTGGCCCTGCATTCAGGAGGACCTGAGTTCAAATCCAGCCTCAGACACTTGACACTTACTAGCTGTGTGACCCTGGGCAAGTCACTTAACCCTCATTGCCCCACAAAAACAAAAAAAAACAAAACAAAAAAGTTAAAGAAAATGCCTAGAGCAGTGAGATGGAAGGTCTTGTTCAGGGAACAGACAAGAGGCCAGTGTTACTGGATGGAAGAGCGGGAGTGGGGAAGAGGATCAAGTATGGGGCAGCTAGGTGGCACAGTGGATAGAGCACTGGCCCTAGAGTCAGGAGTACCTGAGTTCAAATCCGGCCTCAGACACTTAACACTAGCTGTGTGACCCTGGGCAAGTCACTTAACCCCAATTGTCTCGCTAAAAAAAAAAATAGTGAAAGAAGAGTATCAAGTATGTGGCCCTAGTGAAAAAAATGGAAAAAAAAATGTTAAGTGTTTACTATGTGTCTTGACTGAAGCTAGGAGAAGCATCAGTAATGGACGAAAGCCAAGACATAACAGAGCAAGATTTGTGCACTATGCACTCAATTATTACAGTGAGTGATTTGGCCTAAGTGTATCTTATTGGAGGGGGAGGAAGGGCTACCTCTCCAGGAGCCCTAAATGGATTTTCCTTCCAGGGAAGTCCTAGAAAGATTTCTGTGGGGTGGATTCAAGCCAGTTTCCTTTCTCAAAAAACTCTGGACAACAGAGTAGCCAACAAGGGGGAATGGGGGTAAAGTGGGTGAGGGAGGGAAATCCATGTAGGACCCTGTGGGAAATCTAGGTCCCAGAATGACGGGAAGCTGCCCCATTAGCAACCTCCTTTCCAAGAGGAGTCTAAATCTTGGGATGGTGAAGATTCTCAAAGATTTTAGGACACTGTGGAAAAGTGAGATCTGAATTGTTAGAAGCACTGTGGGAGTACAGGCCATTATTTCAACATTGCTGGAGCTGTGTTCAACCATTCTGCAAAAATTGTTCGGAACACTAAACTGTACATACTCTTTGACCCAGCAATACCACTATTAGGCATTTACTCCAAAGAGATCAAAGACAGAGAGAAGAGACCATGTATATATCTAAAAATATTTAAATCAGCCTTTTTTGTTTGTTTGCTTGTTATAACAAAGACCTAAAAACTAAGGGGGTGCCCATTAATTGGAGAAAGAACAAAAAATTGTAGTAGATGGAATCTAATGGAATATTATTGCACTGTAAAAATGATATATGAAGAATTTGGAGACTCTTGATAAGACTTTCATCAACTGATACAGTTGACTCAGAATGAAGTTAGTGAAAAGAGCAAGTTGCATGACCACAATAATGTAAATAAAGGAAGAAAACTGGTTAATACAGTGACCAGTCATGACTGTAATAGACTGATCAAGTAAGCATGGACTCATTTCACACTTACTGTGTACCAGTAGGTGCTGTGCTCAGCACAGAGATACAAGGACAAAAGAGATGATGCAGCATGGCCTCTGCTTCTTGGCAGAGAGGTGATGGACTAAAGGCACATTCTAAAGCTTATGTTTTCAGACAGGGCCAATGTATTGATTTGTCTTGCTTGGCTAGCTGCCTATTAAAGAGGCAGGGGTAGGGATGGAGTGAGTTAGTGGATAGTGACAGAAATAGAAAAAAAAAGACAAGAGCATCAGTAAGACTTTTTAGAAGTACACAGAAGAAGGAACAGAAAGATACAGTTTCTTTTTTGAGGGGTAGGGAGAAGGGACAAAAAGGGCCATTTTGTTACAACTTTTTTGTTTTGTTTTGTTTTTTGCAGGGCAATGAGGGTTAAGTGACTTGCCCAGGGTCACACAGCTAGTAAGTGTCAAGTGTCTGAGGCTGGATTTGAACTCAGGTCCTCCTGAATCCAGAGCCAGTGCTTTATCCACTGTGCCACCTAGCTGCCCCCTTGTTACTACTTTGTTAAATTAAATATACTCTTTTTTTGTTTGTTTGTTTTTGCAGGGGAATGGGGGTTAAGTGACTTGCCCAGGGTCACACAGCTAGTAAGTGTCAAGTGTCTAAGGCCGGATTTGAACTCAGGTCCTCCTGAATCCAGGGCCAGTGCTTTATTATCCACTGCACCACCTAGCTGCCCCTAAATACACTCTTAAAAAAACAAAAATGTATGGAACAAGTATATGGATCAATAACCTACTTTTTTTTGTTCTTCATATTTTGGAATACTTATTGTTGATGACTGTTAATTTCACAATAAAAAAGGAACATTGGAAAAAAATAAAAGAAATGCAGAACTCCCAGGAGGAAGAGAATTGCATTGATTTTTTTATGGGTTGTTGTGAATTCTTTTTTTTTTTTCTTAATTTGTTTATGGGCTCCCAAGAGCTCCTTGCATTAACTGCATTTTCTGTGGGTGAAATAAACACTCTCCTTTACCCAGCATTTTCTTGGTTTTGTTTTGTTTTTGGTGTTCCTTTGATTTCTTGGACAGGATCTGTGGGATTCTTTTACCTGTGTCTATATATATAGACAAGAGATATATTCAGACTATATATCCCAGAATAAAATCTGAGTGAGGGTGATATGAGCCAACAATCTCCTTTAACTTCTGGGGCAAGAGGAGAATTAAAGAAAGGCGAGGAATGCTGCTTGGGTGGTTAGCATAATGACAAGCATTGATGGAGAGAAGACTGAATTACTGAAATTTTTATTTTGTGTCTGTTTTCCCTGCCAAGAAGAACAAGCTTTGGGCTGGAAAGAACAGAACAACAGTTAGCTGCGGTGGGAAACCCAAGATGACTGAGATGGTAAGACAATCTACCAGCCCTCCATGCGTCCAAGTTACCAAGCCCAGAAAACTACATGCTAAGGTACTACATAGGATTGTTGAGACAGAATTACAAATCTCCGAGTTCGAAAGGAGCGATCTCAGGGAACCATACCTGAACAAGAATCTCCACTATAACAACCCCAATTAGACTCCCTTGACTGTCAATTCTACTTTAGGATTGTTCTTAATTCTTGGGAAGTTTTGGCCAATGTTAAATCTCAATTTTCTCTTTGCATCTAGCACAGGTTATTACCAATTCTGCCCTTTGTACTTTAGCGGAGCAAGACTAATCCCCTCTTCCATATGAAGGGAAGGGAATAAGCATTTAAATAGCCCCCTACTAAGTGCCAGACTGTAGCTAAGCACTTTTACTGATATAATCTCACTTGATCCCCTCAACTACTCTCCCAGATATAGGATGTTATTCCCATTTTTCAGTTGAGGAAACAGAGGCAAACGGAAGCAAAATGACTTGGCCAGAGTCACATAGCTAGTAAGCATCTGAGGCCTTTTTAAAACTCCAGTCTTTTTGATTCCAACACCAGTGTTCTATCCTTTGCAGCTCCAGATGCCTGACAGGCTTCCATATACTTGAAGGCAACCATCAAGCTCTCTCTGTGACTTGTCTTCTTTAGGCTAAATGTACCGAGTTCCTGCTTGTAGAATGAATTTGAGGACCTTCACCATCCTGGCTTTCCTCCCCAGACACTCTCTACTTAAGGAACATCCTTCCTAAAATGTCCAGAACTGAACTCCAAATGTGGGCTAGCGGGACAGAGAACAGTGGGGCTATCACCTTTCTCATCTTCTCAATGACACTAAGATTGTATTAGCACTGGTAACTGTATATATATATATATATATATATATATATATATATATTTTAGTGAGGCAATTGGGGTTAAGTGACTTGCCCAGGGTCACACAGCTAGTAAGTGTTAAGTGTCTGAGGCCGGATTTGAACTCAGGGACTCCTAAATCCAGGGCCTGTGCTCTATCCACTGTGCCACTTAGCTGCCCCCCTACCTTATATTTTTGAAATGGGTGCTTTACCTCTGCTAATTATTTTCTATTTATCCTGTTTATAGCTTGGTGTCTGCATGTGTGTGTGCATGTATTGCATATTGTCTTCCCCCATTAGATTCTCCCCCTCCTCGGGCTGTCTTTTGCCTCTGTTTTGCATCCCTACTGATTAGCAGTGCCTGGCCACATAATAATACGCTTAATAAATGTTTACTGATTGACTTTTTTTTTTTAGCTGAAGTCTGACTTTGCATTTACTCCTTTTCAATTTCATCTTATTAGATTCAACCCAATATTCTAGCCTATGGTCTTTTGTAGCCTGTCAATTAATGTATTAGCTATTTCTCCCAGCTTTGTGTCACCTTCCAATTTGATGAGCAGGCACCTATGTATTTACACAAGTCACAGATAAAAAATGTTGAAGCTCACTGGGCCTAACACCTATCTCTGGGTAACTCCTACCAAGTCCTGCAAATAAACCACTAATGAATTATATTTTGAGTCCTGCCATTCAGCCAGTTTCAAATCCATCCAAATGTATTATCAGCTACCCCTTTTCTCTATCCTTTTCACAAAAAGAGTAGGAGATACTTTGTTGTTTTTACTCGTCTACATGAACAATATCTGCAACATTTCCCTGATTTACCAGTTTAGTAACCCTATCAAGGGCAGCTAGGTGGCACAGTGGACAGAATGCCAGGCCTGGAGTCAGGAATACTCCTCTTAGTGAGTTTGAATCTGGCTTCAGATACTTAACTAGCTGTGTGACCCTGGGCAAGTCACTTAATACTGTTTACCTCAGTTTCCTCATCTGTAAAATGAGCTGGAAAAGGAAATGGTAGATCACTCCAGTATATCTGCCCAAAAAATCCCCAAATGGGGAAGAGTCAGACAAGACTCAAAGGATTGAAAAACAACAATAACAAACCCTGTGAAAAACTGAAATGAGGTTAGCTTGATTTGTTCTTGTTAATGAATACATTCTGGCCATTTCTTAACCTGTAGAGATAGTAGGTCTTTGACAGATTGTTTTCCCCACTCCATTCACCACCCCCAGCTGATTGGTATGCTTATACTAAACTGTTTTACTAAATTGTTTGTTTTGGTTTTTTCAGGGCAATGAGTGTTAAGTGACTTGCCTAGCATCACACAGCTAGTGTCAAGTGTCTGAGGCTGGATTTGAACTCAGGTTCTCCTGAATCCAAGGCTGGCGCTTTATCCACTGTGCTACCTAGCTGCCTCCTTGATTGTCATGCTTATAGAAAAGAAGGAGAAGATAAGGTATTGATGCTCTGTTGGACTGTTGCACCTTTCTTTGATGGAACTAAAGGAAGCCTGGTCTTGGGAAGAACATACGTATTGTGATTCATAAAAGGGGGTTTTTGTTGTTGTTCAGTATTTCACATTCTTTGTGACCAGATTTAGGGTTTTCTTGACAAAGATACTGGAGTGGTTTTGATGTAATTTCCTTTTCCAGCTCATTTACAGATGAGAAAACTGAGGTGAACAGTCTAAGTAAGTGACTTACCCAGGGTCACACAGCTAGTAAGTTTCTAAGGCCAGATTTGAATTCTCTAAGAGTATTTCTAACTCTAGACCTGGCACTCTATCCACTGGCCCACCCAGCTGCCCTAAAAAGGGTTCTAAAGGGAGTTTTACTTTAATTTTTTTTTTGGGGGGGGGTCAGGCAATTGGGGTTAAGTGACTTGCCCAGGGTCATACAGCTAGTAAGTGATGTCTGAAGCCGAATTTGAACTCAGGTCCTCCTGACTGCAGGGCCAGTGCTCTATCCACTGCGCCACCTAGCTGCCCCCCTAAAGGGAGTTTTAAATAGGTAAGCCTGCTAACCATCAAGGCAGTTCAAGAGTTGGAGACAGTAGAGGAAAGAGCTAGCTAGCAGTTAGGGAAGGAAGCATTCGATTCTTTACCTCTTGGGGTGAGATTTTTTATTCTTTCCTTCTCACCTCTACTCGCCTCTCTTCTTTCCCCCATTGGTGGTGGAGCTACTCACCCCAAAGGAGTCATCCCATTTACTTGAAGAATTCCTTCATAATGTAGAATTTGGGCAAGAGTCAGAAGGAAGCAGAGATATGCTCTCCAGACAGATATGAACACGGGCAGCACTGAAATAGTTTCAAGGAGTGGAACTTTTTCAGCAGTAAAGAAAATTAGCTATGATCTCAGTGGGCTAGACCTGGCAATTAAGAAGGAAGTAGCATGAGAACTCCACAGGAAAGAAAGGGCCCGGAGGCCCTGCTGCACTGCATGTTCCCTTGGCTACCTAGGTTTATACTACCATTTTAGTGCCTTGCTCTTCCCCTGGGTGGATGCTGTGTGTATTTGTGGGAGAATGCCCCCGGCTATATGGAAGGAAGTTTTGGGAGCCACTTTTCTTACCCTACTATGACATCCAACTAAAGCTCTGATGTTACTGATCCCAGCCTACCGGCTGATTATTAATGGGAAGGCCACCTTTGGGAGCCATTGAGCTATAATATAAGAAGTACACACCCTCAAGGAACCCCAGCAGCAGGGGTGAGCTGGTAAATGTTGAACTGGTTTTGGGTAGGTAGGTGGATGGGGAGTACGTAGGACACACTTATCAGTTTAATCTGCGTTTTTTTTTTTGTTTTTTTACACGGAGCAATGAGGGTTAAGTGACTTGCCCAGGGTCACACAGCTAGTAAGTGTCAAGTGTCTGAGGCCGGATTTGAACTCAGGTCCTCCTGAATCCAGGGTTGGTACTTTGGTATATATATATATACTATGGTTGGTACTTATATATATATAAGGGACAATTTGGTGGCTCCGTCAATAGCACACCAGCCCTGGAGTCAGGAGGTCCTGGGTTTAAATCTGACCTCAGACACTTACTAGGTGTATGACTCTGGGCCTCCAAAAATAAAATAAAGTAGCAAAGTAAAGTAGCATTGTACAATGTGTGTGTGTGTGTGTATATATATATATATATATATATATATATATATATGTTTTTGTTTTGTTTTTTTGCAGTGCAATGGGGGTTAAGTGACTTGCCCAGGGTCACACAGCTAGTAAGTGTCAAGTGTCTGAGGCTGGATTTGAACTCTGGTACTCCAGAATCCAGGGCCAGTGCTTTAACTGCTGCGCCATCTAGCTGCCCCCCTATATATATATATACACACACATATATATGTACATACATATATACATATACATTAATAACTGCATTTCAACATGGTTGCTTTCTTTTGTAACTCTAACTTATTTTATGCATTTAAAAATATTATTCTGAGAACAAGACATACACAGGCTTCCCAGACTGCCAGGGGTCCACAATACAAAAAAGGTTAAGAACTCCTGATCTAGTCCATATCTCTCCATCTTTTCCACAAGAAGAGTATAACACTGTATCAAATGTTTTGCTAAAAATTGACATAAAATATTTCTATAGCATTTCCCTGAATAATCGATTTAGAATTCTTACATAAAAGGAAATAGAATCTGGCATGATCTCTCCTTGACAAAGTCAAGCTAGCTGTTTTATATAGTTTTTACTTCCTTTTCTGGATGTTAACTAATCAACTCTTTAACAACCTGTTCTAGAATTTTCTAAGAATCAAGGGCAAGCTTACTGACCTATACTTTGCAGACTTGATTCTTTTCCCTTTTGTAAAATCAGGGCAACATTTCCCTAGTTCTGAGTACTTCTTTTATTCCTCATGATGTTTAAAAAAAAAACCCCAAACAACCCAACCTACCACAGGCAATTGCTCAGCATGAATATCAGTCAGCTCCTTAAGTAACTGAGGATACAGTCCATTTAATGAATCAAGTGACTTGATTTCATTGTCAAGGGCAGCAAGGTGCTCTTTTTCCATTTCCTTACTTATCTTTGGGTATCAATTCCCTGTTAGCCAGGGTTGACTGAATTGTTTCCTTTCAGGAATTAAAATTTTCATTCTTGAGAGTTTTTTATCCCTACTTCTCCTGGAGAATTGCAGTCCAGGGGCAGCTAGGTATCACAGTGGATAGAGCCTCAGCCCTGGAGTCAGGAGTACCTGAGTTCAAATCCGACCTCAGACAATTAACACTTACTAACTCTGTGACCCTGGGCAAGTCACTTAACCCCAATTACCTCACTAAAAAAAAAAAATTGCAGTCCAAGGCATCCTACCTTTCTTCTGAATCTTCTGAAATCTCCTTTCCACACATAGGGTGTGTGTCAGCCTATGACCGGATCTCTTCTGGATCACAAAGTCTAGGAGGGATTGTTCACTCCCCTCAAGCTTTCTATCATTTCTTTTTTTGGGGGCGGGGGCAGGGCAATGAGGGTTAAGTGACTTGCCCAGGGTCACACAGCTAGTAAGTGTCAAGTCTCTGAGGTCATATTTGAACTCAGGTCCTCCTGAATCCAGGGCCAGTGCTCTATCCACTGCACCACCTAGCTGCCCCTTTCTATCATTTCTAACACCCCATCCTCCCCTCCCCCTAACCAGTAATTCCCTATTAATGAGAATCAGATCCCCCCCCCCAATTTTTTTTTTGGAGACTGTACATGCACTTAACAATGTATACATTCCTTATAGGACAGCTTTTTTTCCACCCTACAGGAAATGTAAAAATGTATAAAAAAGATTCATAGTAGCTCATAAACAATTGAAAGAATTCTACTTCCTCTTTGGTGTACCCCACATCTTCCCAGTGCTTTATACAATCTCCAAGCTCATAGAGGTGCCCTGAGGATTGAATTCCCCTGTGATGAGAAATAACCTTGGATTTGCCACAAGGGAAAACTCTCAACACCCCAGTGAGTTTTTTGTCACAGCAAAGAGACCCCTATGAGCACTCAGCCTTACAGTTCTGCCCTGAGGATTTAAACTCTCATTAGAAAGGAAATGAGTTTAGCATTTTCAAAGAGACAATTTCCTTCTCCTTGGACCAAATAACTTCGAGTAATCATGGGAAGCAAAGTCTAAGTCTTTTTTTTTGGCGGGGTAATGAGGGTTAAGTGACTTGCCCAGGGTCACACAGCTAGCAAATGTCAAGTGTCTGAGGCCGGATTTGAAGTCAGGTACTCCTGACTCCAGGGCCAGTGCTTTATCCACTGCGCCACCTAGCTGCCCCCCAAAGTCTAAGTCTTTAAGGCAGCTAGGTGTTGAAGTGAATAGAGAGGCTGGGCAAGAAGTCAGGAAGACCTCACTACAAATCCAGCCACTACAAATCTGGACTCTTAGGTAAGTCACTTAACCTCTCTGTCTGCCTCAGTTTCCTCAACTATAAAATAGGGATAATAAAAGCACCTTCTAGGGGCAGCTAGGTGGCACAGTGGATAGAATACTGGCCCTGGATTCAGGAGGACCTGAGTTCAAATCCGGCCTCAGGTACTTGACACTTACAAGCTGTGTGACTCTGGGAAAGTCACTTAACCCCAATTGCCTCATCAAAAAAAAAAAAAAAAAAAAAGAGCACCTTTGCAGGGTTGTTGTGAGGATCAGATGAGATAATATTTATAGAGTGCTTAGTGTAGTGCTGGCACATAGGAGGTGGTATGTAAATAGTAGTAGTTGTTGTTATTGTCCCCCATTTAAGGGTTAAGTCCCTTGCAGGTGGCTCCAGCAACCACATAAACAATTCTTTTCTCTCTCCAAGTGGCTAGTATTGCTCAGAAACTCCCCTCTTCTTTTTAGAAGGCTGGGTCTTGGTGCTCTCAAATTTGGGGTTTCTAAAAAGGCAACCTTGGAGCCAACACTGCCCAGGCAATCCCCCTTCTCTTGTGAGAAGTCAGAGTTCTGGGACTGTATTGTTCAATTCCTCCTTTTCCTTTCCGATGAGGCTGTTATACAAATTCTTTGAACTGCTCCACAAACCTGAGAGATTCAGCAGCTCCCAACAGTCCTTCCAGGTGGTTCCTTCTTCAGAGCTGCCACAGGGCATCTATGCTTTCTGCTATTGTATCTTTGTGGCAGATCCAAGCATTCCATGTAGGCAGAAATGAGTGGAGGAACTCTTCTGCCAGTCTGCTTGGACAAGAGCAAGATCGACTTTCACGGGGCTTCTGCCCCAAGGCACTCAGTGGTTCCTAGAGGAGAGGGTCTGAGGCCTAGTCATTTCTTAGCTTTTCTCTGACCTGTCTTCTAAAAACAGAAAAGGGAGGTGGGAGGGAATGGGAAAAAAGGAGAAACGGATCAACTTCTACCCAGCCCCTTTTTAACAGGGCTAGTCCACAGGTCTCAGCTCTTTTCATAATAGTCAGACAGTTTATCACGAGTCAAGTCCTACTAAGTGCAGAATGGGCCACCTTTGGTCAGGTCCACCCCCTTTACAAGGAAAGGCAATCAAAGGCTTCTTTAAAGGCTCACTCACCTCCTTATAAAACTGATCAAATTGATCAAAGAATCTTCTTGGTCAACCCCCATGGGTTGAAGTTGTAAAGGGAGAAGTTTTCTAATATCTATCTTAAAGTGAAAGGAGGTAACTTATGGGGTCATAGGCTCACTGGAAATCTTCAAGCAAAGGTCATTGGGTGTGATATAGAGGTGTTAGATAACGAGGGACCATACCTTGTTCAGGTACGAATTGAACTAGAGAGGCTCTGATTTCCATACCTACTCTGATCACAGAAGTGATTATCACCATGATTTATTCATTAGAGCTCACATTTATAATGAGGTAGGTAGTAGTACTAAGTATTATCATTACACAGCTGACTTCGAAACTTGCAAAACTTGCCGAATTTGGTATTCCATTCATTTGGATGAGAAAAAATGCTTTAGCATTCAATGCCTGCTTGGCACTTGTCACCCAGCTTCCTATTTCTCCGGATGAAACAGACCTACCTACCTGTTAGTCTCACAGTAGCTCAAGTTCAGTGCAGAATCCCCCATATTTTGCCATGTACTTTCTTGTGCTTTTTTTCATTTTCCCAGAAAAGGGAAATTCCATGATCACAACACCAAATCCCAGTAATATAAATCATCCCCTTTCCTCCTTGGGCTTGGATTTGCTCCTGAAAAAAGTTTAGATGTTCATTGAATCACTATGGGGAAATCAAGTTTATTCCATACTATTGAAGACAAAGACTTCTCAAAGAGTGGTCAAATGCATGGCATTTAAAAACCCTCTCAACCGTCCCTGTGGTACACTGCTGTGGCCAGTCTGTTGCCTGAGGAGCGTGAGACTGCTGGGATTTTTGTTAGTGTCTTAGTGTGTGAGTGGCAACAAAACATTGGATTGAAAGTGGGGCCCAGTTAGGTTCATGGAGATCCAATCCCAGAGGAAACAGGGCCAACAGAGCCCAAAAGAGAACCAGGCTGGTGAGATGGCATCAGGAGCTTGTAGAAAACCACAAGAAGAGGCAAAGGCATGGCAACCCATCACCATGAGTATGACCTCTAGGGAGGAAACACACTCTCTGCTACCAGGATCAGCATCCTGCAGCAAAACTCCATTTGCCGGGGCAGCTAGGTGGCACAGTGGATAGAGCACCGGCCCTGGAGTCAGGAGGACTTGAGTTCAAATTCGGCCTCAGACATTTAACACTTACTAGCTGTGTGACCCTTGGAAAGTCACTTAACCCCAATTGCCTCACTAAAAACAAAACAAAACTCCATTTGCCCCCACACCAGGTAGATTGCAAGAATGAAAGTAATGCCCTCATCAAAACCTTGCTCATTGCTCATTCCTTTCATCCTCTTTTTAAATAGTTTTGGAGCTCAGGGGACAGATCAAATCATGGAGACAGAGATGAGATAAACTCTTTGGGTTAGGTCAGGAGATTCAGGGAGATTCCAGCAGTAAGAAGCAGAAGGAAGAAATCCCATTAAGAGAGTAGTACATGGGGCGGCTAGGTGGCGCAGTGGATAGAGCACCAGCCTTGGAGTCAGGAGTACCTGAGTTCAAATCCGGCCTTAGACACTTAACACTTACTAGCTGTGTGACCCTGGGCAAGTCACATAACCCCAATTGCCTCACTAAAAACAAAAAAACAAACAAAAAAAAGAGAGTAGCACATGGGGGGCAGCTAGATGGCGCAGTGGATAAAGCACCAGCCCTGGATTCAGAAGGACCCGAGTTCAAATCCAGCCTCAGACACTTGACACTTATTAGTTGTGTGACCCTGGGAAAGTCACAAGTCACTTAATCCTCATTTCCCTGCCAGAGAGAGAGAGAGAGAGAGAGAGAGAGAGAGAGAGTAGCATATGAAAAAACTGAGGGATTATGGTGGTAAATCAATGATGTCTAGAAGTAAATAGCAGGTGGTTGACATGATAGGCAGATCATGAGATCAGAGTAAGCAGGTAGAAGTTCACTAGGCTGGTAGTGTCAGTGAGTGACTCATCCACTCTCAGTGGCAGGTAGCAGGGACTGTTATGCACCAGATCAGGGCCCTAGTCTCTGCGAAGATGGGCTAGAATAAGGCTATGGGAATGGGAAAGTGAAGTAATCACCAAAAAACAGGTTCTAAGATACCCTCTAGGGGCAGCTGGGTGGTAGAGTACTGGGCTTGGAGTCAGGTCTCAGACACTAACTAGCTGTGTGACTCTGGGCAAGTCCCTTCACCTTGTTTGCCTCAGTTTCTTCATCTGTAAAATGACCGAGAGAAGGAAATGGCAGACCACTCCAGTATGTTTGCCAAGAAAACCCCAAATGGGGTAGTGAAGACAGGACTGAAAAAACAACTCAATACACACACACACAGACACAGATGCTTTCTAGGGAATCAAATCAAGGTGATGCCTTCGTTATAGTATATAAAGGTGGTGCTAGAACCAGACTAGGGTAAGATCAGCAACAAAGCTTACAATGCCAGCCACAGGGTGTATCTATTCACATTCATTGTATCTCCCCTCCTTGACTGGATTAGTCCCAGGTGTAGGTGAAACCAGGAAATAGGATTAAATGACTGGAGTAAAGAGATTTATTTCTCTTTTACCTCACCCAAACAATTGAGATACACCAGTCTTTATATATTTTTTAAAAGTTCCACATTTGGTCAAGTCTTTCCAGGTTTCTCTGAAATCATCCCTTTCATCATTTCTTACAGCACAATAACATTCATAAAATCACAATAATCTATTATATTCATATACCATAACTTGTTTAGCTATTTCCTAATTGATGGACATCCACTCAGTTTCTAATTCTTTGTCACCACAAAAGATAAATACTCTTTTTTCTCTTTCTTTGATCTCTTTGGGTTATAGTAGCAGTTTCACTGGGTCATGTTCAGTTTAATAGCTTTTTAGGTATAGTTACTAATTGCTTTCCAGACTGGCTGGACTAGTTTATAGTTCCACCAACACTACATTAACAGGACCTAGTTTTCTCAAAGCCCCTCCAGCATGTCTTCTTCCTTCCTTCCTTCCTTCCTTCCTTCCTTCCTTCCTTCCTTCCTTCCTTCCTTCCTTCCTTCCTTCCTTCCTTCCTTCCTTCCTTCCTTCCTTCCTTCCTTCCTTTCTTTCTTTCTTTCTTTCTTTCTTTTTCTTTCTTTTCTTCCTTCCTTCCTTTTTTTTTTTTAATCAACTTTCCTTATCAGACAGGTGTGAGCTGGTACCTCAGAGCTGTTTTAATTTTCATTTCTCTAATTAGTCATGATTTATAGCAATGGCATCAAAACTCAAATAGAAATGGAGCCACTAATATGTACACAAGGATCCCTGCAAAATGCAGAATGACTAAGTTTTGAAAGGTAATGTTATCTGTGTTTATTGTATTATTTACTTTGTATTAAATATTTCCCAATTACATTTTTTTTAAGTGAGGCAATTGGGGTTAAGTGACTTGCCCAAGGTCACACAGCTAGTAAGTGTTAAGTGTCTGAGGCCAGATTTGAACTCAGGTACTCCTGACTCCAGGGCCAGTGCTCTATCCACTGTGCCACTTAGCTGCCCACCCCAATTACATTTTAATCTGATTCTGGAAGTACTCAGTCAGCATACAATCTGTACAGGTCATGTGTTAGACACCTCTGATTTAGAGCATTTTTTTTCTTTTTTTTTTTTGGTGAGGCAATGAGGGTTAAGTGACTTGCCCAGGGTCACACAACTAGTAAGTGTTAAGTGTCTGAGGCTGGATTTGAACTCAGGTCCTCCTGAATCCAGGGCCAGTGCTCTATCCACTGCGCCACCTAGCTGCCCCCCAATTACATTTTAATCTGATTCTGGAAGTACTCAGTCAGCATACAATCTGTACAGGTCATGTGTTAGACACCTCTGATTTAGAGCATTTTTTTTCTTTTTTTTTTTTTGGTGAGGCAATGAGGGTTAAGTGACTTGCCCAGGGTCACACAGCTAGTGAGTGTCAAGTGTCTGAGGCTGGATTTGAACTCAGGTCCTCCTGAATCCAGGGCCAGTGCTTTATCCACTGTGCCACCTAACTGCAGTGAGCATTTTTTTCTTATGGCTATTGATGGGTTGGATTTCTTCCTCTGAAAATTGTTTTTTTATATCCCCTGACCATTTATCAATTGAGGAATGGCTCTAAGTTTTATAAATTTGAATGTTCCCTATATATCTTAGAAATGAGATCTTTATCTGGGAAATTTGGGGTAAAGATCCCCCCCCACCCCAACCCCACCTCAGATTACTGCTTCTCTTCTAATTTTAGCTGCATTGGTTTTGCTGGTGCACAAGCTTTTAAATTTTATATAATCAAAATTGTTTATTTTAATTCCTTGAACTTTGCTCTCACTTGCTTGGCTTGAATTCTTCCCCTATCTATAGATCTGACAGGTGATTTCTTCTATGCTCCTTTAATTTATTTATGATCTCATCCTTTATGTTTAAATCATATATTCAGTTAGAGTTTTTCTTGGTAAAAAAAAAAAAAAAGGTGTGAGATGTTGAAATATAGCTAGTTTCTGTCAGATACTTCCAGGTTTTCCCAACAGTTTTTGTTGAATAGTGAGTTTTTACATCCAGTAGCTGAGATCTTTGGGTTTATCAAATACTGGGTTACCTAATCTCATCCATAGATCAATCTTTCCTTTTTTTGGGGGGGGGGGCAATGGGGGTTAAGTGACTTGCCTAGGGCCACACAGCTAGTGTCAAGTGTCTGAGGCTGGATTTGAACTCAGGTCCTCCTGAATCCAGGGTTGGTGCTTTCTCCACTGCGCCACCTAGCTGCCCCTATCTTTCCATTTCTTAGCTAGTAATAAATTGTTTTGTAGTATAGTTTGATATCTGGTAATGCTAGGGCTACTTCTTTTCCATTCCCACTCCCCAATTAATTTCCTTGATAGTCTTGACCTTTTGTTCTTCCAGATGAATTTTGTTATTATTTTTTCTGGCTCTATGAAATAATCCTTTGATAGTTTGATTGGCATGGTACTGAATAAGTAAATTAATATTGTCATTTTTTATTATATTAACTCAGTTGACCAATAAACAATTAATATTTCTTCAATTATATCTTTGTTTAAAGAGTGCTTTATAGGGGCAACTAGGTGTTGCAGTGGATAGAGCACCGGCCCTAGATTCAGGAGGACCTGAGTTCAAATCCGACCTCAGACCCTTTGACACTTCCTAGCTGTGACCCTGGGTAAGTCACTTAACCCCAATTGCCTCTGCCCCCCAAAATAAAGAGTGCTTTATAATTGTGTTTATATAGTTCCTTTGTGTCTTGAAAGGCAAATTCCCAAGTATTTTATATTGTCTGTAGATATGTTAAATGGAATATATTTTTTATCTCTTTCTGCTGGATATTATTAATAATATACAGAAATGCTGATGATTTGTATGGGGTTTTTTGTGAGAAAATAATTATTAATAATGAATTTCTTGGGGGGGACTCAGAGATCAGTTTCTCAGTCCTTCCCTCTCCCCTCCAGAAAATCCAATTCTCCTTGATTTGGGACAAATCTAAGTAAACAAAAGTATTAGAGATAGATACTTTTGTTTGACTGATGGGATCAAACCACACCTAGATAATGGTCTTTCCCTTAAGCAACTTGAGTGGTGTCTTTTGCATACTTAATGTAGACCACCTCCAAATCATGTCAACCAATGGAATTGAATGATGCTAACCAATTAACTTTGATCAATGTATATTGACCCACCTCAATCAAAAGATGATAAAAACCCTGGGAAGACAAGAAGACCCTTAGTGCTCTTTTAGGATAGCCTAGGTCTTGTAGGTCTTCTGAACTCTCTTGAGTCTCTTTTTTTTTTTTTTTTTTTTTGGTGAGGCAGTTGGGGTTAAATGACTTGCCCAGGGTCACACAAGCTAGTAAGTGTCAAGTGTCTGAGACGGGATTTGAACTCAGGTACTCCTGAATCCAGGGCCAGTGCTCTACCCACTGCGCCACCTAGCTGCCCCTCTTGAATCTCTTTGAGACCAAGTGCTGTCTCTCTGGGAGATAGCATGGGTCTTCTGGGGCTTTTCTTCTCTGCTAACTGCCATGCTGAAGCTCTCTCCCTGTTTTCTCTACCACGCTGCCTGAAACCATCAGAGGATAGGGAGACTTGAGGTCAATATTATATTGATAAATTAATAATATGCTCACAGCAAAAACTGGTCTATATAGCAATAGTAATTTATTTTAAAAGACACATTTTATATCCTATAACTTTGCTGAAGGTATTGTTTCTGTTAGTAATTTAGTTGACTCTTTAGGATTTTATATAAGTAAACCATAATATTATCTGCAAAAAAATTAGTTTTTTTTCTCTTTGCCAATCCTTCAACAATTCTTGTCTTATTGCTATAGCTAGCATTTCTAGCACTATTTTTTTATCATAATAGTATTTTATTTTCTAATTATATCTAGTACTATTTTTCTTTCCATTTATGTTTTTATTTTTTTTATTGTTTTTGTGAGGCAATTGGGGTTAAGTGACTTGCCCAGGGCCACACAACTAGTAAGTGTCAAATGTCTGAGGCCTGATTTTGAACTCTGGTCCTCTTGAATCCAGGGCCGGTACTTTATCCATTGTGCCACTTAGCTGACCCTAGCACTATTTTTAATACTAATGGTGATAAGGGACATACTTGCTTTACCTGCAATGTTATTAGAAAGGCTTATAGATAATTCTGGATCTTAGTTTTAGATAGATACTATATATCTTTTTTTGTGGGGGGGGCAATTGGGGTTAAGTGACTTGCCTAGGGTCACACAGCTAGTAAGTGTTAAGTGTCTGAGGCTGGATTTGAACTCAGGTCCTCCTGAATCTAGGGCCGGTGCTTTATCCACTGCACCCTAAATTAAATTAAATTTTAAAAAGAGAGACAGAGGGGGCAGCTAGATGGCCCCATTGCCCAACAAAAAAAACCCACAAAAAAACAAACAAAAAAAGAGAGACAGATACCATAGGACCAATGAACTTGACAGAGGCTCCAAAAAAAATAGCATTTGTAATTGTCATCTCTAAGACCAATGGCTTCCAGTCAATCCAATACCTTCAACAAAATTTTCATTATATTCTCCCAGTGTCTTTCAAAATACAGGGAAGTCATCCAGATACAATAACATTTTCAAGTAATTTGTGTCACCAGCCACTTTTTCTATGAGCCACTGACAATTGGCAAAGGCTCCAGAAAGGCCTAATAATCAGTTACAAATGAACAGTTGGTGCCAAACAATGATCCATATGGGAAGAATTTGATTTAACATTTGGATGAAGAACATATTGCAAGTTGGTTTCTCTTGAGGGTTAGGAAATCCTGCCCCAATTATACTGACCTGAAGATGCCTATTCTGTCTACATGATTGGGGGTAGGGGTAGGACTGAATCCAAAAGCCACCCCTTTCCTGTCCAGTATTCCACCTGTGGAGGCCCAAGGGAACTTACATTCTATTGGAGGAAATAATATGGAGTAGTAGATAGATAGCCTTAGAACCAGGAAGACCTGGTTTCAAGTCCTGCTTCTCCCTCACTCCCCCACATCCAATTAGTTGCCAAGTCTTTTTTGTTCTACCATCTGTCTAACTCATTAGAGGCTGGAGAAAGTTCCATTTATCCTGGACCATTTGCAAACTCAAGATTTATATTGCAGGTCAGTGGGTGTGATGACACCAATTCATACATAGAAGGTATAAGGAATTAATTGTCATGGGAACAAGGGAACATTTATTGAAACTAAGTAACTAGGGCAGCTAGATGGCGCAGTGGTAAAGCACCAGCCCTGGATTCAGGAGGACCTGAGTTCAAATCTGGCCTCAGACACTTGACACTGTATGACCCTGGGAAAGTCACTTAACCCTCATTGCCCTGCAAAAAACAAAACAAAACAGAAAACAAAAATGAAACTAAGTAACTAAGCCTCCCGTTTTAGCTCCCCCATGCCCACATGAGGACAGTCCATGTGGGTATGATGAGCCAATTGAGACTCAGCATGGCTAAGAACAGCACCTTCTGGGGGGAGAGAGAGTTAAAGGCAGTTAGAGAGAGAGGAGAGTGTTCTGAGGGAAATGAGGAAGGAAGCTAGACAGAGGCGCTGCTGGTGTTTGACCTTCAGACAAAAACAGAAGAGACTACAAAACTAATTCTCCTTAAAACTACAGATTTTGGGTGGTGGTGAGTTTGTGTTTTTGAGGCAAAGCTACCTCTTTGGAGCTGGCTGGGCTGGAGACAGGTTCAGGGTGCCTGGGGCCTTTTTACCCCAGAGGTTGTTCCCATCAATAAAACCTGTTTTGTGTTTTTTTTGTTTGTTTGTTTGTTTTGGGTTTTTTGCAGGGCAATGGGGGTTAAGTGACTTGCCCAGGGTCATACAGCTAGTAAGTGCCAAGTGTCTGAGGCCAGATTTGAACTCAGGTACTCTTGAATCCAGGGCTGGTGCTTTATCCACTGTGCCACCTAGCCGCCCCCCTGTTTTGTGTTTTTGAAAGAAGCTATTAATTTCTTTTCTTACCCCAATATTAAGGTTAGCCACCCAGTTAACTCTTCCCATACTAAATTTGGCCCTTACAAAGGTGTTGGAGACTGAAGATGCAGAAGTGATATAGGGTCACTGTGGAAGTATTAGGACTATCTGGGTAGTGACTAGGTTGATATACTATGCACCAGAGGAAGTGGGTGAAGAAGTTACACAGTGTCCATGGATGGAGTTAATATACAATCAAAAGTATTGAAAAGCATTATGTGATGTGCATATTATATGCCTTCAAGTGGTCTAATTTTAGAGAAGTCTAATGTAACAATTGATATTAATGTTTACGAAATACCTTGCCATCTGATCTTCATAAGAAGACCAGGAGGTTGTTATGACAAATATTAATATTCCCATTTTACAGATGAGGAAAGTATAGCTCAGAGAGGTTGTCAATTGATGTCAATCAACAAGTATTTATGAAGATTTACTATGTGCAGGGCACTTACTGTACACTGTAACAATTGGAGTGACACCACTTGCTGGAGAGTTACTGTAGGAAAGCTCCGCCATGAGGAGAAGGCATCTGAGGGCAAGCCATGTGGTCAGTTCCTTGATGTCAGGAAGTGACGTTTGCTCGTCGGTACTGTCTATCAAAGCTACCAGCCAATCAACTTGAGGAGCCTTTCATTTCTGGGAGGAGAACACGAAGTAGGAAGCGGACGCTGGCGGAGGGGTTCTTCCTCTTTGGGTTTGGGACATCAGCTTGGTGGCAGGACTTCACGTGGGAGGTTAGGAAGGCTAGGATTTCCATGCTATAAGAAATCTGTTCTCAATCTTTCTCTCTCTTTACTATCTTATATCTTTTAATAAACCCTTACAAGCCTAAACTCTTGGTGAATTTATCAGTGATTTTAGCCAGTTTCCCCCAAAACTGGGGGGGGGGACAGATTAGAACCCACATTTAGATTTTTAAAATATACAACACTAGACACTGGGGTACAAAGACAGGCAAAAACAATCCCTTTCCTCAAGAAAGACTTGTCCATGGTCACACATTAAGTGCCAGAAGAACCCAGGTTCTAACTTATCATTAGAATGAGAATTGGTATTTTGTCACTCTTTGCCTAGTGCATAGTGGGTACTTAATAATGCTTATTATTATTATTATAAATAATATTTTTTTACCCAGTTACACATAAAGACAATATTTAACATTCATTAAAATTTTTTTTGAATTCCAAATTTTCTCTCTCCCTCTCTTACTTCCCCCTTCCTTGAGACAGTAAGTAATTTGTTAAAGGTTTTCACATGTCTGATCATGTAAAACATATTACCATATTAGTCATGTTGTAAAAGAATACACAGATTCAAAGAAGGGGGAACCCATAAAGATACAGAAAGTGAAAAATTGTATGCTTCAATCTGCATTAATACTGCATCAGTTCTTTCTCAGGATAGCAGTTTTCATTATGAGTCCTTTGGAATTGTCTTGAATTGTTATATTGCTGAGAAGAATTAAGTCTATCACAGTTGATCATAGCACAATGTTGCTGTTACTGTGTACAGTGTTCTGATTCTACTGACTTCATTCAGCATTGATTCATGTAAGTCTTTCCAGGTTTCTCTGAAATCTGTCTGCTCATCATTTCTTATAGTACAGTAATATTCCATCACAATCATATACCACAACTTGTTCAGTCATTCCCCAATTGATGGGCATCCCCTCAATTTCCAATTCTTTGCCACCACAAAGAACCAATGTTTATTATTTTTATGAAGATCAGATAGTATAAGGTATATAAAACATTTTGCAAACATTAAGTGAGTTCCTTATGCTTCATTTCAGTCACAGAAAGATCAGTCACCTACCTCCATTATTAAAGTAATATGTTTGATGGGACATGTTTCCAAAAACCCTCAGGGAGGAGTGAGCTTCTGCTTGTTCAGGAATTATGATATTGTTTTCCTGTTACTCTGGTTTTTTTTTTTTTTCAGTCTCACTTGTTTTTCTGTTTCAATGTTATTTTTGAGTGGACATTTTATTATGGAGAATATGCAGACTTGCGTTGATTTTCAAAGTTCCCAGTTTGAAATTGGGTGGGGAAAAAAGATGAATAACTATGAAAAATATCCACTATTTGAACCCAAGTCCATGTGAATCTAGAATGGGTGGATTCCATAGGCTACAAAGATAATTCTACAGAGATAAATCTGTATCTCACAGCAACGTCCCTGAGCTCCAGAATAATTTCCTACCATATCTTAACTATCTTTATCTGAATGTCACACCATTATTTGGAATTCAATATGTCCAAAATCAAATTTATGTGTCCAAGTCTCTTCATAAAAGCTTACTGTGAAAGGTAATCCTTCTAATGATCCAGGTTCACCCCTTCTAGCTATATTTGACTTCTCCCTCATGTACTTTCCTATAGCCTATAGCATTTCCAGCATAATTTTTAGGAACCATAGTTGCTAAATTCTGTTGATTCAATCTCCAGAATGTTTCTCAATTCTTTCTATTCCTACTGCTACTACCCTGGGGCAGCTGGGTGGCACAGTGGACGGAGAGCACTGGCCCTGAAGTTGGGAGGACCTGAGTTGAAATCTCCCCCTCAGACACTTACTAGCTGTGTGACCCTGGCCAAATCACTTAACTCCAATTGCATTAAACATTTGGGGCCATCTCTATTTGTCCTAATAATATATCTTTCCATTGGACCCAGATGGTTGTGGAGGAGAGACTTTGGTGATTTTGCACAGGACTGCCTTACATAAATCCAATCCAATTCCAAGTCATGAAATTGCCCTGATGTCATGGTCCTCTTTGAGTTCACACTATCTTATACCACATCTTACCAAGATTATTGTACTAACTAGTCTCTTCTCTTCCAATCTATTTTAGTTATATACTGCTATTAGATTATTTGTCATAAAACACAGCTGTGATGATAGATTTATAGCAGAATCATGTAAATTCCTTTTTTTTTAGTGAGGCAATTGGGGTTAAGTGACTTGCCCAGGGTCACACAGCTAGTAAGTATTAAGTGTCTGAGGCCAGATTTGATTTCAGGTACTCCTGACTCCAGGGCCGGTGCTCTATCCACTGCGCCACCTAGCTGCCCCAGAATCATGTAAATTCTTGATGAAAAACCTTCAATAACTTCCTACAGCTTACCAAATGAAATATAAACTCCTTAAATGGGCATTTAAGGTTCAAATGTAGCTCCAACATGTGGCCTTAAGCTACTTTTCTGGACTTAATTGACACAGCATAAGTTCACACAACCTAGTCTTCAGCTAAACTGTAATTATGACCATTAATTACCCCCAAACAATCTTCCTGCTTTCCATTTCATTTACTTACATAAAAAAACCAACTTATTTTATTGATATATTTTGTTTTATGTCACCTCATTTCCAAATCACTCCCCTTCTCCTATCCCAAGGGCCATACCTTGTAACAATGATTAAAAAAAGAAATAGAAAATAAGGAAGTTATTTTCTATTTCTGTAAAACCAATATACATTTTAACAATGTCTGACAGAATATTCTCTGCACTTCCTCAATCTGTTATCTTTGATCAAAGAAGCCTTCCCTCTAGATCTACCCTTCAATAGGCCCAATTCAAAAGTTAGTTCCTCTGTGAATCATTCTTCCTTTCCCTCACCCCTCATATTCAATCAATTGCCAAGCTTTATTGGTTCTATTTACACATCTCTTATGTCTGTCTCCCTCCTTACTCACATGATCATCATCCTAGTTCACCATGCATAAACTCCTTTTTGGGGGGGGGGGGAGGGCAATGAAGGTTAAGTGACTTGCCCAGAGTCACACAGCTAGTTAGTGTCAAGTGTCTGAGGCTGGATTTGAACTCAGGTCCTCCTGAATCCAGGGCCTGTGCTTTATCTACTGCAACACCTAGGTGCCCATATGTATCTCTTTTTTTTTTTTTTTGGCAGGGCAATGAGGGTTAAGTGACTTGCCCAAGGTCACACAGCTAGTAAGTGTCTGAGGTCAGATTTGAACTCAGGTTCTGCTGAATCCGGGACTGGTGCTTTATCCACTGCGCCACCTAGCCGCACCCATAAACTCCTAATTGATTTCCCCGAATCTATCCTATTTCATCTCCAATCCAACTTCCACACAGCTACCAAAATAATACCTCTAAAGCACAGATCTAAGCATGTTATTCCCTTGCCTAAGAATCTTCCAAGATAGTAGGTGACACAGTAGCTAGAGCACCAGGCCAGGAGACTTCAAATCCAGCCTCAGATGTTTACTAGCTGTGTGACTGCGGGGTAAGTCACTTAACCCTGATTACCTCAAAAAAAAAAAAAAGACTCTTCAGCAACTTCTTTTTGCTTTGGGGATAAAATGTAAACTCCTTTGTTTGGCTTTTAAAACACTTTGTTGGCTTCAGCCTACCTTTTCTTTCTTTTTCTTTTTTTTTTTGGTAAGGCAATTGGGGTTAAGTGACTTGCCCAGGGTCACACAGCTAGTTCGTGTTGAGTATCCGAGGTCAGATTTGAACTCAGGTTCTCCTGAATCCAGGGCCGGTGCTCTCTGCACTGTGCCACCTAGCTGCCCCTCAGCCTACTTTTTCAAACTAATTTCTCAATAATTCTCTTCATATACTCCACAGAGGAACCAAACTGCTCCTGGAACTCAGTACTCCACCTCCCATCTCTGTGTCTTTGTAGACTGTCCTTCATGCCTGGAATGAACCTTCTCCACCTCTATAGAGAACTTTTCTAAAGTTCCAAGCTTCCACTAAGCTTTGGCTCATGAGTCCCCTCTTAAAGGAAACTGAACGGAAAGTGAACAGATTATTCTTTTTCTCTTTTTAAATTTTTATTTATTTATTTAGAATTTGCCCCAAGTTACATGTAAAAAATACATTTTTTTTCACATTGATTTTTTAAAACTTTGTGTTACAAATTTTCTTCCTCCCTCCCTCCCCAAAGTGAACAGCTTATTATGGCAGCCTCATGGGATCAAACAGCAAAACTGTGAAGCCAACATGTGCAAAGTCACTATATAGTTTGATTGACTGTAAATTTATTGTCTATACCACAGTCGGATCTTCCCAAGCCCCTGGTCGTTTTCTACACACTTCGGGGCATCAGACTCCATCTACCTGAATAGGTAACAGAGACAGCAATGACTTTAGCTTTCCTCTGTACCTTTTCTCTGCCCACTCATCTATATGGACAAACAGGAGGGATTTAGAAACTGAAAAACTGGGTAATCCCGAACTCTGGTTTAATAATTATTAGGCAAATAACCATTACCTGCTTTGTAGTTTAACCTTTGGAGATGAAAACTGGAAAGTTTATGGAATATTCAACATAAACTGAGCTGAGAACTTCCTACTAGGGCGAAGAAAAGTCTTCATAGCCAAGTTTCCAAGAGACTGATAGGGAAAAGAGGCTTTTCTGCTGGTGCTGGGACAAAGGTTTTCCTGCCTTTTTAAAATGAGCTAGAAGAAGCTTATGTATGGGCATGAAGCTCAGGTGTTCTCTCTGGCTGGCTGTCCCCCATACCTGAAACACTCTTCTTCCTTCACTCCACTACTGACTTTCCTGGCTTCTTTTAAGTTCCAACTAAACCCCATCTTCTATAAGAACCCACTTCCCCAACCACTCTTAATTCCAGTGTCTTCCCTCTGCTAATTATTTCCTTTTTATCCTGTATATAGTTTGCTTTGTATATATTTGTTTTCATGTTGTGTTCTGCATTAGATTGTAAACTCCATGAGGGCAGGGATTTTTTGCCTCTTTTTGTATCTCCAATGCAGTGCCTGGCACCTAGTAGGCACTTAATAAATTTTTATTGATTGGTTGAAGCTAAAAGAGCATGTCAATAACTTAGTCAAGGAGTGCAGCTAAGTCAGAAGCCCGAGGCAGTGGAGACTACAGCCAAAGAAGGTCTGCAGAGACATGTCCTACAAATTAGCATCCCACAGACACCCTGCAGAGCTGTGTCCTAGAAGTATAAGCAGGGAAGCTTTCAGTCGAAATGAATACACTGATATTGGTGAGAGCAATCCTGGCAAGATCAGTATAATGACATCAGCCTTGTAGCATCAGAAGCCTTTTTTTTTTTAATAATATTTTATTTTTTTCCCCCAATTACATGTCAAGATAATTTTTAGCATTCTTTTTTTTTTTTTTTTTTTTTGCAGGGCAATGGGGTTTAAGTGACTTGCCCAGGGTCACACAGCTAGTAAGTGTCAAGTGTCTGAGGCTGGATTTGAACTCAGGTACTCCTGAATCCAGGGCTGGTGCTTTATCCACTGTGCCACCGAGCCGCCCCAGCATTCATTTTTACAAGATTTTGAGTTCCAAATTTTTTCCCTGCCTCACTCCCCCTTTTCCGAAAATGGCAGGCAATGTGATACAGGTTATACATGTGCTATCAAGTAAAACAAATTTCCATATTAGTCACAGTTATGAAAGAAGAAACAAAGCAAAAGGAAAAAAAACCACAAAAAAGAATAAAGTAAGTGAAAAAAAGTATGATTCAATCTGCATTCAGAGTCCATCAGTTCTTTACCTGGATATGGATAGCATTTTCCATCATGAGTTCTTTGTACTTGTCTTGAATCATTGTGCTGCTGAGAAGAGCTGAGTCATTCATAGTCAATCATCACACAATGTTGCTGATACTGTGTACAATGTTTTCCTGGTTCTCCTCATTTTACTTCACATCAGTTCATACAAGTCTTTCCAGGTTTTCAATCTGCTGATTTATCATTTCTTATTACATAGTAGTATTTCATTACATTCATATACCAGAGGGGGCAGCTAGGTGGCGCAGTGGATAAAGCACTGGCCTTGGATTCAGGAGGACCTGAGTTCAAATCCAGCCTCAGACGCTTCACACTAAACTAGCTGTGTGACCCTAGGCAAGTCACTTAACCCTCATTGCCCTGCCAAAAAAAACCCAAAAAACAAAAAAAAAATTATATACCACAGCTTATTTAGCCATTCCCCAATTGATGGCTATCCCCTCATTTTCCAATAGTATGCTACCATGAAAAGGGCTGCTATAAATATTTTTGTACATATAGGCCCTTTTCCCCTTTTCATTATCTTTTTGGGATACAGACCTAGCCTAGTAGTTGTATTGCTGAATCAAAGTGTATGTATAGTTTGATAGTGCTTTGGGCATAGTTCCAAATTACTCTCTAAAATGGTTGGATCAGTTTACAACTCCACCAAGAGTGCACTAGTTCCCAATTTTCCCACATCCTCTCCAAAATATATAATTTTCTCTTTTTTTTGGTCATATTAAGCAATCTGATAAGTGTGAGGTGGTACCTCAGTTGTTTTAATTTGCATTTCTCTAATCAAAAGTGATTTAGAGGGGGCAGCTAGGTGGCGCAGTGGATAAAGCACCGGCTCTGGATTCAGTAGTACCTGGGTTCAAATCCGGCCTCAGACACTTGACACTTACTAGCTGTGTGACCCTGGGCAAGTCACTTAACCCCCATTGCCCCACAAAAAAAAAAAAAAAGTGATTTAGAGAGGGGCGGCTAGGTGGCGCAGTGGATAAAGCACCCACCCTGGATTCAGGAGTTCCTGAGTTCAAATCCAGCCTCAGACACTTGACACTAACTAGCTGTGTGACCATGGGCAAGTCACTTAAGCCCCATTGCCCTGCAAAAAAAAAAAAAGTGATTTAGAGGGGGCAGCTAGGTGATGCAGTGGATAAAGCACCCACCCTGGATTCAGGAGTACCTGAGTTCAGATCCGGCCTCAGACGCTTGACACTTACTAGCTGTGTGACCCTGGGCAAGTCAGTTAACCCCCATAGCCCTGCAAAAAAAAACCCCAAACCCCCCCCCCAAAAAAAAAGTGATTTAGAGAATTTCTTCATATGCCTACAGATAGCTTTGATTTCTTCATCTGAAAACTGCCTGTTCATGCCCTTTGACCATTTATCAACTGGGGAATGTCTTGGATTCTTATAAATTTGACTCAGTTCTCTATATATTTGAGAAATTAATCCTTTATCAGAGATATTTGCTGTAAAGATTGTTTCCCAGCTTTCTTCTTTCCTTCTAATCTTCTTTGCATTGGTTTTGTTTGTTCAAAACCTTTGTAATTTAATATCATCAAAATTATCTATTTTATATTTCATAATGTTCTCTATCCCTTGTTTGGTACTGCAGTCTTTCCTTCTCCGTAGATCTGACAGGTAGGCTATTCCTTGCTCTTCTAATGGTGTTACCTTTTATGTCTAAATAATGTACACATTTTTTTAAAAAATGCTTTTATTTGTTTTATTTATTTTTTGCGGGGCAATGAGGGTTAAGTGACTTTCCCAGGGTCATACAGCTAGTAAGTGTCAAGTGTCTGAGGCCGGATTTGAACTCAGGTCCTCCTGAATCCAGGGCCAATGCTTTATCCACTGCACCATCTAGCTGCCCCCAATAATGTACACATTTTGACCTTATCTTGGTTTGTAGTGTGAAATGTTGGTCTACACCTAGTTCGTGCCTTATTGTTTTCCAGTTTTCCCAGCAGTTTTTGTCAAATAGTTCTTATCTCAAAGGCTGGGATCAGAAGCCTTTCTATATGTCTCTTGGTGTTATATGTGTGCTCATCCAGTGTGCATCCTTGGCCACATGTTCCCTACATGTGGGTCCTTCCATGTATGTTTTCGTTCTTCCCATTGATACTGTATGTTGGTAGAAGAGTCTACCCCAGGTTCACAGTGGAAATGTTTTGTTGCTACTTTTCTTACCAAGACATTTGTAAAAGTCTTTGCTTCAAGCTAATTTTGTCTTCTGAATAACTATTAAAGGTTCAACATATTGTAGAGGGCTTTTATGTTATAGTTTTAGGAAATGCAAACCCACAGACTATCCTGAACATGGTGTTATCTCTAGCCCCTGGGGAATCCACCCTTTGAGTTGGGGGATGCCTCAAACACTCCAGAGGTAAACTCTTAAAATACAAGAGCTGTCTTAGGGTTTTTTGTTTGTTTTTTCTTTGTATCCCCAGCATCTAACATAGTACATTGCATATAGCAGATACTTGATAAAATGTTTAATCGCATTATATAGTAATAGATATTTGCTCATGCTGAAGACAACAGAATTTTAGAATGATTATAATCATTCTACTTGGTGAAAATTATATTATACATAAAGAGGCAAAGGACCATTTCTTTTGAGAGGAATAGAAATTTTAGAAGTACCTCCGGTGACCAGAGTGGGAGAATTAAGTATATATTTTTTTAATTTTGGGGGGGAGAATTAAGTATTACTCACTACAGACTACTTCTAATAAGAAAAGTGCTTTTGAATAGGAAGAAAAGAATGTTCCCAATATTCCTAGATCAGGGAAATAGAATTCTTTGCACCATTTAGTTTCTAAAACATGTTTTCAAAAGATCATTGTTCTTTGGGGGGGGGGATTTGTCCCCATGTTAGTCTGA
Organism: Dromiciops gliroides; assembly: GCF_019393635.1. NCBI lineage: Eukaryota > Metazoa > Chordata > Mammalia > Microbiotheria > Microbiotheriidae > Dromiciops > Dromiciops gliroides. The sequence continues at coordinate 560,966,049 of NC_057862.1, read as the reverse complement.
TTTATATTTGCTTTGTCTTGAGTTTTTCTGTCACTCTGAAGTTTACTAATGAAAACACAAATTCTATTCCCTAGAAGAGAGGAGGTGGAGAAAGAAACCTGATTCAATCGAGCAGGTTATTTATATGTTATGTTTTCAGAGAGTGCTTTGTGCTTGCTTGTCTTTTGTGAAGCCTCCCAGGACTCTCCCAGATGATTCCGCCAAGATGCTTATATCATTTCAAAAGCCCAAAACATTCCATCTTTGTGGCTGGTTGTTTAAATGAGAGCATCTGAGCTTATGAAACTCAATGCCTGTGAAAACAAGATCAGAGGTTTTAAAGTTGGAAAGGACTTCACAGATCTTCCAGTCCAAGCTTCCATCTTTTTTTTTTTTTGCAAGGCAATGAGGGTTAAGTGACTTGCCCAGGGTCACACAGCTAGTAAGTGTCAAGTGTCTGAGGTTGGATTTGAACTCAGATCCTCCTGACTCCAGGGCCGGTGCTCTATCCACTGTGCCACTTAGCTGCCCCCAAGCTTCCATCTTATGAATGAGGAAACTGAGGCCCAGAAAGGGGAAGGGGATTTGGTCAGGGCCACATAGTAAGGAGTAGAGCCAGGTTTGAACCTAGGTCTTTTGACTTCCAATTCCATTCTCTTTTTACTGCTCCACATTGCTTTCGTTTTCCATTATTAATTAATTGATTAATTTAACAAAGCTTTGGTGAAAAATCTTCCTCCCCACTGACCCACAGTGAATGTACCCCATCATCTTTATCCTGCATTGTTGTTGTTCAGTCATTTTTTGGTCGTGTCTGATCCTTTGTGACCCCATTAGGGGTTTCCTTGGCAAAGATACTGGAGTGGTTTGCCATTTCCTTCTCTGGCTGATTTTACAGATGAGGAAACTGAGGCAAACAGGGTTAAGCGACTTGCTCAGGATCACACAGCTAGTAAGTGTGTGAGGCCAGATTTGAACTCAGGAAGACAATTCTTCTATCCACTCTATCTATTCTATCACTTAGCTGCCCCATATCCTGCATTACCTCTAGCCTACTTCCTATGCTGAGCATAATTTATGACTACAGTGCCTGCTTTTCAGATATAGTATCAGGATATGGTTCACAGAGTAGCTGTAAGGTGGGGCCACAAGACCTGGCCCTTCCCTGCTCAAGCCCCCAGTCACAGGGCCAATTATATCAGTCACGGGTGGCTGCTTTTTTTTTTTTTAAAGCCCTGCCCTCATATGAATGAGACTAGACAAAGCATTTTGGCCACAGTCTTGTGGCTTGATTTAACACCCAAATGGTTACTGGACTAGATTCACCCTTGTTTTCATTTTTTTCACTCCTCTTCCAGGTATGTGGAAGGCTTATAACTAGGGTTTCCTTCCAATGTTAACTCTCCATGTCTTCCCTTTTCCCTTTTTTTTTTTTTTGGTGAGGCAATTGGGGTTAAGTGACTTGCCCAGGGTCACACAGCTAGTAAGTGTCAAGTGTCTGGGGCGGGATTTGAACTCAGGTCCTCCTGACTCCAGGGCCAGTGCCCTATCCACTGCACCACCTAGCTGCCCCGTTTTTTGTTTTTAAAAAGAATTTTTTTTAAAAATTTTTTTGCTCCGGGCAATGAGGGTTAAGTGACTTGCCCTTTCTTTTCTTTTTCTTTTTTTTTTTTTGGTGAGGCAATTGGGGTTAAGTGACTTGCCCAGGGTCACACAGCTAGTAAATATCAAGTGTCTGAGGCTGGATTTGAACTTGGGTCCTCCTGAATCCAGGGCCAGTGCTTTATCCACTGGGCCACCTACCTGCCCCCCCCCTTTCTTTTTAAAATTCAATTCTATAAATAAATATTTATGAAACACCTGTTCGCAAGGCACAGTATTAGGTGCTGGGGCTAGAGACAAAGATAAAAATGAAATAGTAAACATTCCCTGCCCTCAAAGAACTTATATTCTCCAGGGTAGATACAACCTGTAGAAAAGTAAATACAAGTAAATACAAATTAATTTTAAGAGGGAAAGAAAACTACCAACTGCAGGGAAGGCTTGGGGGAGTGGGACAGTAGATCAGGAGAGGCCTTGTGTAGCAGATAGCAGCAGAGATGTGCCTTGGAAGAAGATAGAGATTTGGGGGTTGGGGGGATGGAAGGGGTAATGGGGAGGGAGTGCTACTCACTCCTACAAAAGTATTTTACTTTCATGTATTTTACATTACAAAGCTCATACAACCAGAGAGAGGCTTCCAAGAGCTTTCTTGATTTCTATTAAAGAACTTAGTGCTTATGACTAATTGTAAAGTCTCCTGAAAACTCTGAAAATTTTTACTCCACAGGCTGATCCATCTAATGCTAAATTTCAGAATACTGAATGCAAACCACTTGGCCTTCTTGCCTCTAAACTCTCCAGCCCTTTGATAACCTTCCAACAGAATGGACAGGTTCTAAGAGGAGATGAGGTTGATCAGGTACACCTTGTGCTGAGTTTGTTTTGTAGAGAGAGGGAGGCAGTGGTAGCTTCGGGCATATCTTGATCCATAAAAACAGGTTGAGATGGGTGGAAACTGATCAGATTTTAGGATAAAGAGCCTCTGGGATAAAGGCTGAGATGCATTTCTTGAGAAATTGTGGCTGCCAGAGGAACAGGGCAATAATCCATGTCACTTGGGGTAGCTAGGTGGTGCAGTGGATAGAGTACCAGACCTGGATTCAGGAGGGTCTGAGTTCAAATCCAGCCTCAGACACTTAACACTTACTAGCTGTGTGACCCTGGGCAAGTCACTTAACCCCAACTGCCTCACCAAAAAAAAAAAAAATTTTTAAATAATCCATGTCACTTTACTGTTTTCCAAGCATTCTCCTGACAACAACCTTATGAGGTGCAGACTGAAAGTATCATCACCCCTATTTTACATGTAAAGGGGGCATGTCTGGCCATAGAGAGACACACAAGTTCTAGGCACCACATCTCCCAGAGGCTATGAACAAGAGCTCTGAATGGATGGGTGAGCTTTTAACACATACAGCTTATTTTATTTTTTTAATGTAACATTTTATTTCCCCACCCCATTACATGTAAAAACAATTTTAACTTCTTTTTTTTTTTTAATTTTAAATTCCAAATTCTCTCCCTTCTCCCTGCTTTGTTGAGAAGGCAAGCAATCTGATATATATCTGATATATAACACATACAGTTTAAAAAGAAGACAAGTCTCATGGGGCTGATGTGGGTGAGACACAGGAGGTTTACAATAGCCAGAAGAAGGCAGAGAAGAATTATAGGCATGTTCTGAGCTCTGGTAATTGAGGGTGGTCAGAAGAGGCATGGGGCAGCTAGGTGTTGCAGTGAATAGTGTTGGGTCTGGGGTCAGGGGTCAGGAAGACTCATCTTATTAGCTGTATAACCCTGGGCAAATCACTTCACCCTGTTTGCCTCAGTTTCCTCACTTATAAAATGACCTGGGGAAGGAAATGGCAAACCACTCCAGCATCTTTCCCAAGAAAACCCCAAATAGGGTCACAAAGGGTGTGATACAACTGAACAAGCAGAGGCATCATCAGAGAGGACTTAGGTCTGGAGAGGTTGAGTGTTGAGAGTGTAAATGCTCCTTCTTTGAGACCCAAGTTGATGTTATATGGGTGCCAGAATGGTGCAAGAACAGAGTTCAGAATACCCCGAGGTGTTAGATGGAGAGGTGGAAATTTGGTTGTTCTTTTTTTTTTTTTTCTTTTCTATATCTTCCAAGTAAATGTCCCTTTGTAAAAACTAATATAGGGGCAGCTAGGTGGCACAGTGGATAGAGCACCGGCCCTGGAGTCAGGAAGACCTGAGTTCAAATCCGGCCTCGGACACTTGACGCATACTAGTTGTGTGACCCTGGGCAAGTCACTTAACCCCAATTGCCTCACCCCCCCAAAAAACCAAATAACAACAAAACTAATATAGGCATACCTCAGAGGTATTCCAGGCCACCATAATAAAGGATATCTGTATCACATGAAATTTTTGGTTTCCCAAAACTTATAAGGATTATGTTTACACTATCCTATAGTCTATGAGTGTGCAACAGCATTATGTCTAAAAAACCAAGATATATACCTTAATTTAAAAACACTTTATGGGGGCAGCTAGGTGGCACAGTGGATAAAGCACCGGCCCTGGATTCAGGAGGACCTGAGTTCAAATCTAGCATCAGATACTTAACACTTACTAGCTGTGTGACCCTGGGCAAGTTACTTAACCCTCATTGCCCCGCAAAAAACAAAACAAAACAATTTTATGGCTAAAAAATGCTAACTATCATCTAAGCCTTTAGCTAGTCACAATCTTTTTGCTGGTGGTAGGTTGTGCTTTGATATGGATGCCTGCTGACTGACTGATCAGGGTGGTGGCTGCTGAAGGTTGGGGTGGCTGTGGCAATTTCTCAAATAAAGACAACAATGAAGTTTGACATATTGAATGAGTCTTCTTTTCTATTGAACACTGAGAGGCCATTGTAGGGTTATTAATTGTCCTAATATCAATATTTTTATTCTCATGGAATAGAGAGGCTGGAGGAGAGGGAGAGAGATCTGGAACAGCCATTGGTGGAGCAGTCAGAACAATCCATTTATCATAGAGTTTGCTGTCTTGTATGGACCGGGTTTGTGGTGCCCCAAAACAATTTTTTTCCCCAAACAATTATAATAGTAAGATCAAAGATCACTCATCACAGATAACCATAATAGGTATAATAATAATGAAAAAGTTTGAAATATTGCAAGAATTGCCAAAATGTGACACAGAGACACAATGTGAACACATGCTATTGGGGAAATGGCACCATAGACTTGCTCTATGCAGGGTTGCCACAAACTTTCAATTTGTAAAAAACACACTATGGGGGCAGCTAGGTGGATAGAGCACCGGCCCTGGAGTCAGGAGTACCTGAGTTCAAATCCAGCCTCAGACATTTAACACTTACTAGCTGTGTGACCTTGGTCAAGTCACTTAACCCCAATTGCCCCACTAAAAAAAAAACAACACAAACAAAAACCACACTATCTGTGAAGTGCAATAAAGCAAAGTGAAATGCCTATAGGTGTTAATGGTTAAATGAACCTGAGGTGCTAGCCATCATTGTTAGCTAAGAGATAGGGAACACAACAGGTAAGGGTTCAAGTCAATAGCATCAGTGGGATGACATCCCAATCCCTTCTAGGGTACTCCTAGAACCCTGAGGAAAATATGTATTAAGCTCTGCCCTGAAGGAGTGAGGCTGCAGCATACTTGCTAAGACTGAGAGGTTACATGACTTGCCCCTAGTAAGGTTTATGTCCAGAACTTAAAACCCATCTCTTTGGGCTCCAAGTCAGGTCTTTTTGATATCAATGCTGTATAATATCTTATATTACTAGAGTGATATTAAGTTTTCTTTTTTCCTTCTTTAAATTTTTTAAATAGTATTTTATTTTTCCAATGACATGTAGACAATTAAAAAAAATTTTTATTTAATTTTTTTTAAGGGCAATGGGGGTTAAATGACTTGCCCAGGGTCACACAGCTAGTTAAGTGTCAAGTCTGAGGTTGGATTTGAACTCAGGTCCTCCTGAATTCAAGGCCAGTGCTTTATCCACTGCACCATCTAGCTGCCCCGACAATTTTTAACATTAATTTAAAACAAATTGAGTTCCAAGTTTTCTCCCTCACACTCTGCCCTCCCTGCTATTAAACTTTGATGGCACTTTCACATCTTATTCTCACAACAACCAAGTAGTGTAAGCATGAAAATTATTATTCTCCTGATAGTATAAATGTGGAAATTGAGTCCCAAAAAGGTTAAGTGATTTGCCCCAAGCCTAACTGCTAGTTAGCAGAAGACTGAGAACTAGTGACCCAACTTTGCTGGCTCCTATCTCAGCTTCTTGTTCGGGGTCGGTAATCTCTAGCTCTGGGCTTGATTGCATCTGGCTCTCTAGGTAACATTGCTAAGCCCATGGCAGTTTGAGGTAGAGAATAATTTTCCAGTTGGTAGGCTGTTATTACTATCAAAAGAATCTTCTGTAGTTTTAAGGGAAAATAATGACTGAAGAGCTCAAAGGTCACTTATAGGTTATAATTTTCTGAAACTCAGTCAAATGAACGTAGGGTGGGAAAAAAGTAGTTAACTAACTTGTCAGAACCTAGCCTGCCTCTCTCTTTCCTACCCCCTTCTTTCCTCTCTCTTGCCCTTCCTTTTCATGTTTCTTCATTGGTTTCTAATAGGGTTAAAATATGAAATTGAAAAACTGTGTATTTCTACATACTTAATGAAAAATTAGTAAATGAATCCATAAGAATTTATTGATTTATTAAGCTGACTGTGTGTTACCTCCTGAGGCTATGGATATGGATAGCATTTATAGAGGAAGATTTGCAAAGCATATGTGGAATGCTTTTAAATTAGAAATTGTAGGTTTATGTCTCCTCCACACTCCCTATCCCATCTGTCATTTTGGGTCATTCTAGCAAAATCAAAAAATGAAAGATGCAAGACCACTAGAGGAATCCAGAGATTCTCTGGATTTTCACTGATGTTCCTTCTTATTCAATCCCTTCAGGAGAATAAGCTTTCAAAGGTCAGAAGACATGTTATCATATATATATATATATATATTTGTGTGTGTGTGTGGCAATTGGGGTTAAGTGACTTGCCCAAGATCACACAGCTAGTAAGTGTCAAGTGTCTGAGGCTGGATTTGAACTCGGGTCCTCCTGAATCCAGGGCCAGTGTTTTATCCACTGCACCATCTAGCTTCCCCTCTCCTATATAAATTTTTTTTTTTTGTGGGGCAATGAAGGATAAGTGACTTGCCCAGGGTCACACAGCTAGTGTCAACTGTCTGAGGCTGGATTTGAACTCAGGTCCTCCTGAATCCAGGGCCAGTGTTTTATCCACTGTGCTACCTAGCTGCCCTCTTCTCCTATATAATTTTTAATGCTCTCCATCCCAATGACCCAAATGCACCTCTGTGGCTATCTAGTTATCTCAACCGCATCATTTTGTAGATGAGAAAACAGGTTCATGGTCATACAGGTAGTAAGCCCCAGATCTCATTGTCAAAGGCCATGGGGCTCTCCATGCCTTAGATGATATTCAGGTTGTTTAATATACTATTGGAGTCCTTATTATTCAAATAATGTAAGTATCCTTGCAATCAGATATTATCACTACCATACTACTTACTCAAAAGTGACTGATAACCTAATAACCCAATCTAGTAGCCTTTTTTTCCCTATTCATTCATTCAACGAGCAATTATTAAGTGTTTATTTTGGGCAAGGATCTGTTAGGATCTAAGGATACAAAAATAAGATGAAAAATAGTCCCTTCCTTCAAAAAGCTTACATTGTCCTAAAGGAATAATAATAATAATAATTAATAATAATAGCTTTAATAATATAGCACTTTAAGATTTGCAAAGCTCTTTACAAATATTATCTTGTTTTATCCTCAAAACAACCCCAGGAGGTAGATGCTATTATTATCCTCATTTTACAAATGAAGAAACTGGTGTAGACAGTGGTTAAGTGACTTGCCCAGAGTCACACAACTAAGAGATGACTGAGGCTGGATTTGAACTTAGTTCTTCCTGACTCCAGTACTTTGTGCCCCTCAGCTGCCTATTATATAACATTTAATTCAGCTAAGCAAGTTGAGGAAGGAGAAAGTACCAAGTGGATCAAGAAAAGCTTCCCATAGAAGGTTACACTTTAGTTGAGCCTTGGAACTCAGGCTAAGGATGCTAAGAGGTGGAAACAGAAGGGTCCTAGAGCCAGCCTGAACCAGCTGGAGTCAGTTAAATTTTCAGTGTGTGCATTTACACCTTTGAAATTGCAAGCCACAAATCAGGGCTTGGTTTATTGTTCTGCTGATTGTCTAAATTTTAAAAAGTCACAGAGAAATGTTGAATGAAGTGTTAGCAGATTAAATTGAAAAGTGTATTGTACACTTTTCTCCTCTTAGAGAGTTAGTTAGTAAACATTACCATCACACCCCTGGGTGCAAATAAAGGAGGAATGCATTCCAGATTTAGGAACTATCTGTGTAGTCATAAAGGTGGAAGGTAGGCTGGAGAGTCTGGAAAGATAGGCTGAAGCCAGACTCTGAAGGGCTTTAAATGCCAAACTGAGGAATTTATATTTTATCCTGAAGGTAATAGGGAGCCACTGAAGATTTTTTGAGGAGGTGAGTCATAGTGAGACCTGTGCTTTAAGGGAATTATTTTTGTGAGTGGGAATGAAAGATATAAAGGAGAGGAAATGGAATTGGGGAAACCAATTAGGAAGTTATTACAACAGTTTGGGTGATAAAGGATTGAAATAAAGGAGTAGTAACTGGGTCAGTGGGGAGAATGGGACAGATATGAGAGATGTCGAGTAGGTAGAGATGACAAGATTTAGCAAGTGATTGGATTTGGGAGAATGGAGGAAATAAGAGAGTCATCAAGGATGACTGTGGTTGTAAACTCCCTGGTGATTGAAAGAATTGTGGTGGCCTCAACAGAAATAGGGTAGTTTGGTAGGCAGGTTTAGTGGGAAAAGATAACAATTTTTTTAAAACCTCTTTAAATCATTTAACATTCCTTATTACCCTATTCCTACCAAATACTCTCTTATTTGGCTTCAAAGTTACCATAGTCTTGGTTCTTCTATCTCTCTAACTCTGCCTTCTTTGTCTCCTATAAAGACTGCTTCTCTTCTTGACCTTTCTAACTCATATTCTTCTTCTTTTTTCTCTATTTTTCTTTTTTGCAGGGCAATGAGGGTTAAATGACTTGCCCAGGGTCACACAGCTAGTAAGTGTCAAGGGTCTGAGGCCAGATTTGAACTCAGGTCCTCCTGAATCCAGGGTTGGTGTTTTATCCACTGCACCATCTAGCTGCTCCTCTAATTCACATTCTTATCCATGTTATTTCTTTACTACTAAGTCATTCAGTTGTTTCAGATGTTTCCAACTCTTCATGACCCTATTTTGGGGTTTTCTTGGCAAAGATACTGGAGTGATTTGCCTCTTTCTTCTCCAGTTCATTTTACAGATGAGGAAACTGAGGCAAACAGACTTGCCTGGGGTCACAATGTTAGAGGCCAGATTTGAATTTAGGAAGATGTGGCATTCTATCCACTGTGCCACCTGGCTGCCCATATGCATAGCAGTGACAACCCCCTCTCGGGTCTTCCTATCTCAACTCTGTCCCTCCTGTTCCCAATCTACCCTTAATACCTGGGGTTCTTAACCGTTTTTGTGTCATGGACTACTTTGGACATTTAGTGAACCATATGGACTCTTTCAAAGAATGATATTTTTAAAGGCATAAAATACACAGGATGACAAAGGAAAACAAAGGTTAGTGAAAATAAAGATGTACTTTTTTCTTCTACCATTTAAGTTCCTGAAATTTATGGCAAGAGAGGGAGGAAGAAGGAGAGTGAACTTTGAGGCAGATAGGGGTGTGTGTGTGTGTGTGTGTGTGTGTGTGTGTGTCTGTGTGTCTGTGTCTGGATTATGGCAGGCAATGGGAACATGTAGCTAGCTAACTGGTCCACACAAACCTATTATCAGATGAGTATTGTTTGAGTTCATGAACCCAACCAGGTCCTTGCAGAACCATGCAGAAGAAAAGTATTGTAGAAGTAGCCAGGAGCCAGAATAAAGCTACTTAGTAAACCAGAGTTTCCAGGGACAAGCTTCAAAGGGGCAGTTCTGTTACTTTGTCGCTCCCCTACTACCTAGCATAGGGCTCTAAATTGTTGCTATTGTAACATTTTCACTTTGTCACTGTCAAAAAAAAAAAAAAACAACACAAAAAAAACAGAAACACGCTTAAAAAAATCCCAAACCTCAAATTAACAGCATTCCACTTCTATCTCCCTTTGGGAGTGAGGCCCTGGATTGATTTTCTTTGGTTGGTGAAATAGCCTTCAAGAGAAGTAAGGTTCCAAACTCCTACACTAGGGGTTACCTCTCTATCAAACTATATAGAGTAGCTCTCTTAAGTGGCACACATGTCTCACTGAAGATTCTGAATGATCAGGGAGAAGGTTAGAGTTAAACAACAAAAATAAAAACCCAGCACCTTTCTTCTGCCTCCCTTTGTGGCTTGGGAGTTGAGGAAGGAAAGGAGAGCCAGGGTCACAGTTGCTGGAGGGAAATAAAGCAAAGAGAGTCAAGTCTTGAGACTGTCCCCAATTATTATGAAAACGGAACAGAAGCATTAGGTTCCGCGGGGGAAGAATTAAATATTGGGTGGAAATTTCATGGAGCATAGAAAAGGATAGCATAGGAAAGAAATTCTGTCTCCCTGGCTGATGTACTCCTATGACAGAGAAGAGCTGAGCAGTATGGCTGTGATATTCCTTTTCTTCTTGGGCTTGGGCCCTTAAGGGTATTTTGCCAGGGAATGTCCCTTCCCTTCCTGTTTGGCCACCTCCTCCCCAGGTTTTCTTTCTTTGTTAAGAGAAACTTTGGGTAAATGGAAACTCTCTTGCCAAGCTTTTGCTGATCTATAACCCCCTCTTTCAGTTCTCCAGGCTTTTTTCAGATTAATCACTAATTTTTTTAAAAAACAACTTTTCTTTCATTAGAACTTAATTAAATTAATGGAAAAATAATCAACAGCTGCTTCTCAAAACATGCACACACAGTCCATGATCATTTTGCTATAAGCCAACATTTTAGGATTAGAGAATGTTAAATTAAAAGAAACAATGTAATTCAGGAAAATAAAAACTAGGATAGAGGATTCATTTTTTCTTAAACAATTAATGATTAAATGTAATTTTTTTTTTTTGCAGGGCAATGAGGGTTAAGTGACTTGCCCAGGGTCACACAGCTAGTAAGTGTTAAGTGACTGAGTCCGGATTTGAACTCAGGTACTCCTGCCTCCAGGGCTGGTGCTTTATCCACTGCACCACCTAGCTGCCCCAGTCCTTTGCTTTTAAATTTAAGAACAGGGAACAGAGAACTTCAATTAAGAAATGCAATGACACAAAAAAACAAAACAAAACAAAACAAAAGAAATGCAATGAAAAATAAATTAACATCCATATTAGTTAAGGAAGGGGGAGAAAGGGAGAGAGAGGGAAAGAATTGAGTGGAATGAGACAAAAAGAAAGAAAAGGAAAAAGAAGCTATAGACATAGGGCAAGAAGAACAGACATAATGGTGGAAGAAAAATAAACATAGAGGGAAAGGTTTATTAGTTCCTAAGGCCTCAACTTTACCAAGATAGTAGACTTATACATTATAATTCCTTTAAAATTGTTATTAGGTGAGTTATCAGTCATTGTTTTTTTGGGGGGGGTTTTGGTGAGGCAATTGGGGTTAAGTGACTTGCCCAGGGTTACAAAGCTAGTAAGTGTCAAATTTCTGAGGCTAGATTTGAACTCAGGTCCTACCTGACTGTAGGGTCGGTACTCTATCCACTGCACCACCTAGCTGCCCCAGTCATTGTTTTTTTTTTTAACTGCTAACAAGAAGAAATTAAATCAAGTTGAAGGGAAGCAGTTTAGTAGCATGGGAAGAGCACATGGCTTTAGAATCCTTATTTGTATAAGATGTTCCTGTCCATGTAAGATGTATGTGCATAAGGGTTGTCTAAATGCAGCTCACAGGAGGCAATGATTGATAAATATCTCTGGAATCCTGTCCAGCCCTCTCCAAGGGAGACTGTGATTCTTCCCTTGAGCAGATCAGGTGAAAGGGGACATCAGATGGGCCTTTGGTCCCTTATTGGGATAACTGGAATAGAAGTCTATCTATCTACTCAGTTAATATTGCTGTTCTAAGGTCATGATCATTAGGTCCAAAACAAAAAGCTATTTCCTTGACCACTATTCCTTAATGGTGGGTTAACCCCAGCTTGGGGCAGCTAAGTGGTGCAGTGGATAGAGCACTGGTCCTGGAGTCAGGAAAACCTAGGTTCAAATCCTGCTTCAGACACTTAGTAGCTGTGTGATCCTGGGCAGGTCACTTAAATCCTATTTGACTTAGTTCCTCATTTGTAAAATGGGGACACAGTGGAGGGGAAAATAGCAAATCACTCCAGTATCTTTACCAAGAAAACCCATGGGCAAAGTCAGACAGACACAACTCAACAATAAGCTCTAGCCTAAAATAGGCTTAACTCCAAAGGCTAGCCACACAAAAGATCACCACAAGTAGTGAATAGAGACTTAACCCATTTATCCTAGCAAATGGTAAACAGAAATTGGATCAATTCTATGGATTAGAATATGCAGGAAAACAGAAAGGGTAAATGATTTTTTTTAGATGAGTGTGAGATGAGATCTCAGCCCAACCAAAAAAGAGGCCCTAATGTCACCCATGGAGAAATTCCCTCAAGCCTCAAGGGCAGCAAACCAGAAACCTGGGACTTGTAGAGGAGCCAGCTTCCCATGCATGTCTGCAGCTTTCAAAATGTGTCTTTCTTTCTCTTCCTATTTTCATCTCCCCTCCCCTCTTTCTCTCTAATTCTCCCTTCTATCTTCCTCCCTCCTCTCTGGAGCTAGTCCTGAGGAGAGTCTTCTGCCACATATGACTGGCAAAAACAATCTTTCCTCTCCTACACTGTCATACAAACTCCTCTTTTCATCTAGGCAGTGTTACATCATGACTCTCTCTACCATTTAGGAGAATCTCAGGCAAAATACCCTAGGTTTTACTGGAAACCTTGGTTACATCTGTAAAATGAGGGATGGATTCTAGATGACCTGTGAGGTGCCTCAGAGTTCTGGATGCATAGAGTACTCTGCTCACTTCAAGGATTGGAGAATCTCTTTCCCGAGAGTAGCTATGATCTGTATTCAAGATTCCCCACCTAAAAAAACTTGTTTTGTAGCCCTGAGATCCCTCAAACTGGATGGATACCTGTGTTGAAAGGCAGCCTCTGCTTTAGACATACTTCTGCCTCCAGCTTAATATAGCTTACCTTCACTGAAATCTTCCAAGCCAGAAACTTCTAGCCCTGTGCTTTACTTAACTGTGTAGCCATCTCCTGGCACTTCCCTGCCTGTGACAGCAGAGATGTACCCAAGTAAAACTCCTTATGAAATCCCTGGTACTTATTTGCATTACTGAGCATCTGGGCTGTAGAGGACAGAACCCAGCTACTCTGAAACTAAACTAGGAGGAGTGATGAGAGCTTAACATTACCAAGGGATGCCAAGGCCAGGAGACAGCTTCTTGCAGGTTCACTGACCCCTTCACCCCTTCTTTCTCCTGTCTGAAGGTCTTTGCACCCAAGTCTTTCCTTGGGTGAGTTAAGACATGCCCATAATTAAAGGGAAAAGAGGGATAGGGTGGGGTTTAGAGGGAGGATAATCCTGTGAGGTAGATCTATAGATATTTATTATCACCATTTTAGTGATGAAGAAAGTGAAGTTTAACTAGCAAGATTAAGTGGTGTGCCTATGATTACACAGCTAGGAAGTATCAGAGGCTATATTGGAATCCAGAACTTCCTTACTCCAAGTCCAGCATTCTACAGGACACACTGAAAATAACAGGCATCAGAGGGTGGTATCAAAATGGCAGAGTGAAAGGGAGCATTTTTGTGCAGCTCACCCAACATGTCTCCTACCACAACAAACTAGAAGTGAGGGAGAAGGAGAAGGGAATAAGCATTTATATAGTGCCTACTATATGCCAGACTCTGTGCTAAGCACTTAAAAACCCCCAAATATTGTCTCTTTAATCCTCTCAACAACCTTGCAAGGAGGGTATGATTATTATCCCCACTTTACAGTTGAGGAAACTGAGGCAACTAGAGGCTAAGTGACTTGTACAGGGTCACACAACTAGTAAGTATGTGAGGTCAGATTTGAAATTAGGTCTTCTGGGTTCCAGGCCCAGTGCATCAATTGTGTCACAATTGCCTACAAAATACACCAGACTGAATTCTAAGCAGGAAAGTCAAGAAGTCACAGTGAGTCATTTTTCCAGGCCAGGGAAGCTTAAAGAGACAAGAGAGGTCTGTGGACACTTGGATAGCTGCCAGTCAGGAGTGTTGCAGCAGGGCAACAAAGGAGGCATGTGTAAGCACTCTAGCAACCAGTAGTGGAAAGGGGGCTAAGACAGGGCACCAGGACTATAAGCAGCAGAACAGAAAGAGATCCCTGGACTAGTACCAGGATCAAGAACAAGGTGTCATCTGGTAGCTCTGTCACTCATTACCCAGTTCTGGGTCACAGCTGCAGGGCAGAGAGGAGTGGTCATGAGCAAATGGGGCCTCAGGTGATTACTGAACAAGGAACAAGCTCTGGAAATGTGGCAGGGTGGCTCTGAGCCTAAACAAGCGCAGTTTTAACCTTCAGCTCAGCTTGAAAGCATACAGTGGAATAACCAGAACAAGTGTCCCTGATCAAAGCGGAGCTAGCAGATCAGTCACTCTCCACCCTGCAGAAACTCCTAGTGGGCTAACAGTAACTGAGTTCAGCAGCAATCTACTGAAGCTTAACTATGAGGAATACATTTATTTAATATTTTTATTTCCCCCCAATAACACATAAAAACAATTAACATTTTTTTTAATGTTGAGTTTCAAATTCTCTTCCTCCTTCCCTCCCCTTCTCAATTGGGAAGGCAAGCAATTTGATATAGGTTTACGTATGCACAAACCAACAGGCTCAAACCTTACTCTCAGCTTACCTGGTTAAAGGAGGAGAGAATACACACACACACACACACACACACACACACACAACTGGGTACAGAAATTCTTACCCACAGAAGTAGGAGGGAAATAAGAGTAAAGGAACAGGGGCAGGTAGGTGGCACAGTAGATAGAGCACCAGCCCTGGATTCAGGAGGACCTGAGTTCAAATCTGGCCTCAGACAATTGATACTTACCAGCTGTGTGACCTTGGGCAAGTCACTTAACCCTCATTGCCCTGCGGGGGTTCCCCCCCCAGAAAAAAACAGGAGCAAAGGACCCACATGTACAAAAATATTTATAGCTGCTCTTTTTGTGGTGGCAAGGAACTGGAAATTGAAGGGATGCCCATCAACTGGGGAAATGGCTGAACAAGTTGTGGTATATGAATGTAATGGAATACTATTGTGCTGTAAGAAACAATGAGCAGGAAGATTTTAGAGAAACCTGAAAGGACTTGCATGAACTGATGATGAATGAGATGAGCAGAACCAGGAGAACACTGTACACAGTATCAACAACATTATGTTTTGATCACTGTGATAGATTTGACTCTTCTCAGCAATACAAGATAGTTCCAAAGGACTCATGATGGAAAATGCTCTCCAAATCCAGAAAAAAGAACTGTGGAATGTAGATGCAGATTGAATGATACTATTTCTACTTTTTTTGTTTTTTGAGGTTTTTCCTTTTTGTTCTGATTCTTCTTTCACAGTATGACTAATGCAGAAATATGTTTAATGTGATTGTACATGTATAACCTATATCAGATTGCTTGCTGTCTTGGGGAGGGGGGAGGGAAGCAAGGGAGGGAGAAAAATTTGGAACTAGAAATTTTATAAAAACAAATGTCGAAAACTATCTCTACATGTAACTAGAAAATAATAAAATGCTTTTATGATAAAAAAAAAGCAGGAGTAGCAATCATGATCTTAGACAAAGCAAAAATAAAAATGAATTAAAAGAGACAAATAGGGAAACTATATTTTTCTAAAAAGTACAAGACCTGCCAAGATATGCACAGAGACTATATAAACACAATTATGAAAAACTTTTCACAAAAATAAAGATATAAAAAATTGGAGAAATATTAATTGCTCATGAGTAGATTGAATCAATATAATAAAAATTAAGTACTACCCAAATTAATTTACTTATTCAGTGCCATAGCACTCAAATACCAAAGAAGTGCTGTATAGAGCTAGAAAAAAAATAACAAAATTCATCCAAAGGAGCAAAAGATCAAAAATATCATGGAAATCAATGAAAAAAAGGGAAGGAAGGGGGGCAACTAGGTGGTGCAGTGGATAGAGCACCAGCCCTGGACCTGAGTTCAAATCCAGCCTCAGACACTTAACAGTTACTAGCTGTGTGACCCTGGGCAAGTCACTTAACCCCAATTGCCTCACCAAAAAAAAAAAGTGGGAGTGGGGTGGGGTGGGGAGGAAGGGCCCCTGCTAGTAACATATCTCAAGCTATACTACAAAACTATAATCTCCAAGATGATTTGGTACTGGGCAAAAATAGCAGCTAGGTGGCATAGTGGATAGAATGCTCAGCCTAGAGTTTGGAAGACTCATCTTCATAAGTTCAAATCCAGCTTCAGATACTGGTCATACAGACCAGTCACTTAATGCTGTTTGCCTCAGTTTCCTCATTTCTTGGGGTTTTTTCTTTGTTTGTTTGTTTGTTTTAGTGATGCAATTGGGATTAAGTGACTTGCCCAGGGTCACACAGCTAGTAAGTGTTAAGTGTCTGAGGTCGGATTTGAACTCAGGTACTCCTGACTCCAGGGCCGGTGCTATATCCACTGCACCACCTAGCTACCCCAGTTTCCTCATTTCTAAAATGAGTTTGAGAAGGAAATGGTAAACCACTCTAGTATGTTTACCAAGAGAAACCCAAATGGGGTCACAAAGAATCAAACATGGCTGAACAACAATAACAATAATGAAATGGAGAGTTTGACCAGTGGAATGGATTAGTTTCACAATATACAAAAGCAAATGAGAACAGTAACCTAGTGTTTGCTAAAACCAAGTATCCAAGCTACTGGGACAAGAACTTACTATTCATCAAAAACTGTTGGGAAAATTGGAAGTAGACTAGCAGAAACTACATATAGACCAACATCTCAAATCTTATACTAAAATAAGTTCAAAATGGGTGCAGGATTTAGACATAATTAGTGGAGCATAGGAGTGATTACCTGTCAGATCTATGGATAGGAATAGAGTTCATGACCAAACAAGAGAGAAGGGCTTGCAGGAGATAAAATATATAATTTTTAATACTTCACATTTAAAAATTTTTGCACAAATGTAGCTAAAATTAGAAGGAAAGTGGAAAAATAGGGGAAAAAACTTCACAGAAAGTTTGTTTGATAAAGGGCTCATTTCTAAAATATATAGGGAAATGAGTCAAATTTGCAAGACTAAAAGCCATTCCTCAAATGATAAATGGTCAAAGAATATGAATAGGCAGTTTTCAGAGAAAAAAATCCAAGCTATCAATAGCCATATTAAAAAATGCTCTGGGGGCAGCTAGGTGGTGCAGTGGATAAAGCACTGGCCTTGGATTCAGGAGTATCTGAGTTCAAATCCGGCTTCAGATAATACTTGACACTTCCTAGCTGTGTGACCCTGGGCAAGTCATTTAACCCTCATTACCCCACCAAAAAATGCTCTAAATAACTAATAGAGAAATGCAAATTAATACCTGAGATAGCACCTCATGCCCATCAGATTGGCTAGGATGATAAATAGACACATTAATGCACTGTTGGTGTAAGTTGTGAACCAGTCTAGCCAGTATAGAAAGCAATTTGGAACTATACCCAAAAGTTATTAAACTGTGCATAATCCAGTGATACTCCTACTAGATCTAGGACTCAAAGAGAACCAAAAAAAAGTAAAAAGGAATATTTATACCAGCTCTTTCAGATAAAGAATTGGAAACTGAGGAAACATTCATCAATGAGAGAATTGGTAAACAAGTTAAGCTATATGAATATGATGCAATGTTAGTGTAGTGTAAGAAATGATGAAAGGGATGGTTTCAGAGAAACCTGAGAAGACTTACATAAATCCATAAAAATGAACAGAACCAGAATAATTTATACATAACTCTAACTATATATACACACACACACACATGCACACATATATATTCACACCAAATCACTGGTAAGTTTAGATTTTGTGAAAAGCAAATTACAACACTGGCCATGTCCAAATAGATCCATCCATCCATCCATCCATCCATCCATCCATCCATCCATCCATCCATCCATCCATTCAATGTGGGAATTTGTTTTACATGACCATACATAGCACTTCCAGTTCCTGAGATAGCCCTCACCTGGAAGAAGCAGCCTTGCCCAAGGACTGTGGGGTGGTGGAGAAGGAGGAAATAAGTTCGGAATGTATGATATGATTATGGATTTGAGTCAGATTAAACTCTGAGGATGGGGTCTGGAAGGTACCCAGCCCTGCCCCAGTATAGTTCGTTTAGAAGTTTATTGCTTGTCAAATTCTCACTGTCTCCTTTAAGTTTTATTGTCAATTAACAGTATTTTTACTTCTGCTCAGTCTCCCCACTTGTCAGCTACATATTAGTTTTGTCTGCAATCCATCATGTGTCAGAATCCCAGTCCCTGTTGAGTGGGTCAGGGAGTTAGCCCACCAATTCAATACCTGGGACTCAAGAAGAAAGGATGGGGCTCGGCACAGGATGCAGCAATTAAGTTGAGACCAGATGTTAAGTGACATGTCTCTTTTTCTCAGAGCAGAATCCCCTTGGCCCTGGGTTCCCCAACAATGGATTATTCTTTTCTTCCCAACAGCTGAAGATAAATTTTAACTCTGTCATCCTTCTAGAATTAACATGACTACAGAACAATGCTGAAGCACCTGAGTGACTCTTCCTGTTATTCAGGTTGAATATCTTTAGAGACAGGGGCCGGGAGAGGGGAGTCAGTGGGAACTGTGAGATCTGAAACATCTGACTGTCACTCCTCTGTTTCCTCTTCCTTTGGTTTGACCTTGTTCCCCCTCCCCTTTTCCCCCTTGCTCCTGGAACACGTATGCATGTCTCCATACATTGATCATGAGCTGAACATGCACCCTGGGTGAGACAGGATTGGATGTTAGATTGTGAGCTCGACCTAGTGTGTGTGGGGACTTCCCCTCTGACCAATATTCCTATAAAAGGTCAAGGCATGTATTAGCTAGCGAGGCTCAGGTATTGAGCTTGCCCATTCCTATGGGAATGTAATAAATCTGTCTCTGCTTGACTTGGTGGTCTCCTCGAGTTATTTGGGTAAACTGAGGCAGTTTGCTCCATACAGGAACAATGCTGTCTTCAAAGGCAGAACATTGAAGCTGGCTCCAATTTGTACTGGATTTGGTTTAAGAAGACCTCAGTTCAAATCTGGTTTTGCCATTTAATAAGCTCTGTGATCTGGGGCAATAACAACCTCTTTGGGCTTCACTTTCCTTATCTATAGAATAATACATTGTAAAGGATGCTTTTTAAGGTTTATTTTAATTATCATTCCTGTGAGACTGTGATTTTTAAGAAATCTCATTCTTGGAACAACCAGTGTTGGTCATTTTTATCAACCATTATGGAACTCTGAAGAAGTGCTCTAACCCTCTTATTCAGCACTACCCGTCCCACCCTCCCCTTCCCTTTCCCAATTCTGGAACAATGACCAAATCAATGTTGCTATTGCTACTGAAAAAGTTCTATCTATGAAGGGTCCACTTAATATCTGAACGCGGTTCTAAACCACATTATCCTCTCCCCACCATACATTTCAGTTCCCAGTTTATGTTGTCTGTCACCTTGTTAGAAAGCAAGTTCCCTGAAAGCAGACATTTAGCTCTCGTTTTTATATTCCCAAGGCTGAGCATAATGCTTGGCACAGTTAAATGCTTAATAAAAATTCATTCATTTATTAAAGTGGAATGGAGCAGTCTCAGTCAATGGTGAATAAGAAAAAAAGAAAGTCACTGATGTGGGCTAGAATTTAGGGTCAAATTGATTGTGAGTCATCCCAAAAGAATTACAAGACTCAGTGACTCAGTTTCCCAAGTTTTATTGCAATATTGTGGGTGACCACAGGGAGAGAACCAGAATAGTGGAAAGGTATCTCTCGAATAGTGAAAGAAAAGACAGTTAAAATATTCTCCACCTTAGGGGTGTTACAAGGGAGGGCTTTTCCTAATTTGGAGTTCCTGGGGTCCTAAGCCAACCCCTAAGGCGGGTACCTTTTTCAGTGGAGGTGTGTTTTGGGGGGTTTACACGTCATAAGGTGAATTTGGGGACAAATTTGGTCTTTTCTGCGCATGTCACTTTCTGATTCCCATGGCTAGTTTCAAAATATAATCATTTTTCATTAGAATTTCTATAGATTGTCTTTTTCCTTTATTGTTATTTTGACCTGACCCGTTCTGGTCTGTTATGGATGTTGATCACTATGGGTATGAGAACCTAACATAAGTTATCCATTAACTGGGATCTGACTCCCTTTTAGAGCTAATATCTGTACTAGAGCTTGGGTCTTATATTTTTCTATTAACCTTTTTTTGCCTCCTACATTCAGTCACCACTTTAGGTCTCCCAGAAAACAGCCCGTGAAAGTTGCCCCCAAATAGTCCAAGGACAAAGTTTAAATCAGGTCTCTCTACTTCGAGTTAAATGCCAAACATTTTCCATTAGCCTGTGGCTCTTTATTATGCGCTTTAGGAAAACTAGAAGGAAGACCTGATCCCTGAGGACCTTTACTTAATCCCTTGCCTACTAAGGTTGCAAGCTTTATGTACAACTTAAAAGAATTGCAATTTTAAATGTTTATACAATTTCCATGCCGGATAACGCAATTTAGAGAAGGATCCCTGTTTAGTTTTAGGAGTCTATTTTCCCTAAATTTCTCCCTGGAGTAGGTTTAGAGTTCTTTACAAAGAGGAAAGCGGAGGCGGGGGGGGGGGGGGGGGTGGCCAAGGCGGGGTACGGAAAAATAAGGGCGAGACGCAGGATCCTTGGCTGCTCCAACCACGTGGCCAGAGGGGCTCAGGACGCACCGCTCTAAACCGAGAGAGAAAGCGCAGAGCGCAGGCGCACTCGATTTCTCAGCTCACTATTACTTGCGCCTCGCGTGCGTAGTGCGACCGGGAACGTTCGGTGTTCGAGGGATTGAGCCTGAAGAAGGCCAGGGCACGCGCACGCCGGAAGGGGCTCGCCACCATCGTGGATGCTCGTCGCCGCAGCCCAGTTCCCACCCTTCTAGCGGTTCCGCGCTTCGCTGTTGTGGGAAACGGCTGCTTCTGCCGCCTCTCCGCGGCCAGCTGCCCGGGAGGGATGTCGAGGAGCTCCAAGGTGGTGCTGGGCCTCTCTGTGGTGGTCACGGTGGGCACGGTCGCCGGGGTGCATCTTCGGCAGAAGCAAGACCAACAGGTCAGGACCACGTGACAGAGCCTCGCTTTCCCCTTCCCCCACCGCCGCCAGCCCTGAGAGGGGTGGGGTGTCCTCGGACGGCCTGGCTTGGGGCCCTCCGGCGCTAGGCGGCTGCGCACTGCGTGGGCCCCGCCTCCCGACCCGACCTCCCTCCTGCCCGCCAGTTTTACTTCCTTTTCCTCTTCGCGTGGTCTCCGTGCTACTCCAGCCATTTCATTCGCGCTCGCCCGCCCTAAGCCCGGCCGCCTTTGGGAGGTTTTTACCGCCGTCGTTTCGACCCTGATATAACTCTTGCTTTGGGTATAGCCACCTACATGATGGGGCGAGTCTTAGCGTTACCTCTCTGGGGGTTTGGTGTGAAGAATGGGCCTGTAAAACTCGAAACGCGGTATAAACGTGAGTCGTGTTGCGTGTGTTTGTGTCTTGCGTGTGTTTGTGTCTTCCTCCCTTACTAGGCTGTGAGCCCCATAAACGCAGGGTGTTCGCGTGGATAGAGCCCTGGACCTGGAGTCAGGAAGTCCCGAATTCAAAATCGGGCTCACTCTTACTTAGCTGTGCGGGCCACTTAACTTCTGTCTGCCTCAGTTGCTTAATCTGCAAAATGGGATGGTAATAGCAGCCACCTCTCGGGTTGTGTTCTGAGGCTGTTGTAAATGAGATAAATAGCTGTAAAAGTGTTTCACAAAGATTGAAGTCTTAATACTAGCTGCTACTAATTATAACAAAATAGCTAACGTGTTGCATAACGATTGTTGATATTTTGTTGTTTTAGCTAAGTGGAGCGGTGGCCAGAGTGCTAGACGGGAAGATCTGAGTTTGAATCTTGTCTCACACTTAATAGAGGTATGACATTGGGCAAGTCACTTAAACTCCAGTCAGCCTCGTTTTCCTCATCTGTAAAATAGAGATAATAGCTCCTACCTTACCAGGTTGTGAAGATCAAATGAGATACAATTTGTAAAGATTTTTATGCACTTTGTTGCATTGTATGGGCTAGTTAATATATCACTCGCCCCAGGGTCCCACAGCAAGTAAGTGTCTGAAGCCAGATTGGCACTCCAGTCTTCTGTGCTGTATCCACTGTGCCACCTACTTGCCCTCGATGCAGATATATCAAGCCTAAATTTGTTTCCTTCCAGCTTTCACTCTGTTTCTCACTAAGAAGAAGAAATATAATTCCCCTTCCTTGTGAACAGTCCTTCAAATACTTGAAAATTACTCACATATTCACCAGAGCCCCTGTTTTCCAGACTAAACAGCCCTAGTTCCTTCAGCAAATACTCAAATGACATAATCTCGAGACTTTGCAGTTTTCTAAAGTTTGATGGGCCTAAGATTCCCAGGACGGAGATGTCCTTTATTTCCCCACTGTAGCATCTAGTATAGTACCAGGCAATCCAATTCATTAAAAAGTTACCAAGGACCTAACATTGTAAGGACTTGTACCAGTCATTGAGTATACAAAGACAGTGGAAACCAGGCTTTGCCTTAAAGGTGTTAATGTTCTTCTAGGGGGATGGATATAGCATTTAAACAGGTAAGTATGTACGTCATAATTTGAGGTACAGTAATTTTTCATTGCAGGCTTGATGAAAAAAATGACTGAAGGATGGTTACTAACAGCCTATTCTCATTTTACTAATCCATAACTGCTAGTATTCTTCCCAATCTACTTTTTACTTTAACTATTCTGTATTTGTTAATCATTTCTATACATACACATGTTTGTGTATATATAATATAAGCATTTTTATACATATTGTTTCTAGAGAACACATTACACAAATATATGTGCATATACACATATATAACATCTACACACATACTTATATCCTCTGTTAGAATGTGAGCTTCTTGAGAGTAGTAACAATAGTTATACTCTTCATATTTGTATCCTCACTGCCTAGTACAGTGCTTGCCAGGTAGATGCTGAATAAATACTTGTTTTATTACATATGAACTGTTTTCAAGTATTGAAGGCTGTAATTTTCTCTTTATTTGTTCAACAAAATGATTACCGGTGATGAGTTTTATTGAATAATTCAATTTTTTTTTTTTTAATTCAGTAAGTCACCTTTTGGGGGAAGGTTATTTTTTTATCCTTTATTTCTTAGAAAATTTTTACACCTTAGTCTTTTTCAACAATTTCCCCTGAAGTAGATTTTAATTATACTTGATTCTTGCAATAAATAAAAATATATTCTTTTCCCCAATTTTTGTTTATTAATGAGTGAGGATAATTGATAACTGAATGCTTAGTATCCAATTATTGTACTTTTAAGCTATAATTAAAGCAATGTGCTTCCTAGATTGTTAGCCCATGTTCTGCTTTGCACCAGTTTAAAAAAAAACATCCTAGGTAGCCTTATTCTTTCTCTTCAGTTAATTCTTTTTTTTTTCTTAAACCTTCAGAAGTTGTCCAAGAATATTATAAAAATGTTTTGCTAAAATTTGTATAGTTGTGTTTGCTAAAACAAGATTGATGTATTAAAAATATCCTGTATTATACTTCATATTTGTAATTAGGTGAATTAAACACTATCTGGATTTGTACTTAGAAATTTGGAAGTCTGAAGTGCATCTTGGTGACACTTTTATTCTTGTAATAAAGCTAGTAGATGGGAATTGTGTTTAGGGTGTTACTTAAGTTTGTTCCTTGTGTTTTAGAGGCTTCGAGACGGAGTGCTCAGAGATATAGAGAGGCAAAATCGGAAAAAAGAAAATGTTCGTATTTTGGAAGAACAGATTATTTTGACTGAGCATCTTGAAGCAGAAAGAAAGAAGATGTTATTGGCAAAGGGTTCTCAAAAAACATGAATTTTGAAGTGAATGAAATATTAATGAAACAGGTTTAGATTGTTTTAGAATTTTTTTGTTTAGCTATGTTGTGGCACAAGTTAAGTGATTGCTTCCACCAGTATAATTTTTTCTGCCCTTTAGACATTCAAATAAAAGAACTATGGTTTATATCACTTAAGTTTTAAAACTACTTTAAAAATTCCTTCTATTGAAGTGATTTTAATTGTGATCAGACATTTTTTAAAGAACAGCCTCTTTTTATCTGTTATGAACAAGTAACCATACCCCAGAGTTGTCATTGAAAAAATTTTTCCTGCCAAGAAAGGATGGATAATAATGTCCACATTAGTGGGCTGATGAGTCGTCATGATGATGAGGCTACAAGAACATCCACCTCTGAAGGTCTGGAGGAAGGTGAAGTGGAAGGTGAAACCCTCCTGATAGTTGAATCTGAGGATCAAGGTTCAGTGGATTTATCTCATGATCAAAGTGGAGATTCCCTGAATAGTGACGAAGGGGATATGTCATGGATGGAAGAACAGCTATCTTACTTTTGTGATAAATGCCAAAAATGGATATCAGCCAGTAAGAACCTTTTATTTTTCCTTTCATTCATTGTTTTTCTAAAGCTTTGTTGTTTTTTCCTTAAAGAAAAGTAACTGTAAATGAAAGAACCTTATTGACACTAAAAGAAATTATAATTTTCAAGGAGATTTTCATGGTAATATAGGTTCAAGTAATATCTTAGTGTAACTTTTCATTGTTGCTTGAAGTAAAGTCTGTTAATTAATCTTGTTCACAAGTGTTTCATAAATCAAACATCACACTTTATTAAGTAATTAACCAAATAGGGGTTTTTCTGCTGTACTCTAGAATAGTATTGTATGTTAAATGGGATAAAAATTATTTAAATATATTGTAACAGCTTAAGTCAAAAACGGTGTCTGAAATATTCAGGGGGGTATGTTTGTGTATTTAGATTGAGAAATTGTTTTGTGTTCTGCCAAGGTAAGCCTATTTTGGCTTCTTCCCTTCCCATTCCCCCATAACTAATTACTGCAATATATTACCCTTGTTACTGCCATCTCTTTAGGCCTCATGAGAATCAAATTATCTACATATTTCTACCTCAAAATGGGGGGGCGGGAGAAGCCATGCAATCTTCAGCAAAAGAAATTTTAGGGATGTTTTACATTTAATAGAAATAGTTATGACACAAAAGATAAGTATCTAAACAACAGTGTTTAGTTATGATTGTTTCCTGAATAAAGAGACTTAAGTTGTTTTGGGGGTTGTTGTTTTTTGCGGGGCAATGGGGGTTAAGTGACTTGTCCAGGGTCACACAGGTAGTGTCAACTGTCTGAGGCCGGATTTGAACTCAAGTACTCATGCTTTATCCATTGTGCCACCAGTCGCCCCCGACTTAAGTTTTTTAATACAGGATTTTTCATTTAACAGAATTGCTTTTAAGTTCTGTGGCTCTTCATCTGCTGTATTATTAAAGCAGTTTATTCCTGTAGAATCAGATATAGAAATGTTTGTTGAAATGGTTTTGGTTTTTTTTTTTTTTTGGTGCAAATAACTTCAAACATTTTTGTCCTGAAATTTGGTATAATTTGCCATTTTTCCCCTTTATCTCTTTCCCACTGGTCTGTTAAACTGTTATGGATGAATTAGCAAAGGTGTATAGAAGTTTTTAGGATAAAACTTCTGCACTCACAGATCATAGGGAGAGATGTGTCTCTTTTGTTATCCTTTTTTCTCTTAACCACAATTTTTTTTTGCACACAAATTTCAAGATGAAAGGTTGGCATCATAGGAGACCCTTCTACCACTGGAAGAATTTAGATAAAAGATTAAAGGAACTAAGTAGGAAAATTTTGAACTGATATGGCATGACTCAACTTTTTTGACTCCAGTTAGATTGAAAAACTAAAATATGATTGTGTTTGTCATCTTTGTTTCAGGTCAGCTGAGGGAACAGCTCAGTTACCTCAAAGGGGATAACTTTTTTAGGTTTACTTGTTCAGATTGTTCAGAGGATGGTAAAGAGCAATTTGAGAGGCTGAGATTGACATGGCAGCAAGTAAGTAAACATCTATTACAGAATGGTGACGATAGTATCTCATGAAAATTTGATTTGTATTATGGAAATATTATGATTAAAAACAAATTCTAGGTAATTGAGGAAATTTATTCAATGAATTTTGGAGTTATTTCACTATGAAAATGGTAAAACATGCATATAACAGTTCTGGTCCTGTTTTTTTTTTTTATAGAAAATAAAAGGATTGAACTAGTTCCATCTCTTAAGTTCCTTTCACTTTTAAATCCTATGATACTGCAATCTCTTTTGCCTTGAAAAGAACTATATTCACTATCCTACTGTCTTTACAGTGGCTCTTCCAACTGTTTTTGTCCCTTAAGGCTTCCCACCTCAGCTGAGAGCTTTGTTTCATATTTTACTGAAAAAATTGAAACCATTCATTATGAACTCTTTTCTCACCACAAATTACTCATATTCCTTCTGCCACTGTCTTCTTCACTTCTGTCTCACATGTTGAGGTGACCTTAATCCTTACCAGGGCTAACCCCTCTGTGTTCAAGTGATCCCATTCCATCTTGTTTCCAACAGATTGCCCCATGTCATCCCTATGCACTTATTTTCATTCTTTCCCTGCCTGCTCCTCATTCCTTATTTCCTACAAACATGCTCATGTATCTCCCATCCTAAAAAACCCTTACTTTATCCTTGCGTTGCTACTAACCATTTCCCTATCTCTTGCTTTTTGTGGTAAAACTCCTTGAAAAGGAGATGTCTTCACAGTCCAGCTTCCTACCTTATCATTCCACTGAAACTGCTCTCTCCAAAATTATCAGCAGTCTTTTAGTTGCCAAGTCCAATGATCTTTTTTCAGTCCTTATTCTCCTTGACCTCTCTCTGTAGCTTGACACTTTTGATCACTCCCTTTTCCTCGATATTCTCTGCTCTGGAGGTTTTCTGGAAAAGACTCCCGGTTCTCCTACCTATTTAACCACTATTAGTTGCCTTTGCTGGATCCTATTGCAAATTGTGGCATTCTCCCAACACTCCTCACCTCCATAGTCTCATCAGTTCCCATGAATTAAATTAGTTTCTGATGAATGATTCTGAAATCTAACCATCCTGCTCCAACCTTTTGGCTGACCTTCAGTCTTGCGTCTCCAACTGCTAACTTTTAGACATCTCAAACTGGACATCCAGTAGACATCTTGAACTCCACATGTCCAAAACCAACCTTCTCTGTTATTGTAGAGGGCAACAAACTCATGCTCACAACCTAGAGGTCATCTGGATTCCTCACTGTCTCAAAACACCTCCCCCCCTTCCCAGTCCAATCTGTTGCCAAGGTCTGTCGATTTCTCTCTTTCAACATCTTAGATATACCCACCTTCTTTCTTCTGACACTGCCATGACTCTGGTGCAAGCCTTCCTCACCTCAAACCTTGGACATTGCAATAACCTGCTACTTCAGTTCATCTTCCAATCAGTCACTAAAGTGATTTTCCTAAAATGCAAGTCTGACCTTGTCACCCCCAGTCAAATACAGCATTTAGCATTCAGAGCTCTTCATAATCTAGCACTCTTCTACCTATGCCCTGCCCCATACTCGTTATTTTTTGGGGGAAAAAAAATTTTTTTTTTCGCCATATACTTTTTTTTTTTTTGGTGAGGCAGTTGGGGTTAAGTGACTTGCCTAGGGTTACACAGCTAGTAATTGTTAAGTGTCTGAGCCGGGATTTGAACTCAGGTCCTCCTGAATTCAGGACCAGTGCTCTATCCACTGTGCCACCTAGCTGCCCCATATACTCTTTTTTTGGGGGGGTAGAGCAATGAGGGTTAAGTGACTTGCCCAGGGTCACACAGCTAGTAAGTGTCAAGTGTTTGAGGCCAGATTTGAACTCAGGTACTCCTGAATCCAAGGTCAGCGCTTTATCCACTGTGCCACCTAGCTGCCCCCCCCCAATATACTCTTATTTATTTATTTATTTTTATTTTTATTTTATTTATTTTTTTTTTAGTGAGGCAATTGGGGTTAAGTGACTTGCCCAGGGTCACACAGCTAGTAAGTGTTAAGTGTCTGAGGCCGGATTTGAACTCAGGTACTCCTGACTCCAGGGCCGGTGTTCTATCCACTGTGCCACCTAGCTGCCCCCATTCTTTTTATTTATTTATTTTTTTTTTAGTTTTTTCCAATATACTCTTTAACCAAGTAACACTGTTCTAGGTACAAGACAATCCATTTCTCATCTGTTTTTTCCATCATGCTTGAAACACTTACCCTCCTCATCTATCTACCAACCTCCCTAGCTTCTTTAAAGTCCAAACTAAAATCCCACCTTCAGCAGAAAGCCTTTCCTAGCCCCCCCTCCCCCATTCTAGTGCCTTTCCTCATTAATTGTTTTCTATTTATCCTGTATGTAGCTTGTTCTGTATGTTTGTTGTCTTGCCCTATTAGCCTTTAGGGCCAGGACTATCTTTTGCTTCTTTTTGTATCACCAGTGCTTAGCTTTGTTCCTTTATTGAAGTATGCAAAATGTATGCTTTTAAAAATGTAAATACGTCATTTTGGAGATTTATGAAAGGCTCCCATAAAGATTCTTTTCTCATGTAAAGCCATCCTGTGAATTTAATGAAAAATTTGGTATTTTTCTGGTTACCATTCAAAAATGAAGTTATCGTTTTAGGAAAAAAAGAGACAACTAAAGAAATATGGTAGCCTGCAAGATACTATGATTACATGATCAGATTCTTAGGTTGTAGATAATGCTATTTATTCAATATTGTACATTGTAAATATCAGTTGCTTTAGAAAAATATGGACAACTAAGAAAACCCATATCTTATATGCATATGTGATCTTATTGATGTAGGCAGTCCCACCAAAGATCTAGTTTGCATCTCCTTTCTGCCTACTTGAGTTGTGCCATACTTATCCCCTAACTCCTTTAAATTTGCCACAGAGAGATCTACCTAACATGCTGAAGGCTTTCCTCATTAGTCCAAATTTTCAAAATTCCACTGTGAAATCCTTATTAAAACTTATCAGCAGGAGATTATTTTATTTTTAAAAGAGAAATAACAATTTAAATTTTATATATGTGATGCTTTAGAATGTAGAGATGAAAGGAGCTTTAAAGATGTAGTTCATTCCCACGTTTTATTGATGCAGAAATTCTAGAGAAGGGTTAAGTGACTTGCCCAAGATATTATAGGCAACAGAAAGAAGCACAATTAATCTATCCCTCTGAGCTCGACTTGTACCTTCCCTGGAGGTTGAAATAGCAGCTCACTGTTTTAATGTAAAAAGAGCACCTCACAAATCCTAGCTTTACTGACATAGTAGCACACAGGAGAGACAGTGGTATAGTAGAAAGAACTTTGGATTTGGAGAAGACCTTGAGCTGAAACTGACTGTTAAATTGTGTACTCTGGGACATTTTGGGCAGGGCAAGTAGATGAAAGTCACAGTGGGGATTTTTTTTCTCCTTACCATAAAGTCTCTTAGTGCACCTTTGATATCTGATTTATCTGGATAGTTGGAGTAAGTCTTAGCTGATTATATATTTTTTAAAGTGGTCCAAGACATCTACTTTGTCTTTGGATTGCTCTTTCCTCTTCTACACTTGGATTTGAGCCATTGGCTTGCGGCATATGTGAAATGATGATGAAGTTTATCCATTCTCTGAGTGTGCTGCTCTGCCCTTCCTGCAGTTCTCAGTTCCTGTTCTAGGACCTGAGTTATGTGACCTCCAGATGCCCTCCAGGCTTGCAGTGTTTTACTGTAGGTGGCAGGTGTGTGTGGTGGTCTTACTAGTAGGAAGGAATGATGTCAGCAGGGGTGGAACCCTATCCCTTTAGGGTCCCATCTTGCCAAGAAGAATGACTGGTGTCTGATCACATGCTGCAGCCTTTAAGCTGTTTCTTTGATAATGAAACCAACATGTGAGTTGTGACTGCTTTGAGAAGTTCTCTGGTCACTGTTCTCCTTACATTGGGTAAGAAACCTTTTTTAGTCATCTGTGCCATCATTAGGCTTATGCTTTGTTCATAGATACCATTAACCAGCATAAAATAAAAGTAGGTAAGGAGTAGGCAGAAAGTTTAAGTATTTGTTTGGTGTAGTGTAAAGAGTGCTAGACTGCAAGCTAAAAGACCTGTGAATTCTAATGTAAATTCTTTGAGGGCCTTAGTTTGAACTATATAATTTCTAAGGTTTGCCCTGTGGTTCTGTAATTGAGAAGAAAAACAAATTAAAGACATTAACAATTTTTTTTCACCAAATTTGCCTTCAGATGCAATGTCTAAGTATAGAACCAAATTAATTTTAATAAGTTAGTCTTGTTTATGCAAATAAAGAGGGAAAGTAATATAGTGGAAAGAGTGCTGAATTTACTTGGGAAAGATTTGGTTTTTAAACTCATTGTGTGATAATAAGCCAGATTACTTAAATTCTCTTACCATAAGTTGCCTCTTCTGTTAAATTAGTCAGTTAACTAAATAAGGATTAATAAAGGGCCAATTATTGTGCCAAGGTACTGGGAATGCAGTGGCATAAATGAAACAGTTTTTGCCCTCAATGAGCTTATGTTCTATAGAGGAAAGACAGGAGGTATGCATTAAAGTATATAGAAAATAAATACAGGCCAATTTGGGGGACAAGGCTCTGGTGGCTGGTGGAGCATAATGATGTGAAGATAATAATACTTGTATCTGTCCCGAAGATTGCTGTGAGAATCAAATTAGATAAAGCTCTTTGGGAAATTTAAGGTGCTGTATGAATCAGTTATTTTCTTTTTTTAAAAAAATGAACTGGAGGCAGCTAGGTGGCACCGCAAATAGAGCACTGGCCCTGGAGTCAGGAGAACCTGAGTTCAAATTCGGCTTCAGACACTTGACACTAGCTGTGTGACTCTGGGCAAGTCACTTAACCCCAATTGTCTCACCAAAAAAAAAAATAGTGAACTGGTCTGAGTATTAGTGCTGTTTCTTACAGGAAGTCTTCCCTGATTGCCTTTCCTTCAGTTAGTAATGAGCTTTCCTTCCACTTTACTTATATTTCTGTGAACCTATGTATCATATGATCGTTTTTGTGGTATTTTATAAGTCCCATGAAAGTAGGTGTGTTACATAAAATTTGTATTTCCTCTAACTCCTAGGATACTATCCTGCACACTGTAGGTGATTTGGTTAGACAAAAACCCTTTTTATTATGTACAAGGTACCATTAATGTTCTCAAGACAAGTTCTTAAGTGAACTTCTTAAGTTCACATTCTAATGTACAAAAAATAACTGCTATAAAATAGGCAAGCTAGGTGGCACAGTGTTTGGAGGCCTGGGTCAGTCAGGAAGATATAAATTCAAATCCACTTAATAGCTGTGTGAACTTGGGCAAGTTATCCAACTTCTGTTTCCCTCAGTTTTTCCAACTATAAAATAAGGAGCATAATAACACCTGCCCTTTAGGGTTGTTTTGAGGATCAAATGAGATCATATTTGTAAAGTACTTAGCATGGTGCCTGGCACATAGTAGGTGCTGATATTAAGATAGCATGTGTTGGGGTAGCTAGATGGCACAGTGGGTAGAGCACTGGCCCTGGAGTCAGGAGTACCTGAGTTCAAATCCAGCCTCAGACACTTAACACTTACTAGCTGTGTGACCCTGGGCAAGTCACTTAATCCCAGTTGCCTCACAAAAAAAAAAAAGATAGCATGTGTTAATTGGGATCACACAGTGTGTCAGGAATTTGAAGACAAAGATTATTTTGGGGATAGGGTGTTAGAAACTGTGGCTTAGAACTCAGAAGGGATTTGAGTGGGTGAAGAATCAGTTGGGAGGGGTTGGGTAGGTGGCACAGTGGATAAAACACTGGTCCTGGATTCAGGAGGACCTGAGTTCAAATCCGAGCTCAGATACTTGGCACTTAACCCTCATTGCCCTGCCAAAAAAAAAAAAAGAATCAGTTGGGAAGGGGAGGAGTCCTTTGAAACTTGGGAAATGGCTTGTACAAAGGAAGTGGGGTTGAAGAGAATAGGATGAGAAGAGAAGGCAATAATCTAAGGTCCTTGGGTAGGGCCCAGAAGAATTAATTTTAATTCCTTTAAAATAATTTATTGAACAGCTGTTACATGTGTGCACAGCAGCATGCTAGGTTATATCCTAAGGCTATAACAATGAAATAAAAGATTTGTCTTGCATTTTCATGGAATGGTGTAGAGTTGAGAGGTTACACTAGTGTACAAAATACTGGATTAGGCAGCTAGGTGGCCAATTGGAAGAATGCTGGACTCAGAATCAGGAAGATCTGAGTACTAATTCTGTCTGTGGCCTGGACAAGTCACTTAGTCTCACCCTTTTTACTTGTCTATCAAATGAGGGGTTGTGAGTCCAACTAGTGGTCTTTAAGGTCTCTTCCATCCTAAGATCTATGAAATTGGGACAAAGGTTCACTTCTTTTTCTGTTGCTAATGACCTAGTGACCTTGTTGGCCATGTCTCTTAACATCTCTGGGCTTTAGGTTCCTTATCTATAAATGTGGTTGCCTGACTAGATGCTTTTAGTCCTTTCCAGTTCTAGAATTCTTGAGACTTTTAAGATCTTGACAGTGAGACCTAGTGCATAATAGGTATACCTGCATACCGAAATTATAGAAGCCAAAGAAAGCTGAAATTAAATTCATTGAAGCATCACATTTAAAGGAACTATTTTGAAAGGAGTGCATCAACAGGTTGCCCTGTAGGGGCATGCTGCTTGGTAAAATGGTTATTTAATTTTATGCATAATTATGTTCTTAGTTAATTGTGATGTGTTCAACCTCTTATTCTCAAAATAATCTTAATTTCTTTAGATCCAAAAGGATTATACTAAAAATATTTTTTTAAGGATTTCAAACTCCTTTGAAAGGAGACAGTGTTTGTTACAATGTAGAAAGAGCATTAGAGGAAAACGAATGAGACTGGGGTTTAGGTCCTAGAACTGCTTTTGTGACCTTGGGCAAGTCATTTTAATTTTTTCGTTTTTTCGGGGGGGGGGCAATGAGGGTTAAGTGACTTGTCCAGGGTCACACAGCTAGTGTCAAGTGTCTGAGGTCGGATTTGAAAACTCAGGTCCTCCTGACTCCAAGGCTGGTGCTCTATCTACTGCACTACCTAGCTGCCCCCAAAATCATTTAATTTTGCTGGACTTGGTTTCCTCCCCATAAGAGAGCATTGAAGTAGATGATGTCTCAGTTCCCTTGCTATGTTCTTTTTGACTCCTTTTTTCCTTCCCATTTGTGTGCCAGGTTGTCATGTTGGCAATGTATAATTTGTCTCTGGAAGGAACTGGACGCCAAGGTTATTTCAGATGGAAAGAAGATATCTGTGCTTTTATTGAGAAACATTGGACCTTTTTACTAGGAAACAGGTAAAAATGTTTATTTGAAATTTGCAAGTTGTAGAAGGTAAACCTTACTACTAGATTTATTTATGTTAACATAATCTGTTCACCCAAATGAGGTATAGTACTTATTGTGGGAGTCACAGTGACTGTTGTCTTTATTACAGTGATATTTCCAGGTCCTAAAAGTCCTGTTGATAGCATTCATTGAGCCAGAAGAGTGGATTTTTAAAAACTGGACACATTTTCAGGGGAATCTTTAAAGGAACATAGCAAATCTCTGGATTGGAAAGGATGGTGATAGCTAGATTATTAAGGTGCTTTCCCCCAGGCTTGATCCTATTATTCCTATTCTTTTTTTTTTTTTTTTTTTTTTTTGCGGGGCAATGGGGGTTAAGTGACTTGCCCAGCGTCACTCAGCTAGTAAGTGTCAAGTGTCTGAGGCCGGATTTGAACTCAGTCCTCCTCAATCCAGGTCCAGTGCTTTATCCACTGTGCCACCTAGCTGTCCCAACTGTATTTTTCTTAAACTTTTTCCATTCAGTGAATTTATGGGGCCCTTCTGACATTTTACTGTGCTATTGATATACATTAAATCTACTTACCTTTGAATTTTGTTCAAGATTCTGAATTCATCAGATACAGCTATCATGGCTTGGATGACATGAATAAATCTTGAACAGTTCAGTGACTGTAGATATGACTAAAATCTCTGATCAAGTCAGAGCAGGTTTTTATTAACTGCTATCCTGTTTAGTACTTTGTTTCTTCCAAGGCAATGAAGTAAATTTACCAAATAGATTTAGTAAAAAGCTTTTCAGGTTTTGCTTCAGTTTCTGAGAATACATTGGAGTGAGTGAGTGAGTCACCAATAGTCTGTGACCTTATGGGACCTTGTAATGAGCAGAATTACTAAGTTAGAGAATATTTTAGTTTCCTTTGATAGGGGTCATTCTAGCTTCTGCCTTTATTTATAAAATAATTTATTTTTTTGGTGTTAAGAAAGGAGTTGAAAACACAAAGGGTCCTATTCATTAAAAGGGAAGCTGTTACTTTAGTATAATGATTTAGCATTATTTATGAAACTTGTTTTAATGCACCTTTGCTGCATGAGAAGAAAGAAGAAAATGAAATTGTAACTTTGAAATGTTTCTGTGGGGGGGTTTGAGTGCTTTTTCTTTTTTTTCTTTTTTTTTTTAGTGAGGCAATTGGGGTTAAGTGACTTGCCCAGGGTCACACAGCTAGTAAGTGTCAAGTGTCTGAGGCCGGATTTGAACTCAGGTACTCCTGACTCCAGGGCCAGTGCTCTATCCACTGTGCCATCTAGCTGCCCCATTGAGTGCTTTTTCTCTTGAATGGTATCTTTTTGTAAGAAGAGTGCTTGCTAGATTTTTGCCTGTTTTTTAAAAATACTGTCTGATTTGATGGAATTTCCTTGTTTGTTTCTTTCTCCTTGTTGAGTCATGGGGTTTGTTTGTATTTGTTTTTGTTAACCCTGAGTCCTGGGTTTTGTTTGGAGAGCTATCTGCTCAAGGCTGACATTATTTTCTTTTTACTGCTTTAGATTTTTTTTGCCATTGAATCTAACATTTTTAGTTATCTTCTCTTCACCCTGGCAACTTTTAAGTCTCTGCTAAAATCCCATTGCCAGTTGTCCTTAATCTTAGGGCCTTCCCTCTGATATTATCTCCAATATATCCTATATATATGTGTGTGTCTTTTTTGTATATAATAGCATTTCTCCCCCCCCCCCCCCAATGAGCTCCCAGAGAACAGGGACTGTTTTTTGTATTTCCAGTGCTTAGCATACACTGTAGTCTTTTTTTTTTTTTTTTGGCTTGTTTGTGGGGCAATGAGGGTTAAGTGACTTGCCCAGGTTCACACAGCTAGTAAGTGTCAAGTGTCTGAGGTCGGATTTGAACTCAGGTCCTTCTGAATCCAGGGCCGGTGCTTTATCTACTGTGCCACCTAGCTGCCCCTCCACTGTAGTCTTTAAAAAAAATACTTGTTGACTTGGCTTTCTTTTGAAATGTCACTTTTTATTAAAAAAGGGTCTTCATAAAATCCTTGTGTAATTTTAAAACTTTAATAATTGAAATCTTAGTTGAGATTGAAACTGCAAATGTCTTCAACAGGCAGATTTACTTCTCAGCTGAAATGCATTGTAATCTTTTGTAGCTATTCCCTTATGGGAATAATTTTTTCTGTCACAGGATCTGAAATAAGAATGTTTTAAGTTGCTTTTAAATGGAATTTATGAATTATCTATATCATACTTAGAGCCTATATTATTAAAGTTTGAAAGTATACCTAGGAATATTGTATGTGTGAAATTTATTCAGTTTCTTTTTCTTTTCTTTTTTTTTTTTGTGAGGGTCACCAGGGTCACCCAGCTAGCAAGTGTTAAGTGTCTGAGGTTGGATTTGAACTCAGGTCCTCCTGAATCCTGGGCCGGTGCTCTATCTACTGAGCCACCTAGCTGCCCCTCCTGTTTCTTTTTTACTAGATCTGTGATTTTATCAATGTATTTGCAAATAGAATGTAGAAATTCAACGAAAACTTGAATAGTAACCTAGTACTAACAATTTAGTTTTCTAGGTTTCCATATATGCATATAATCTTTTTTTTTTTTTTTTTTTTTTTTTTTAGTGAGTCAATTGGGGTTAAGTGACTTGCCCAGGGTCACACAGCTAGTTAAGTATTAAGTGTCTGAGGCCGGATTTGAACTCAGGTACTCCTGACTCCAGGGCCGGTGCTCTATCCACTGCGCCATCTAGCTGCCCCTCATATAATCTTTTATGACATGAAATAATTTTTTATGACTTTTGTAAGTTAATATGTTATTGTAGGTTTACATTTCTCAAGAGGGTATGGGTTTGGGTTTTTTGTTGTTGTTTTGTTTTTTGTGAAGAGGGTATGTTGTGGTTTTGGTTTTTTTTTTTGGCAGGGCTATGGGGGTTAAGTGACTTGACCAGGGTCACACAGCTAGTAAGTGTCAAGTGTCTGAGGCTGGATTTGAACTCAGGTTCTCCTGAATCCAGGGCCAGTGCTTTATCCACTGTGCCACCTAGCTGCCCCGAAGAGGGTATGTTTTGATGACTAAAGAACAATTTGAACATGTCTGTTTCTAAAAGTACGTTTTTTTAATTACAGAAAGAATATGTAAATACTTTGTAAATGTCTTGACAAGAAATTCATGACAAAATACCACAGGCTAGTTATTTATGTTCCCACTGTGGGAAAGTATTTTAAAATTTGTATATGCTAGGAAGTTAGGCTTATAGATATTCCTGAGAGCACATAGTATGAGGAAATTTGCTAAATGCTTTTCAGTGTTAAGAACACTATCAAATTATCAAATGCCAATTTTAGGTTAATTTCTCTTTGGGGGAGAAGTGATCCTCAGTGCTTTCCCATATTATTTCTTATCAGCTGAGCTTGCTTCTATTAGACATGTGAAGAAATAAGAAACAGGAGCTTGCCAAACTCTTCCTAATTTGTTATCTTGATAGATTGAGATGCAAGTCTAAGGCCTTATGGGTCTTCTAACCTGTATTAAAGACATTTATATCTGTCTGGTTTTGCCATGGTGTCAGAGCGCTGAAAGATGTTTTTACCTATGACTTGGGAAAAGGGGTTTATTTTATTTCTGCACCCAGGTCTTGGTGTGTATGAGGGTTTCAGAGAGAGAATGGGAGTATCACTAGAATTATTTCCTAAACTTTTCCCCCATGTACTCATTCATCACTTTAGACTTTGAAGGGTAGGAAAGGGGAAGGAAGAGAGGGAAATGTAAAAGGGGTACTCTCAAATGGAGTCCTGGTAAAGCTAGTATTGGCCTGTTACTTCTTGTCCCAAATACTCCTGATACCCATTGAGAAAAATAACCTTTTTGCATTTTATGATTAGTTCTAGTATTTCTAAATAACCATTTCTCTTTACCTCTCTTGTCCCCTTTCTTTTCCATCTAGTAGAATACAGTTACTGTGGAAGATAATTTTCTTGAGGATCTTCTAATGTATATAATTTAGTATCTGGAAAGCAGACCATGGCCTTTACAGTGAAAATTTTTTTACAGAAAAATAGAAGAGTTTTACAATTGCCTCTTTAATTATGTTGTCAAAGTACACTTTGAAAGATTTTCTTCCCCTATTAAATAAGTTGACATTTTTGTACTCCTGGGACATAACCTTTTTCGATCATGCTTTAGATATAAAACAATTTTCCACAAAATGGAAGTTAAAAGCCATTAATTTCCCAGAAATTTAAACCCTCAGAGCTTGTAGTACATGCCATGCAGTTCTAGTTCTGCTTCAGTACTTGAAAACCAATAATGGGTGTTTTTTAAAGATGCAGCAAGCCCTCAGGCAAAATGAATTCATTTGTCAAGGCAAAAGACCTTTCTATGCCACTGAACCCCAAGCTTCTGAGAGTAGGATTATATAACTGTTTAATTTCTTGAACCACATATCTTTAAAAACCTTTAAACATATTAAAATTTGTTTCCTTGAGTATCTCAATAATTTGCTGAAATATACAGGGAATATGGTTTAATATCCACTTGAAAATAATTGTCAGTTGGGAAACCTATATAATTAATGGTTTTATGTTCATGTCCGCCTTTTTTTTTTTTTAAAGGAAAAAAACTTCAACCTGGTGGAGCACAGTAGCAGGTTGCCTTAGTGTGGGGAGCCCAGTCTATTTCCGCTCAGGTGCTCAGGAATTTGGAGAACCAGGATGGTGGAAACTTGTTCATAACAAGCCTCCAACAATGAAACCTGAAGGAGAGAAATTATCTGCCTCTGCTCTGAAAGTAAAAGGTACCTGAACAGTACAAGAAGTGCCAGGCAGGCCAAAGTCAATCAAGTTTAAAGATAGGAGATAAGCCCTATTTCTAACTGGAATAGCTAGTTTGTGTCTATGGAAGCTACTGTGTTGGTATGTTCTTTATGAAAAAATTTCATTTTGTGGTTTGTTTTTTAAATTCAACACTTTATAGTTTTACTAATAAAAATGTCTTCTATAATTTGTTTCAAGTATTTGAAATGTTTTTGCTCAGAATCTGATTTCTAAGTATCTTTGGCTTTTAAAATTCACTTCTTTTTGGGGGGTGGGGTGGAGCAATGAGGGTTAAGTGACTTGCCCAGGGTCATACAGCTAGTAAGTATCAAATGTTTGAGGCCAGATTTGAACTCAGGTCCTCCTGAATCCAGGGCCAGTGTTTTATCCACTGTGCCATCAAAAAAACCTTATTTTAGCATAATTAGGCATACATTGAACATCTTCTGAGAATAAAGCACTATACTAAGCACATAGCCTTTATGAGTATCTATGAGAATATAAAGTCCAATGCTTGTTTGTCAGTCAATGAACATTTATTAAGCACTGTGCCTGCCTTAGAAATCTGGGGATACCAATCTGAAAAAGAAAGACCATCCCTGCCCTCAAGGAGCTTACTGTTGAAATGGGGAAAGACAGTATGCAAAAGGAAGCTGACTGGCAGAGGTGATTGTCCTAGTGTGCCATAATCTAGTGCTTGAAGTTCTCTGGAGTCAAGTTGAGCAGAGCAGTTTGTAGTAAATGAAGTTTTTTTGGAAACACCTGAGCCCTCTATACTGGGAGGTCTTGGGAGGAGTTTTTCTGCCCTCTAATCAAAAGGGACAGGCAAGTGAGGGTTAACAAAGCTGAACCAAGATAATGAGATTATTAAGGCGATGATCTTAACCTGAGGAAGAACTGATGTTCCTGGAGTTGAAACCAAGCAGAACAGCTTAATGGTCAGTGAAGAGTTTAGATATATAAATGGGAAATGAGTGTTTAGATATTTATTGTTTTTCTTTAGCCTCAAAACCAGCATTGGATCCCATCATTACAGTGGAGGGACTTAGGAAAAGAGTAAGTAGAAATCCTGTGGAATCTGCCATGGAACTGAAGGAGAAGAGGTCACGAACTCAAGAAGCTAAAGACATTAGGAGAGCCCAGAAAGAAGCAGCTGGTTTCTTGGATAGAAGCACATCTTCCACCCCTGTAAAATTCATCAGCCGAGGCCGAAGGCCTGACATGGTTCTTGAGAAGGGAGAGGTGATTGACTTTTCATCCCTGAGTTCTTCTGATCGAACCCCTTTGACAAGTCCATCTCCTTCTCCTTCTCTGGATTTTTCTGCTCCTGGAACTCCAGCTTCCCATTCAGCAACTCCTAGCCTGCTATCAGAAGCTGATCTTATTCCAGATGTAATGCCACCACAAGCCTTATTTCATGGTAAGAGTTACCTGTTGGGTTCTGCCAACCCTTATAGCCTTTCTTCTTCGCTTTGATGAATCTTGTTGAATATTTGTTTATATTTAATATATTTAGAATTTAATATTGTGTACTGGATGAAATATAACTCCAAAGCCAGTTTTCAGATATTCTGTCATTTAAATATTTTTCATCCTGACTTAAATACCCAAAAAAGACCATTTCTGTTTACACAGAACACACCAAAAAAGAGCTTCTATATGAAACTGAATCTTTTTCAAAAGCATATAAAAAATCAACTCATTACTTTCAAAATTGATTATGCTTCTTTCCCAATTTATTTTTCTCTTTTGTGCATTTTTTTGGGGGGAGTGAGGCTATTGGGGTTTAGTGACTTGCCTAGAGTCACACAGCTAGTAAGTGTCAAGTATCTGAGGTCAAATTTGAACTCAGGTTCTCCTGAATCCAAGGCCGTGATCATTTTTTAAAATCAGTTTTGTTGTCAGTTCTGAATTCCCTCTTTCTCTTCTCTTCTCTCCCATTTGGAAGGCCAGAAAAATAAAACCCATTACAAATATTAATACAAAACAAGTTCTTGCTTTAGCCATGTCCAAAAGAAAATATAATTCAATTTGTACTCTGGATCCATCAGTTCACTATGTGTTCTTTGGAATTGTGGTTGGTCATTGTGTTGATCAGAGTTACTGATACTATCTTACAAAGTTAATTATTATCTTAGAGTATTGTTATTTTATAAGTTCTTCTGCTCACTTCACTTTGTGTTTTTCTGACACCATTTCTTACAGCACAATTGTATTCCATCACATTCATATGCCATAATTTGTTCAGCTGGTCCTCAAATGGTGGAACATCCCCTTGTTTTCCAATTATTTGCCACTACAAAAAAAAGAGCTGCTGTAAATATTTTTGTACGTATGTGTTCTTTTCCTTTTTCATTGCTCTCTTTAGGATGTAAACCTTAGTAGAGGAATTGGAATGTCAAAAGGTATACCTGAATAGTTTAATTGCTCTTGGGGTAATTCCAAAGTGCTTTTCAGAATGGTTGTACTAGTTCACAGCTCCACTAACATTGCATTAGTGAACCTGTTGTCCCATAGCTCCTTTTTTTTTTTTTTAAGATAGGCAATTGGGGTTAAGTGACTTGCCCAGGGTCACACAGCTAGTAAGTGTTAAGTGTGTGAGGCCGGATTTGAACTCAGGTACTCCTGACTCCAGGGCCGGTGCTCTATCCACTTCGCCACCTAGCTGCCCCAGTATTTTCCTTTTTTAATTTGTCAATCTGATGGGTATGAGATGGTACCTCAGAGGTTTTTTTATTTGTATTTTTCTAATTATTTGTGATTCAGAGCATTTTTTCATATGGCAATTGAGAGCCTGTCTTCATTTTTTACAGCATGATAAGATTTTGTTATATCCATAAACCACAATTTATGCAGCCATTCCCAAGTTGTCTAAGAAAGAGGCAATCTGAAATAGTCCTAGAGTCTAATTCTTTGCTTTTCATTTTGTCCTCTTGTAACTTCCTTCATTTTATTAACTGCTCATCTCCATTTTCACTCTTCCTGTTGAGTTTGATGTATTCCTAGACTAAACTGTTTCTGTGTGTCTGTCCAGCTCTTTTGTCTATTTCAGATAAAAGTAAGGTTTACCTGATGTCTGCTCCCATATACTTTGCTTCAAAATCGTATACTCTTTCCCCATCACAGTTATGAGAAATAGCAATTTCCTCACCTTTTTTCTCTTTTCTACACTAGTATATATTCCTTTTACCCTCCCTTGTCTTGGCCCTCTTCAGACCCTCAGAGCCAGTCTACCTCCAGAACCTCTGTTACTGAACTCCCTTAATATATTTTGAAAACATTAAGGTTCTGAAGGGACACCTCCATTAGAATGTTGACAGTGGCTTGCCATTGAAATGCTTCAGAGTCTTCCATTCAGGTCTGGTTTTTTTCCCCCTGTAGGATTATATTGCACTCTGCACAGTAAGTTATTTTCCATTGTAAGCCTACCCCTTTTACCTTTTGGAATTTTTGTATTCCGCTATCTCTGGTTTATAGTAGAAAGTGTGGTCTTGACTTTAGTTCCTCAATGCATGAACAGGTTGGGTTGTTTTTGTTGTTTGTTTTTTTGTTTCTTGTGTTTTGTTTTTTAAAACTTGGGAGCTCTGGGTTTTGGCTCTGGCATTCCCAGGGCTTTTCGGTTTTTAGAGTTCCCTTTTAGGAGGTGCTTTATAGATCCTTTCTGTCTTTACCCTTTGCCTTTAAGAGACCTGAGCAGTTTTCATTTGATTTCTTGAAATAAAATAGCAGGCTTTGTTTTTTAATCATTGTTTTCAGAGAGTTAAGTGGTTCCTAAATGATATTTCTGTGACCTGTTTTCTAGGTTAGTTATTTTTTCAGTTTGGTTTTGTTTCATTTTCTTGGTACTTATGTAGGTATTTCATTTTTATTTGGTTGATTAGTATTTTCAGGGATTCCATTTCTTGTGTACTTGTGTAAGATGTACTACTTTCTCTTCTAAGCTATTTATCTTCTGTGGCATATAAAATTATATGTGGTTACTCTATTTCTGTCCCAAGTTTAGGGAAAATTAGCTGGGGCTTATCATATATTTGTTAGAAATTAGAGGCTACCGCACCAGTTTGGGGACATTAAACATTGATTAAAGCATATTGAATATTAGTAAAGAGAGCGCAACATGGCATCCTGCTGCCTTGAGCATTCCAAGCCAAGAGAGCAATCAGCCTGCATAAGCTCTCTGAGGGAAAGAGGCACTTACATACTGCTTAAAGCTAATTGGCTAGCATCATTCAAATCTATTGGATTTGAGGGTGGTTAGGTGCAGTCCTGCTGATGTCAGAGCCCAGAGAACAGATCCTTTGGCTGGAACAAGGCTTTCAGGTGGGTGTGGTTTTGAGTGAGGTAACTAACTTCCTGACTCTGGGCTGGCCTTAAGAAAGGTCAGGCCAGGCTCTCTCAGCGGGGGGCCTCTGGGAGTCCCAAACCCCCTACTAATTTTCTCACACCTCCTTCCAATTCTTTCCTCAAGAGCTTTTATTTCCTTTTTATTTCCTGTTTTATTTGTTTGTTTATTTGTTTATTTATTTTTGCAGGGCAATGGGGGTTAAGTGACTTGCCCAGGGTCACACAGCTAGTAAGTGTCAAGTGTTTGAGGCCGGATTTCAACTCAGGTACTCCTGAATGCAGGGCTGGTGCTTTATCCACTGCACCACCTAGCCACCCCTCCTGTTTCTTTTAACTTGGTATTCATGTAGTCTTTTTGGTTTGTTTTTTTTTCTTTGAGTCTGCTTGCAGCTGTCATGGAGTTTCTCTTTGGGGGATCTCTAGATTTGGATAATTTTTAATGGTATTCTACGTTTTCTTTGATT
Organism: Dromiciops gliroides; assembly: GCF_019393635.1. Taxonomy (NCBI): domain Eukaryota; kingdom Metazoa; phylum Chordata; class Mammalia; order Microbiotheria; family Microbiotheriidae; genus Dromiciops; species Dromiciops gliroides. The sequence goes on along the minus strand of NC_057862.1, from coordinate 560,923,082 downwards.
TACTCATCTCTCTTGCTTTCAATCTTGAATTTGGGCTTTGTGGCAGGATCAGGTTTTGTTCCCTTCTGCACTTTTGGATGGGTTGGTTGGCCCTGAATGCTCTTACCCTAGGTTCATTTGGTTCATTGATGATTTCCACTTCCTAGGCAGGCAAGAAGCATTTATTAAGCACTTAATTTGTGGCAGGCACTGTGCTAAGTGTTAGAGATATAAATAAAGGGGGGGGGAAGTTCTTGTCCTCATGGAGCTTACATTCTTTTTTTGAAAATTATTATTTTTTTTCCAATTACATGTAAAAACAATTTTCAACATTCATTTTTTGAAAGGTTTTGTTTGAGTTCCAGAGTTTTCTTCCTCTCTTCCCAAAATGGCAAGCAGTCTGATACAGGTTACACTTTTTGTGTAGTCATGTAAAATATATTTCCACATTAGTCATGTTGTAAAAGAAGAAAAATGGGGGGGAAGCACCCTACACACATACAAAAGAGAAAATAGTATGCTTCTATCTGCATTGAGACTCTAGTTCTTTCTCTGGGTGTGGATAGCATTTTCCATTATGGATCTTTGTATTGCTGAGAAAGTAATTCAATCATAGCTGATCATCGAACAATCTTAGAAGTTGATTAAAAAACACTGGGCCCTTAGCAGTGACTTGTGCTAAGTATAATTAAGTCCTTGTCCAAATAGAAACTAATTGAGCTGCCATTCTTTACTGTTTATAATCATCCAAGAAAAATTCTTAATACCTGATGACTCAAATGTGGGGTGTTTGTTTTGTTTTATTTTGTTTTTTGAGGCAATCTGGGTTAAGTAAGTTACCCAGAATCACACAGCTGGTCAGTGTCAAGTGTCTGAGGTCATATTTGAACTCAGGTCCTCCTGACTCTAGGGTCGCCCCTCTAATGTGTTGTCTAAAGACTTGGTTGCTGGGTGGGTTTGGATTTTTATTGTTGTTATACTTAATTTAAGTGGTTATTTTAAATTTGTATTATTCCTTCAAGGGAGTTGATACTTTGGTTTTGAATGTTTCTTTGCTTCACTGTATTTTGAACAGGGTTCATCTACTTATTTGAAAACAGGAAAATGTATTTTCAAATGGGCATGTCTTCACATACTACCTACATAAATAATGCCTTTAAGTCTCCTTTTTAAAAAAAACTTAATGGTATTTTATTTTCCCCCTATTACATGTAAAGATAGTTTTCAAGATTCATTTTTGTAAGATTTTGAGTTCCATATTTTTTTCCCCCTTCCCAAGACAGCAAGCAATTTGATAAAGGTTATACAGTATAATCATGTTAAACATCTCCACAGTAGTCATACTGTGAAAGAAAGATCATAACAAAAGGGAAAAACCATCAGAAAGAAAACAAGTGAAAATAGTATGCCTCAATCTGTATTCAGACTCCATAGTATTTTCTCTGCATGTGGAGAGTATTTTCCATTGAATGTTTTGGAATTGCTTTGGATCATTGTATTGCTGAGAAGAGCTAAGTCTTATAGATAATCATCACACAATTGTTGTTTACTGTGTACAGTGTTCACCTGGTTCTGCTCACTTCACTCAGCATCAGCTCTAGGTTTTTCTGATAACTGCCTGATCTTTTCTTTTATAGCACAGTAGTATTCTGTTACATTCATATACCACAACTTGTTCATCCCAATTGATGGGCATTCCCTCAATTTCTAATTTTTTGCCACCACAAAAAGAGCTGCTATCAATATTTTTGTGCATATGGGTCCTTTCATTCCCTTTTTAGGATCTCTTTGGAATATAGACCTGGTAGGTATTGCTGGGTCAAAGGGTATGCACAGCTTTTTAGCCCTTAGGGCATAGTTCCAAATTGTTCTCCAGGATGGTTGGATCAATTCACAACTCCATCAACAATAATGCTTTAATTTTCTTTGTTTTTGTTTGTTTTGTTTTTCTGTTTTTGTAGGGTAATGAGGGTAAGTGTTAAGTGTCTGAGGGCAGATTTGAACTCAGGGCCCCCTGAATCCAGGGCCAGTGTTTTATCCACTGCACCACCTAGCTGCCCTCCTTATGCTTTAATTTTCAAAGAACTTTCACAGGTGTTTCCTCTGTGTTACAAATAGTCCATAATAAAGTAAGGTAGGTAATATGGTGTCATTTGAAAGGGCAGTGCACTTAAGTGGACAGGAGAAACCTAGATCAAATCCTGACCCTGACACTTAATAACTGTGTGAAATTAGTCAAATTTAGCTTCTTTGTGCCTTTGTTTTTTCATCTGAAATAAGGTTAATAACATCCATAGTATCTACCACTTGGGGTTATCTTGAGTAAAGAACTTTCAGACATTAAAGTCTATATAAACTCTAGTTGATTTTAGATAGCTAATGTGTCACAATTGGAGCTACAATCAAGGTCTCCTTATTCCTAGGCCTTTGCTTTAAGAAACAAAAAATGTTTTATTGGAAAAGTTAACATCGAACAATAGTACATCCACCTAAACTTGCTTAGTAAATATTTACATTTAAGGTAATTTTATTTAAAAAGCATACTTTTTTTTTTTTAGCTGTTCCCTCTAAGTCCCCCTTAGAATTTTTACATGGGCATAGTATATATGGTTTTTTTTCTTTTGCATTGTATTTCATTACATTTTTTTGGGGTTTGGTTTTTTTTGTGACTAGTTGTTCTAGTCCTCATATGTTATACTTTGTGTGCGTGTATGTATGTAATAGTCCTTATATGTTATACCTCCTAATTGTATTTCATTAGATTGGAAGGTAGCATGACAATGGATAGAGGACTGAGTTTGGAGTTAGTGCTGCAGGATTCTTGCTTCTTACCCTTACTGCTTTGTGGTCATGAGCAAGTCATTTAATCTTTCAGCATCCCAGGCAGTTTTCTAAGATTATAAATTACTCATGAATTGCCAGCATAGATCAAGTCTCCTATGCTGTTGAAATCTGGACAACCTTCCCTTAAAACATTCCATTGCATTAACGTTCACTTTAACCATTCTGCCGTTGTTGGACATTAAGTTGTTTCTAATTTTTTGCGATTATATGTTTCTATGAAAATCTTGGAACAGATAGCTCTTTTGTTTTTGATTATACTTACAGGGTATGTTCCCAATAATAAAACTATTGGTCAAAGCCTATGATAATTTTTGTAATTTACTTAGTACTGCTAGATTAATCTCAAAAAGATTATTATTAGTTTCTACTTCCGTTATCAATGAGTGAATGTACCATGTTTTCACAATTCTGTCATTGTGTTGTTATTTTAATCTGTTTAATAGGTCTGTTAATTAATCCGTTTGTACTCTTTGTATTAAACTATCCCAGTAGTTATTTATCATTCCCATAGAAAAATGTTTATTTTGCCCAGTAGAATATAAACCCTTTGGAACTCTTTAGTTGTTATTTTGCCTTTTCACATAGTAAATAGTTAATAAATAAATATTTGCCAAATTCAGTTACCTTTAAAGAGAGTATGTTTGTTTAGTTTTCTTTAGTTCATTTTTTTTTTAAAGATTTTTTTTTCCCTTATGTTTTGTCTAGATGATGAAGAGATGGAAGGAGATGGCGTTATAGACCCTGGAATAGAGTATGTCCCCCCTTCTACTGCATCATCAAGCTCTGGGGCCATGGCTGGAGGGAGAAAGAAAGTCAAAGCACCTGAACAAATCAAACAGGAAGTGGAGAGTGAGGAAGAGAAAACTGAACGGATGGAAGCTGACAGTGAAGACACTGAAGATTCGAGTGCATCCTTACAAACAAGAACAAGAGAAAAGAGGAAGCCACAGCTAGAGAAAGACAGTAAACCAAAAGGTCCCAAATACACACCAATTAGCATTTACGAAGAAAAACTCCTTCTGCGGAGGCTTGAGGCATGCCCAAGTGCTGTGCTTGTGACTCCAGAAGCCAGGCGGCTAAAGCGAAAATTGATTGTCAGACAAGCCAAGAGAGAGAGAGGATTACCCCTTTTTGACCTGGACCAGGTTGTTAATGCTGCTCTTCTTTTGGTTGATGGTATCTATGGAGGCAAGGATGGAGGTGCATCAAGAATTCCAACTGCACATGCCACATACAGAACAACTTGTCAGGACTTCAGAATCCTTGACCGTTATCAAGTGAGTGGTATCAAATGCAGAGAACTGAGCAAATTCTGGTTTTTTAGAGTTTGTGTTAAGGAATGCTATAGAAATGAATGTTTTTTTAAACTGATTAGTCTTTTTCTTTTTACCAAAAATTTCTAATATTTTAATGGCTACTTTTTGTTTTGACACAACAGATATATCCTAACATTTAACTCACTCTGTATTCTCTGAAAATAGTTAAATGAAGCTGTTAGTAGTATGAGTGTAACTGATAATACATTTCATTTTCTACAATAAAGCATCAGGACAGATTACAACCTATATATCATTTAGTGAACAAATTTTCAAAAGGTGTATGAGGTTCAGAGGCTAAATGAATTGCCTGTGGTTATATAGCTATTGTATTCATTAAGGCTAAGCTTCTTGAAATCAGGAACTTTTTTTTTTTACTGTTCTGTGTATCCCCAGTGCTTAGCACAGTGCCTGGCAAAGAGTGGGTGCTTAATAAATGCTGGTTGACTATTGATTATCAGAGGTACTCTGTCCACTCTACCATACCACCTCAAGTCTATATTCTTTTCTCTCCTTTTTCTGCTTTATAAATTTTCTTTTGTATTTTGGACATACCCCCAGCATTCTTCATTGCAGCTAATAGTCACTAAGGATTGCTCTTAATGGTTCCTGCTTTATAGTGAGAATATCATGTATCAATCACCTATTACGCAGCTACTATGTTCAAGTAAGTATATTAGGCCCCAGGGGAATCTAAAGAATTCTCAGTTCTTGTTCTCAGAAACCTTGGAAGTGTCTTTAAGGAGATCTGACTTTATTTCTGTGAAAAGTGTTGTGTTTATCTTGGCAGGTAGACTCCCAAGTATTTTATATTGGCCAGTTATTTTAAATGGAATCTCTCTTTATTTCTGTTGTTGCTGGACTTTATTGGTAATATATAGAAATGTTGATGATTAATGTGGGTTTATTTTGTATACTGCAACTTGGCTAAAGTTGTTAATTTCAAGTAGCTTTTTAGTTGATAATCTAGAATTTTTGAAGTATATATCATGCAAAGAATGATAGTTTTGTTTCCTCATTAACTATTCTACTTCCTTTAATTTCTTTTTCTTCTCGTACTGCTATAGCTAACATTTCTAGTAGAATATTAAATAGTAGAGGTGATAATGGGCATCCTTGCTTTACCCCTGATTGTATTGGGAAGGCTGTTAGATTATCCCCATTACAGATAATACTTCTGATGGTTTTAGATAAGTAGTACTTAACTATTTTAAGGTAAGCTCATTCTATTCCTATGGGCTAGTTTTTCTTTCTTTTTCTTTTCTCTCTCTTTTTTTTTTGGTGGTGCAGTGGGGGTTAAGTGACTTGCCCAGGGTCATACCTAGTTAGTGTCAAGTGTCTGAGGCCAGATGTGAACTCAGGTACTCCTGAATCCAAGGTCGGTGCTTTGTGATAGTATTTTTAATAGGAATGGGTGCTGTATTTGGTCAAAGGCCTTTTCTGCATCTATTGAGATAATCGTATAAATTTCTGTTGCTTTTGTTATTGATATGGTCAAATATGTTGATAGCTTTCCTAACATTGAACCACCCCTGCATTCCTGGCATAAATCCCATGTGGTCACAGTGTGTGATCCTTGTGTTGTATTGCTGTAATCTTTTTTGCTAGTATTTTATTTAAAATTTTTGCATCTGATTTGTATTCTTTTTTCTTTTTTTGTGGTGGTGCAGTGAATGTTGACTTGTCCGGGGTCACATAGCTAGTAAATGTCAAGTGTCTGAGGCCAGATTTGAACTCAGGTACTCCTGAATCCAGGGTCAGTGCTTTACCACTGCCCCATCTAGCTGCCCCCGATTTATGTTCTTTTTTCTTTCTTTCTTTTTTTTTTTTTGGCGGGGCAATGGGGGTTAAGTGACTTGCCCAGGGTCACACAGCTAGTAAGTGTCAAGTGTCTGAGGCCGTATTTGAACTCAGGTCCTCCTGACTCCAGGGCCGGTGCTCTATTCACTGTGCCACCTAGCTGCCCCTGATTTATATTCTTAAGAGAATATGTGATATCTGCTAATTCAGTTACAATACTTCCTTTTTCTTTTTTTTTTTTTTAAATTAAAAAATTATTTTTTGGAAAAATTTTTTTACAATAATTTCTTAAAGGAACAAAGGTTGTGTTTCAGGATGTTTTAACTTCTGTTTTGTATGTGCCCCCTTTATAAATATTTATATCTGCTATCTACATGAGAAATTTGTTTTAGACATTAATTTTTATTGATCCTAGTTGGGGTTGTCTTTTTTCAAGTTGGAGAGCATAATCAATCAACATGCATTTATTAAATACCAGGCATTTTGCTAGGGGTTGGGGATTCCAAAACAAGAGTGAGATAGTTCCTACTCTCAGGGAAGGAAGTTGGGGATGCTTCAGGCTTGCATATACTCAAATGCAGAGTTACATACACAAAAGTGTTGGGGAAGGAGAAAAGGGGGCACTGACAGCTGGGGGAACTGAAGACCTCCTGAAAAAAACAACTGGGTCAAGAAATTCAGGTGTCCTTAGCTGTGCTTACCTCTAATCCTAGTCTAACTAAATGAATACACCTTTAAAGAATCTTTCTTGTTTTGAGTTGTTTCATTCCTATCTCACTTTTTGTGACCCCATTTGGGATTTTTTGGCAAAAAAAAAAATCTATGGAGGAATAGTTCCACTGTAAATACTTTTTTTTAGTGAGGCAATTGGGGTTAAATGACTTGCCCAGGGTCACACAGCTAGTAAGTGTTAAGTGTCTGAGGCCAGATTTGAACTCAGGTACTCCTGACTCCAGGGCCGGTGCTCTATCCATTGTGCCACCTAGCTGCCCCTCCATAGATTTTTAACATCAAGATAATCTATAAAGTGAAAGAGCCATAGGTTTTTCAGATGGGGAACACAAAAGGATTTATGTTTTCTGGTCACAGAAAAAAATTCTGTTTAATTATTGATTAATACTTTTAGCAATCTTATTCTATAACCAGGTTTTCTTTGTCTTAGACTGCCTTGCCCTCCAGGAAAGGATATCGACACCAGACAACTAAATTTTTGTCCCGATTGGTAGGATCAGAAGATATGGCAGCAGACCATAGTATTGTCAGCCCTTATACTTCTCGAGTATTGAAACCTTATATCAGGTATATGTTAGCAGAGGTTTGATGTCATAATTTGATTGTCATTGAAAGTGATCCTTGTCTCCTTTCCTTTTCACCTTGTTTGTCAGTTTTTCAGTGTGGAGCCTAGAAGGGGAATGGAGGTAGAGGGAAAGTTTCTAAGTAAAAGTGAGGGTGGCTTTATTTTTCATCTTGAGGCTGGATTTCCCCATTTCTTTCTCATCCTTTCTTTTGTCAGTTATCCTATTGTCCTCTTCCTTAATTTTCATTTCTTTTCCAATTTTTTATTTTGGTAGTTTCTCCTGATCTACTCTCTTATTTCATTCTTAATACTTTTGAGAGAGAGAGTTTGAACACAGCCAAGTTTCAGTTACATTTTGCAGTGTAACACTTATCCAAGGATATACTTTAACTTGAAACCAACATGACTCTTGCAGTTCTTGTTAGTGTCCTACTCTCATTGGCACACAGGGCAAGAATAGTATTATGATGCAAGGTAGGGCAGCACAGTACTCTGAGATCATCCCATAGATGTCTTCTATTGTAGTGAATAAAAATTCCAGATTGAGAGAAGATCTCAGCAAACATAAGATTGTGTTTTCAGGTTTTATTCATTTAACATGCCTGGACCTGAAAGCAAAAAAGATAAGTTTGAGATACAAGAATCAGAAAACCTTGGTAAAGAAATAACAAACAAAATGATCTAGATTCTCTTATTTTTTCCAAAGAAGAGATTTTAAAAAGGATTTTAAGTTAGGGGAATTTTAAACTTTGATTTAACAGATTGAGAGTAATAGTTAATTTTAAAATGAAGTCAACAAAAGTCCTTTTATTAAAATTCTTAGTTTTTGCATGGTTATGGCTGTTTGATGATCTAGGAAATAAAGTTGTTGTGGAAAGGTATGGTGCCACGTCTTAATCTAGTGCCTAATTGGACAATATTAACATTGTAAGGAACACTGTAATAGTTCTAAAATAATGTGCTCTATTGTTGTAATAAGCAGAGCAGACAGAAATTGAATGAACTAATAACCTTTTTTTTTGTAATTAATAAGGTAATTTTTTTCCGTTACATGTAAAGATAGTTCTCATCTTTTGTTTATACAAGCTTTATAATCTAAGATTTTTCTCCCTCCCTCCCCTCCCTTCCCCTCCCCTAGACAGCAGGTAATCTGATATAGGTGTTTTTTATATATATATATATATATATACACACACACACACACATATATACACATAATAACATTAATCCTATTTCTGCATTAGTCATGTTATAAGAGGAAAAATCAGAGCATTGATGAAAAACCTCAAAATAGAAAAAAACAACAGCACCAAAACCAAAAGAAATAGTATGCTTCATTCAGCATCTATACTCTGCAGTTCTTTTTTTTTTTTTCCCCCTTGGATTTGGAGATCCTTTTCCATCATGAGTTCCCTGGAACTCTTCTGTACCATTGCATTGGTGAGAAGAATATAGTCCATCACAGTAGATCAACATTCAATGTTGATGGTACTATATACAATGTTCTTCTGGTTCTGCTCATCTCACTCATCATCACCTCACACAAGACCCTCCAGGTTTCTCTGAACCTGCTCATCATTTCTTACAGCACAATAGTATTCTATTGTATTCATATACCACAACTTGTCCAGCCATTCCCCAATTGATGGGCACCCCCTCAACTTCCAATTCTTTGCCACCACGTAAAGAGCAGCTATAAATATTTTTGTACATGTGGGTTAATAACCTCTTTTTTTGCGAGGCAATTGGGGTTAAGCGACTTGCCCAGGGTCACACAGCTAGTAAGTGTTAAGTGTCTGAGGCCGTATTTGAACTCAGGTCCTCCTGACTCCAGGGCTGGTGCTCTATCCACTGTACCACTTAGCTGCCCCAACTAATAACCTCTTTTTTTTTTTAGTGAGGCAATTGGGGTCACACAGCTAGTGTCGAGTGTCTGAGGCTAGATTTGAACTCAGGTCCTCCTGAATCCAGGGCAGGTGCTCTGTCCACTGCACCACTTAGCTGCCCCATGACTTGTTTTATGATCATCAAGTAGCTTAGAATGATAAAATGCATTTTTTTTCATGGTGGTGTTTTGTTTTCTTCCTTTGATACTGGGAGGCGTGATTATGAGTCAAAACCTCCTAAACTTCAGCTCCTGGCTGAGATACGTGCCTATCTACATAAAAATGATGCCAATTGGAAACCAGAGCCTGAAGCACCGATTGATTACTGCTATGTTCGCCCGAATCACATCCCAACAATAAACTCTATGTGTCATGAATTTTTCTGGCCTGGTAAGATATCTCTGATCCATATTTAACATTTCTTTATTATTAACTAAATCAAATATTCTTCAGTCCTCCTTTAATAAGCATGTTTTGTAGCATCCGTTGTTTAAAAAAACAAAATACATCTTAGAATCATAGAATGTTAGAATTGGGAGGGACCTTAAACAACAAGCCCAAACAGCCCCTCTCATTTTACAGGTTAGGGATCTGGTACCCAGACAGGTAACGTGACTGTCCAGGGTCACTTGATGGTCACTCAGTAGAAGAGCTAAGACTTAGCTTTTCCTGATCTCTCCTGTGTCACACTCCTTCAGACTTGTATTCGTTTTTAGTTTTCTGAGATTAGACAAAAAAAGCAATTAAGGTGGAAAGGTAGCTTTGTTTGGTTCCCATGACCCATTTCTGCTTTCAGAATAAGTTTCATCCTGTTTTCAGTCATGTGGTATTAGAGACCACGTGCGGAGGCCATGTAATCTGCCTTCTGCCTGAGCCTTGTTCTTGTTCATCATGCTAGTATCTAGTAAACCAGATAATATCAGCATCAGCAGATTACTCATTTGTATCAGTTGTGACATTTTTTGTTTTCTGCTTCATAGGACCATAGATTTAGAGCTGGAAGGGACCTTTAGATGTCATCTAGTCCAACCCTCTTTACAGATGAGGAAACTGAGGCCCAGACAGGGTAAGTGGCTTGCCCGAGGTCACATAGGCAGTAAGCCCAGAGCCAGGGTTTGGACCTGGTTATTTTCCTCCAAATCTAGCATTCTTCCACTAATAATGCTGCCTTCCCAGATGATGTTTAATGATTTGACTGTTCTTTAGCAGTTCCTAGGACAGGTGAGCAAGGATCCTTTTAATGCATGAAAAGGAATGATGGGGGCAAGGTAGAAATACAAAATACTCCAGGAATATTTGAAGAGGAAGAGAAACTATCAGCTAAGGAACACAAGGATACCTAGAGAGTTGATTCTCTGGAACTGAATCAAACTCACATTTGTATAGCACTTGAAGGTTTGCAAAGTACTTTGCTTTACAGCACCCTTGGGAAATAGGTATTACCAAAAATGTTATCCCTGTTTTACATATGATAAACTGAGGCTTGGAGAGGTGTCTCCCATTAAATTGTTGTAAGTTTCTTTCTTTAGGGCAGGGACTGATTTTTTTCTTATTTCTTGAGCATTTAGCATAGTGCCTGACAACACATTAAGCACTTAATTGGCTGATAGAATCCTTGCCTTGATCAAGATAAAAAGTGGCAGATCCAGAATTTGAAGTCAGGTCTTTTCTGACAAGTCCAATGCTCTTTCTACTAAACTGTACTGCCCCAGAATTCTGAAACTTGGAGATAGGGAGTGATTTCCAGGCATGGAGGATAGACTGTGCAGATGCATTGAAGTTGGAGGTGGTATATCAAGTTTGGTTCAGATAGAGTGTAGAATTCATTAAGGCGACTGATGTGAGATGCTAGAAAAGTAGGTTAGAGTTAGAATATGAGGACCTAATGCCTTTTCTCTTGACCTGTAGTCATAATGGACTCATAATGTCCATAATAACTCATTATCTTTCCTCCTTAGGACAACACTGTCCTTCTAGGCACTTGGGCAAGGTGCCATCCTTGACTCCTCACTCTTTAACTCCCCATATTGAATCCATTGACAAAGCCTGCTGAATTCACCTTTGCAGCATCTTTTGAATAAGCCTCTCTCCTCTGACACTGCCACCACTCTCATCACTTCACTACTTGATTACTCCAGTAGCCTGGTGGGTCTTCCTTCCTCAAGTCTCTTCCCACTCCAATCCATCCTCCATTCATCCTCTAAAGTGATTTTCCTAAAGTTTAGGTCTGATCATCTCATTCCCTTACTATGTAAACTCCAGTTGTTCCTACTGCCTCCAGGATCAAATATGAAAAGCTCTGTTTGGCATTCAAAGCCCTCATAACCTACCTTCTTCCTACCTTTTCAGTCTTCATAACCTTGTTTTTCCATCTTCCTGACTCTAAGCATTTTTTCCAGCTGTCTCCGTTGCCTGGAATACTCTTCCTTCCTTATCTCTCTCTCCTGTCATTCCTGGCTTCCTTTAATTCCCAGCTAAATTCCCATTTTCTACAGGAAGCTTTCCCCAATTCCTGTTCATTTAATCATTAATTTCCCTCTTAATTATTTCCTATTTATCCTGTATATAGCTTGTTGGAACATATTTGTTTGTTGTCTCCCCCATTTGATTGTGAGCTTATTAAGGACAGGACCTGTCTTTTTCTATTTCTACCACATAACATGGTACCTAGCATATAATAGTACTTAATAAATGCTTACTGAGTTGTTAAGGGCTAAAATTCTAGCTAGTCTGTCTAAAATATCTAATGAGTGGTCGCCCATAACTTTAGCAAGAGTTAGACTTTTAAGCATTTATTAAGGAGAATAAGAATTTGGTAAAGAGAGAGAAAAAGGCCTAGATTCCTATCTATTAAAGGGAGAGCACATTTCTAGCTCCGCTCTCCACCAGAGTCCAGAGGAAAGAGAGCGAGACCGAGCGCCAGTCTCTTCCTTCCTCCTCCCACTAGTCCGCGTCACTTCCTGATGCCAAAGAAAAGACTCCTGGTCTTGCCCTCAAAGACCTTTGCTTCATGGGCAGAACTCTTCTACAGTAAGTCTCCAGCAGGTGGCATTATTCCAATCGTTACAGAGTGACTGACTTTTAATACCCTTTCCCCTTCCCCCCTTTCATAAGCTTTAAAATTTCTATCATGGGGGAAGCTACGTGGCGCAGTGGATTAAGCACCAGCCCTGGATTCAGGAGTACCTGAGTTCAAATCCGGCCTCAGACACTTGACACTTACTAGCTGTGTGACCCTGGGCAAGTCACTTAACCCCCATTGCCCTGCAAAAAAAAAAAAAAAAGGAAGAAAAATTTCTATCAGTGGCTTCACCATCTTCCTGTTGTCCCAAGTTTCCAAGCTCCCAGCCTAGGTGTCATTCTCAATTCTTCACTTAAACTTATTCCATATATCCCATCTGTTGCTAAGTCATGTCCTCTCTACTCTTTCTACTCTAACATCTCCAGTATACATCCCTTTCTCTCTTCACATAGCCAGTGCTCTGGTGTAGGCTCTCATTACCTCCTGCTGGGACTGTTGCAGTTACCTTCTATTGGTTTTCCTGCTTCAAGTCTCTTCCCAATGCAGTTCTTTTCTGCCAAGTAGTGAGCATGTTTGACCATCCCATCCCCCTACTTCATAAATTCCAGTTGTTCTCTATAACTTTCAAGATCAAATTTTAAATTGTCTGTTTGACTTTTATAGCCCATCATAACTTCTTTAACCCCTTTTGACTCCCCGGTATCACAGTTTGCTCCCTTACAGTGATACTGTCTACTTTGATATTCCTTAAATATTACACACCATTTCCCAACCCTGCATATTTACTGGCTGTCCCCCATGCCTTTAATTTTCTCCCTTGTCCACCTCTTGGCTTCCCTCACTTCCTTCAATATTCAACCCATATCCTACCCTCTACTAGATGTCTTTCTTTCCTATTCTTTCTCATCCCCCCCATCCCCGAGTTTACCTATTTACGATGTCTTATACATATATGTATGCATATGTATATATAGATAATGTATATCTATATGCACAGAACTATCTTATACATGATTGCTTCCATGTTGTCTCATTAGAATGTGAGATTCCTTAGGGCAACAATTACTATGCTTTTGCCCTTCTTTACATCCCTGGGACTTAGAACAATGCTTCAAATGTAGTAACAATACAATGGATTATTATTGACAGACTGAGTTTTTTAAAAGTCTGTAGTTTCTCTTAGAGTCAGTAGGGAACCACAGAAGATTTCTCAGCAAGCAGAAGAATGACTTGGACAGAGTTGTGCTTTGCAGAGGTTTTTCTCCCAGCATTATTAAGGATAGATTGGAAAAGGGGGAGACGTACAGAAAGGTAACCAAATAGGGTGCCATAATAACAGTTCTTGAGAAGAGTAATGAAGGCTTGGGTTAGAGCAGTGCCATTGTGAATGAAGAGAAGAAAATGGAACAAACAGGTGTAGAAAGGGCATAATTTGTCAGCCGATCAGATGTGAAGGTTGAAGGAAGACTCCAAGATATTGGACTTGGGTAACTTGAGGGATGGTATTGCCTTTAACAAAAAGCTTCTTAAACTGTGGGTTGTGACTCTACATGGGGTCACATAACTGAATGGGGGTGGTTGCAGCCAATTTGGCAGTAAATTTTTGATTTATATATCTGTGTACTTGGGTTTGTGTGAAAATTTCACAAATGGAAAAAGCTTAAGCCCTCTTTTAGTAGAGAAGTCTGAGGAGGGCAGATGTAGGGGAATGGGTGGATACAATAAGTTCAGTTTTCTACAATTGTATTGGAGGGGCTAGAAGCATAGCTTACAAGAAATGAGCAGTTGGCATTTGGAAATATGGAGGAAACCACAGGAAGCATTAGGGCAGTATATATAGATTTGGGAGTCATCTCCACAGCAGTGATAACTGAAATGTGAACTCATTAGTAAGGAGGAAAGAAATTGGTCTACCTACTACTTTCTTTCTTATAAAATATGACATGATTCAGAACTGCCTTAGGTTAAGCATGTGGTTGGTTCAAACTGACTTTGATTCTAGTTCCAACTCTGCAATTTTGTTACCTGGGACAAATGACTTCCCCTTTCTGGGCCTCAGTTTTCTCATCCCCAAAATGAGGTCAGATTAGACTATCCCTAAAGTTCCTTCTAACTCTTAATACTTTTTTTTAGTTCAGTTTTGTTGTACTTTATTATCCTCTCTATTTTCACATAGAAATCATTAGTCTCTAGAGTTAATTTTTGTTTTGGATATATTCTTTTTTGCATGTAAATGGTGTGTTTTTAGCATGTAAGTATAGGTTTTTAATTAATTTCCAAATTATTATATTTTGAATACTTGGGATAAGATTTGCTCTTACTTGCCATATCTTAGTTCCACTTGTTTTTTATCTTTAGGTATTGACTTGTCAGAATGCCTTCAGTATCCAGATTTCAGTGTTGTTGTTCTTTATAAGAAAGTCATCATTGCCTTTGGCTTTATGGTTCCTGATGTAAAGTATAATGAAGCTTATATTTCATTTCTATTTGTTCATCCTGAATGGAGGAGAGCAGGAATTGCAACTTTTATGATTTATCATCTCATTCAGGTAATTTATCCATGTTTATAATAGAATGGAATGGAAAAGCATTAAGCAATTATTAATGTGCCCAAGCACTGTGCCTAGTGCTAGAGAGAAATAAAAACAGAGAAACAAGACAGTATCTGCTCCCAAGGAGCTTATATCCTAATTAAAGAAGAGCACGCATATAGGTAGAGTCATCTGTAGAGCATATAGGGAGGCCAATTGGTCCTTAGGGTGCAGAGGCTAGGACATTTTGAAGCTCAGGTGTCAAGAGTGCAGTGGCAAAACAGATTGGCAATGCCTGGAGTATCCATAGGATAGAGCATTGACTCATCATAGTACTGTGTGGATCTGTGTGCTAGGCATGTCTTCAGAAAGGGGTTAGAGGGTCAGAGTAGAGCAGGACCTTGGGTAACCTCTGGTGGAAGGTGGGGATGGGGAGGATAGCTCAGCATTCTGCTGAGATGGGAACTGGATATTAAGAACTGAGGCAAGGAGGGGCAGCTAAGTGGTGCAGTGGATAAAGCACTGGCCTTGGATTCAGGAGGACCTGAGTTCAAATCTGGCCTCAGACACTTGACACTTACTAGCTGTGTAACCCTGGGCAAGTCACTTAACCCCCATTGCCCTGCCAAAAAACTTAAAAAAAAAAAAAAAAAGGTAGCCTTTATTGGCATGGGTTTGAAAGAGAAAAAAACTTTTGGATTAGCATAATAGAAAACTAAAATGGAAAAAATACACACCTTTCTTTCCCTTTTATTTGTATATTTCCTTTGGGCTTCAGACATTATTATTGGAATCATCAACATCATGGTACTGATAAATGGAAGGAGGGAACTGGAAAATATTTTAGAGTCCTAAATTTTTTTATCATATTCAAAATTGTATTGAAAAATTCATATGCTTCATTATTTGTTATTCCTTTACAGTTCTATTGGATTTCCTTTGCTTAAGCCTTCATTTTTATTTGCAATTGGGCCTAAAGGAGATTTTTTTTTTCATCATTAATGACAATAGTGACATTTAAGCACATCTTAAGTTTCCCAAAAGTTAGTCATTGCCATTGCTTTGTGAATGTATGAGTTGGTGTCTGACGTAGGGTGAGGCCTCTAAGATTATATTTTATTGAGATAGGGATATGGCCTGTACGATTTAATTGGCTATGGGTACTCCTGGATGAGGTAATTCCTTCTATTCAATGAAGATCAGCACACAGTCTTTGAAATTCAGTCTTAAAAGAGTTGTCTGGGGGCCCTGAGAGGTTAAAGTGAATTGCTAGCATTTGTGTGGCATGGGGGCTCTTGAATCAGGTCTTCCTAGCAACAGTATATTTTTTTTTGTTTGTTTTGTTTTTTCTTTTGTTTTGTTTTACAGGGCAATGAGGGTTAAGTGACTTGCCCAGGGTCACACAGCTAGTAAGTGTCTGAGGCCGGATTTGAACTCAGGTACTCCTGAATCCAAGGCCAGTGCTTTATCCACTGTGCCACCTAGCTGCCCCGCAACAGTACATTTTTGAGTGAGTTATATTTCAGCCATAAAACATAGTTTGTGTTCCCCATGCAGAAAAATACATACTATTTGTGCACTCCCATTGAATTGATTAATTAGGTTGCTGGTTTGTGTATAGGAGTATTTTTCTGGCCTTTTCCCATAAATCCTCCATTTTCAAATTTGTCTATATAGATTATAGGTTACATAAGTGAGTAGGAGACTAGAACTGACAATGCTGTTTTTCCTGTTCTTATTGGAAAAAGACTCAGTTTCCAGATTTTGGCAGTTCTGAAAGTTTTTCTGTCTGAATAGCAATCTTTCCCTCTTAATGTTCCTTTATCATTTATTTGTCTATACAACTCATGTCTGACCCTTATCCCTGGAATGCTCTTCTGCACTTTGATCTCTTAGTGTCCCTGCTTTCCTTCAAGACAGAGTTCACACCTTAAGTTGTCAGGCCTTTCCCAATCTTCCCAGGTACTAATGTTTTCCCCTTACATAATACCTTCATCTGCTCTGTAAATATATTTTATGTATCTGGTTATTTACATGTTTTCTCCCAATCAGAAGGTATACTCATTTAGACAGGGATTGTTTTTTGCCTTTATTTGTAGCCATCCCCAGCCCTAGTGTCTGGCACATAGTGAGAATTTTATAAATGGCTTCACTGACCTAGTAATGGCTAATCTTTCTTGTTGGAGTGAGTATGGAATCTGCAAAGTTGCCTGCCATATAATTAATTAGCCTTTTGAAACTTGGGCAAATCCCTTTAACTTCTCTCTGCTTCAGGCAGCCGAGTGTTCTCCAGTTTTTTACAGATAGCTGGCATTTTGTCTTTGTTATTTTTCTTTTTATGCATATATGTCCTCTCCCCTACCAGGTTTTAAGCCCTTTGGGGGCAGGGGCTATATATTATAACTCTGTTATTGGTTGCCCAGTAGGCATTTTATGATGGTCAGAAGGTTAGTTTTTTTTTTTCATTTATAAGTTTGTGCACGGATTTTCTTCTTTAGGTTTGCCTCACAAATAACTGTGGATCTGATTTGGGTTATGGTATGATCTATGGTGTTCTGTTTGTTTAAACAAAATGTAGTTAATTAAACAGAAAAATCTGGAGGTTGATGGGTTAATGTTAATAACTTCTCTCTTAGTTTAGCTAGGTATAGGCCTTGGGTACCCTCAATCAGATCTCCAGGAGTATGTTCAGTCTGCTGGGGTTTTTTTTGAGTGTACACTGCTCATAAAAAGATCTTAATTTTTCATGTAGATGTAATAATTACAAGGAAGTAAGGAACAAAGCATTTTATTAAATGCCTAAAATGTGCCAGAAGCCATCCTATAAGGACTTTACAAATAATCTCATTTGATGATCCTCATAACAGCTCTGGGAAATAGTTACTTATCCCTGTTTCATAGTCAAAGAAACTGCAGCAGACAGATGAAGTCACTTGTCATGGTCACCCAGCTAGAAAGGTCTGAGGCTGGATTTGAACTCCAGTCTTCCTGATTCCAGACCCAATGCTTTGTGCATTATGGCACCACCAGTTGCCTCTAATTATTAAAAGTTTTTTAATTAAGCTGTTTCTATTAAGTGAGGGGGAAACCATGTAAATTTTCCAGGACTTTAGCACTTCCTTATCTTTGTCTTCATTACAACCCCTGGGAGTCACATACTAAAGAGGGCAGCCTTGTTTTACTTTACTCTTGGAGAAAATCAGGCTTGGAGAGAGGCTTATTGGAACCCCAGACAGCTCTTTTCCAATTCACCATGTTGTGTCCACCATTTGAGCCCTCTGTACGTTGTTCTGTTCATGGAGGCTGATCGCCAGCCCCTTGGTAACCTTTTGGGGCGGGGAGGGGGGGAGGGGGGGGAGCATTCATTATAAAACAGACCTCATTTTCTCTCTTTTTTTTCCTTCAAGCTATTCACAAGTGTTTGATATTGGTGTGTTCTGAAATAATTAAATATAATTGAATTGTAAATTAGATTGTAACGTGGCTATATTATTCCTGGTCTCTCCTTTCAGGAGAAATAAATCAACTCAGCCCAAACCCTGCAGGGTACCTGTGTTCTGAGTGTTTGCATAAGCAGCAACATTCCATCCTGCTTCCAGCTGTTGCTATGTGTTGTAATGTCTCAGTTTCAGGTCTCTGATTTCTCACGTTTCACAGCTACTTCAATACCTACACTTAAAAGAGTTTCTTAACCTACTCATTTTCCCTAGAGGCCTTTTCATTTTAGTGTTGTTTTTCCCCGTCTTTTGGCAGACCTGCATGGGCAAGGATGTAACCCTTCACGTCTCAGCAAGCAACTCTGCTATGCTTCTGTACCAAAAATTTGGATTCAAGACTGAAGAATATGTCTTGGACTTTTATGACAAATATTATCCCTTGGAGAGTAAAGAGTGTAAACATGCATTTTTTCTGAGGCTACGTCGATGAGTTAGACGGAATACATACACTGCTCAGTGGAAATAAACCTATGGAGTACTAGAAGGCTTTCTGCTTTGATCCTTTTATCACCAAGTTGTAAAATCAGTGTGGTTATTGATGTTTCTGGTCAGCCTTTTAGCACATGCTGTGGTGCTGGGTGTCCTGCCTAACATGATCTTGAGGGAGGCCCTAAGTCACCTAAAAAGCTAACTTGGACATTGGGATGAATGGAGTGTGGAGAGCCAATCTAAATGAATTTCCTAAGCTGCTTTTTGGAGAGGACTTTAGACCAACACCTTGGGACACATGGGTACAAAAAACTGGACTGTGCAAAGAGCACTGCCTCTGCTTCACATGGTACACAGGTTTTTTTGTATTAATGTTGCATGGGACATTCTCCATGGGACAGACTTTATGAAAACTTTGAGACAGTTCTAATTGTTAAGTATACATTCTTCATGTTGAGCTGAAATCCTCTCAATGTTACTTTGTAAAATCTGTGCCCTCTGGGCCCAGCAGAATGAGGCTAATTCTTCCTTTTTAAATAAATGAAGACAATGACCATCTCTCATTCCAGTCCTTCCCCTCCTCATCTTCTCCAGGCTAAATAATCCCCAGTTCCTTCAACCAGTCCTCATGTCATAGCTTCTAGGCCTCTCCTCAGTTTGATCTCAGGATGAAAAGGACAATATTTAAACTAATAATCATTGTTGAGCTAGAATTTAAGAGTTTTAAGAATTCAAATTAGGTGAAAATGTATAGGAGTTCTACTCCAAAAATGGTCCTGTGTTTCTAATAATGACTAAGGAAATAAATTATGATGTTTGAATAAAGGGAATATGTGGAATTCTGATAACTTTCCCCAACTTTGGATTGTTTTCACTCCCATTACTTCAGCCGTTCAGGTGGCACAGTAGATAGAATATCAGTCTTAGAGTCAGAAAGGCTTGAGTTCAAATCCAGACTTGGACATCTGAGTGAACATGTGAGAGTCCCTTAACCTCAGCCTTTGTCTCCTCATGTATAAAATGGAAGGGATAAACATTTATGTAGTTAATACTGAGTGTTTCCTATGTGTCAGGTACTATGCTGAGCATGTGGGGTACAAGCATGAGCAGAAAGGATGGCCCTTGGCCTCCAGGAGCTTGTAGGAGTTCAAAAAGGAAGTGGGAGATGGAGGGAACTGAACAGACTTTGGCTTTGAAGTCCAGGGAAAATGTCAGGAATAAGGCTGGAAGGGAGCTGAGGGCAAGCCAGCTTGGGCCTCTTCACACTGTGGAGTCTCTACAAGCAATTTAGCAATGGGAAGAAAGGGGCAGACCAAGCTGCAAGTATGGTAAACTTTCCCAGGCTGAGAGGCCCAGGATGAACCAATAGTAAGAAGGGGCATGCTTTTAAAGTCCAGAGAAAGTCAGGAGCAGGGCCAGGAGGGGTATGGAAGTGATAATAGCACCTGTCTCACAGTTGTGAGGACCAAGTGAGAGAACATGTTAGGTGCTTTGCAAGCCTTAAAGCATTGTATAAAGTGCAAGCTATTATTATGACTGTAAATGTGTGGTTTATGCAAAAACAAGTTGTGTATTTTGTAGCAATTATAAGTGGAGAGTTGATGGTTTTCTTTCCACTTAATTTGTTGGTGATCATAGGCTTATATCTTCTCATTTTTACAGACAAGGAAACTTGAAACCCAGAGCTTAAATGATTTGCGGGAGATCACAGATAGGGAAAGCTGGAGTTTGAATCCAATACTCTGACTCTAAATTTAGCAGTACCTTTTACACTATCCCCTGCTTACTCTTAAGATAGCAATTTGTCCAGTATCTTTTATAAAAGCTGCAAAGAGGGGCAGCTAAGTGATAAAAGTAGATAAAGCACCCATTCAGGAGTAACTGAGTTCAAATCTGGCCTCAGACACTTGACAATTACTAGCTGTGTGACCCTGGGCAAGTCACTTAACCCTCATCACCCGGCAAAAAAGAAAAAACCGCAAAGAACTCAGTAAAGAATCCTTGGTTACAGGAAGGACCCACGACTAAAGCTTCATCAGTCTAGTCACTGGTGCCGAACCCTAGCTAGATAAACCACAGGGAGGAGGGGCCACCAAACCGGAATCCCAGCTTGAAACATTCTGTCCTAGAGGGGAGAAACATTCAATTCCTACCTGGACTATTGAGTGACATAGTAACAGTCCTGCCACCAGTTTAATTTGTTTGAAGGAATTATAGTTGGTGTGAGGGGACAGGTTCAGATTTCCTTCAAAGGAAGAAATGTCATTTTTACTTTCTTTGTTTAGCTCCAACTCTTAGAGCTTTTTGATTAACAAATTGGATTAAAATCTTTTCAATCATACCTGGGGGGTTTATGTTTTCCAAATATGAAAACCCACCTTTTAACTGTGAATATATCGTGCTTATACTTGCTACAAAGAACAGATAAAGTTTTCCTCTCATCTTGTGTAGAGGAGTACCTGAAGATAGTAATCATTGCCTTAATTGGGTCTCCATTTTTATAGCGGTTGTTTGGTGTGAGTAGTGATGTGTGTTTATGTATATCTATGTATATGTTGCATATGGGTGCATGTGTTTACCTGTAAGTAAAAAAGTTTTTTGTTTTTTTTAAAAGCTCAGTAAGGAGAGGCAGTCAAAACTTTTTATAGCATGGTGCTTTGCACTTAGGTATTCAATAAATATTGAATTATAACCTCTTAATGAACCTTTGGCTGTTTATGAAAATTTGAGCTTTACTATGCTCCAAAAAAAAAGCAAGTCTGTTTTTTAAAATTGAAATAAAGTCCCTACCCTTCTTGCATCCCAGACGTTACATATCATTTTTCCAGCGTTTATCATTTCTTTGTACTTTTTTTTAAATGGAAAAGAATCAAAAAAATTAGTTTTTTTAATTTTTAGAGAACCAACAGTTCCCAGCACATAGTTTAATAAATGTTTATCGATTTAGTGATACAGATGCTCCATACAGCTTTTGCTAATAGTTTGGAGATGACAGATTAAGTTGCCTATTATGGTGTAACAGTCATACTCACATTTACATAGTTCTTTTTCTTAAAAGAGCCCTGAAGCCTGTGAAGCAGCTGGATATTTCAGAAGAAAATTTATGAAGAAACTTGTATTTTTGAGTTTATTAAGATTCTTTTTTTTGGTAAGCCGGTTATTACTATTTAAAATTGTATTCCATATGTTGGAGCCAGGGTTAGGATGTAGTGTAAATCATGGCCCAAATGCCAATATGTGAAAGAGGGGAAGGCCTATCCTGAATGAAGAGCAGTATAACCCATTGTCAGATCAATTCCATGAAATCTTGGCATGATTACTTGGCTCCACAATTTTCTCCATTGTATTCCTGCATAAGTGCCTGGGGTTCATGATAGAGATTCTGCTCATGGATTGCTGTTGCTAGAGATATATTTGGAAAAATATAAATGGCTAAAGAGCAGTGTCTGCCATCACATCATGAAAATACCTACAAGTTATATTTCTGGGAATGTACTTTAAAAAAAAAAAATTGTCCCTTTCTCCAAGGACCTTAAATGGGTTAAATAAGAAAGATGTTTCTTGCGGCCTGTGGGAAACACCCCGGGGTTTTTGTACCCTGATGTGGGATACCAGGACTTATTCAAGAGATAGTGCCAAATGTTAGAATCCTATTTTCACAGTGGTGGAACTAGCTTACATGAAAAATGCCCCCAGGACTAAAGCCCCTAAGACTAAGGCTAGATTGAGGCAGCATAGGCAACTTCTGCCATGTTGTTAGAGGAATGTTTCCACATGGGTCTGGATGTGTTTACCTGGCTTGTGGTGACTAGTTGTCACTTCCCTAGAAGCCCATCTCTGTTGCAGGCAGGGATCCTGACTAAAGTCCTCGTGTGCTCGAAATCTTTAAGGGTTGGGATCGGGGCAGAAGAATGCCCTTCAAGCAAGCATAGCATCAGCAGGAGACATTTAGCTCAGCTATTCCATATTCCCTACAAGAAGTAAGAGAAATGCTCTCCCCTTCCACAAACAAAAACCCATACATGTTTCAGAGAAAGGGAAAAAGGTTTGGGGGAAGACTTATTCTACTCTGTAATAGTACTTTAAGGCAAAGTGTCTTTTAAACTATGAGTTGTGACCTTATTTGGGGTCACAGAACTGAATGTAGGGGTCGTGAAAAGTTCAGCTCCAGTAAGGTTATGTATAACTATTTTATATACCTATATGTACCTGGAGTCACGTAAAAGTTTCTCGGGTGAAAAGGGTTGGCGAGTGGAAAAAGTTTAAGAAGCCTTGCTCTTAAGGAAGTTCCAATGAACTTAGAAAATGAGAGTAGGCCTAACAAGGGAGAGGGAAAAGCTGAAGAGCTAAGGAAACGAAGTTCAGTTCAAGTGCCACCTTTTTTGTGACTTTTAAAAATCCCCCCATTTGCTAGTGGCTCTTCTATTACCTTTTATTTATTTTGTATATACTTACGTGTGTCTCCTTGGGTAGACTGTAAGTTATTTGAGGAAGGGAACTTTATTTCTCTGTAGGATAGCAGTTAGCACAGTTAAAGGCACATAATAGACATTAAATTAAATTGCTCCACAAGGCACTATAGCTAGTGGCAGTCATGACCAGCACCTCGGGTCCTACCTACTATGGTTACCATGACCCTGAATTGGTCCCTTGGATCCTCTCAGTGCCACAAGCAATTAGGGCTGTAAGTTGCAAACAATTGTTGATCTCTCCTACGTTGGTAAAATCTAAGGCCTAGACAAAAAGTAAAAAACCTCCAAAATTTGAAACAAAAAGCCAAAACCCACCTCATAAGGTGGTCCTAGTCCCTGGAACTGTATGCTTTTGTTATTACCACTCCCCCATCCTCCCTCCACCCTCATAGTACCTGGCATGATCTTAAGTACATAGTGGTTCTCAATGACAAGGCCATTAAGCATTATGGCTTAAGACCAAAGAACATGAAGTACTCTAGAGATGCCACATTTGTCCTCAAAAGAAATTTTGATTTGAAGACACAGTCCTGAAAGTGAAGTCGTTTGTCAAGTGTCTCTTCTACAGTGATAGAGGAAGGAACAAACTGCATATTTTCAGACCTCTAGGTTAATGCTTATCTCATGTCTTTGTTCTTGCCTAGTTAGTTGATGTTCAAGACAAAAAAGCTTTAAAATAAGACTTTGCAGTAACTAAACGTTTACTTCTTGGCTGGGGTCCAAGACAGTCCCAACTTAATACTGGCTTCTACTCCGTAAATGATAGTACTTTAAGGAAGTTCCAGTGAATTTAGAAAATGGGGGTGGAACTAAAAAGGGAGAGAGGGGAAGGCTGAAGAGCCAAGAAAGAAAAGCAGTTAAAAGCAAACATATACTTTACATTTTGCCAAATTGCCTCTCATTTAAACTAAAGGTAAGTTAGATAAAACTATATCCAGTAAAAGATTCAGAACTTTGGAAAACAGCTTCCTTGAAGAGCATATTCTTTGAAGGTTTTTTGGAAAATGGGAATGTTTGCTAGTTAGTTTAGGAACTTTGGGCCAAACTGTGACCTGTTATATTTACCTACTTACCTTTACTATGCATGCAGGCGAGGTGTGGTGGGTCAAAAAGATTGGAATTTCATTAAAACAACACAAAGGATTCTATATGAAACAGTTACTCCATTTTATGCCATTTACTTCTTAAATGATATATTTGCTTATTGAACTATGCATTTTTTGAAATGTTATGACTTTTGGGGTGTTACTATTTCAAATTTTTTAAATTTGTGAAATAAAACAAGCATTTTCATTAAAAATTCAACAGAATTTTTAAAAATGATTGCACTATTGCTAAGCTTCCAACTCCTCATTAAAAACCAAAAGGAGGAAAAAAAAAACCCTGAAAAATAAGCATAGTCAAGCAAACCGAATCTGTACTGTAGCCATGTTCAAAAATTTGTTTCTATGCCTTGTGTCCATCAACCCTCAGGAGTTGGGTAGTTGGAGATTGCATTGATCACAATTTTTAAATCTTTCAAGGTTTTTTCTTTCTAATGTTTCTGGCCATGTAGAAGTTCTTGCTTAGCTCACTTCTCTCTATATCAGTTTATATAACCTAAGATTCTATGATATTTCTTCCACAGTTTCTTGTGACACAATCATTCATATTCCATAATTTGTCTAGACATTCCTCAGTTGTCTAAGAGACCATTTTAGGCACCTCTTTAGATTCTAGTTCTTTTCTTCTTACCACCCCTCTTCAGTTCACCCTTCAGGATCAAGAAGTTCGTTTTGGGGCGGCTAGGTGGCGCAGTGGATAAAGCACCGGCTCCGGATTCAGGAGGACCTGAGTTCAAATCTGGCCTCAGACACTTAACACTTACTAGCTGTGTGACCCTGGGCAAGTCACTTAACCCCCATTGCCCTGAAAAAAAATAATAACAAAAAAAAGAAGTTCGTTTTGCTTGGGACTATTTTCCCCTAAATATCTTCTTTCTTAATCCACACCCCAATTCAAATCCTCCCCCTCTACACACACACACACACACACACACACACACACACCTCATTGTTTCCTTGTTGAGTTTGTTATATTTCTAGAGCAGACTATGTCTGTCCTTTGTCTATTCCAGATGAGTGGGATTCATCTGATGCTGATGCCCACTCCCCCATCCCTTCCATATTTTTATACTTATGTACCCCAGTTGTAAGAAATTGAAAAAGTTCCACCACTTTCCTCCCTTCTACACTTGTGTTCCTCCTTTTATCATCCCAACTCTTTACTCTCTCTTCTTTTCTCTAATAATAAACAGTTTGGAGTTCAAAATTTTATCCCTCCTTCCCTCCCCTCTATCCCCCCTCCCTAAGGTGGTAAGCAATCAGATGTGGGTTTACACATGTACAATTATGTAAAACATTACCATATTAGTCATTTTGTATAAGAAAACTGGAATAAAAGAAAAAATGAGAGTGAAAAATAGCATGCTTCAGTTTGTTCAATCAATATCAGTTCTTTCTTTGGAGAGGGATAGTATGCTTCATCATTAGTCCTTTGGGATTGTCTTGCATCATTGTATTGCTGAGAATAGTTAAGTCATTCAACAGTTCTTCATCAAACGATATTGCTGTCTCTGTGAACAACTTTCTTTTGGTTCTGCAAATTTCACTATACATCAGTTCATACAAGTCTTTTCCAGACCTTTCTGAAATCATCCTGCTTTTCATTTCTTATAGCACAATAATATTCCATCACCATCATAAATACTACAGCTTGTTTAGCCATTCCTCAATTGATGGACATTCCTTTGATTTCCAATTCTTAGCTACCCCAAAAAGAGTTGCTATAAATATTTTTGTACAAATAGATCTTTTTCTCTTTTTTGGATATCTTTAAATTCTTTACCCTCTTCAGATCCTTAGAACAGAGTCAGGGCAGCTAGGTGGCGCAGTGGATAAAGCACTGGCCCTGGATTCAGAAGGACCTGAGTTCAAATCCAGCCTCAGACACTTGACACTTACTAGCTGTGTGACCCTGGGCAAGTCACTTAACCCCCATTGCCCAGCAAAAATAAAAAATTAAAAAAAAGAACAGAGTCAATGCTTTTTCCTCTTCTCCACTCCCACCCCACCAAGATTTATATTTTTAAAAATTTAACTCCCTTGGGGCAGCTAGGTGTTGCAGTGGATAAAGCACCGGCCCTGGATTCAGGAGGACCTGAGTTCAAATCCGGCCTCAGACACTTGACACTTACCAGCTGTGTGACCCTGGGCAAGTCACTTAATCCCCATTGCCCCGAAAAAAACAAAACAACCCCCCCCCAAATTTAACTCCCTTAATACCCTTTAAAGACATTAAGGTTCTTAAGAGACACTTGCTTCCCCCCTCCTTCCATTAGAGTGTTAGCACATCATCATAAAGCTTCTTACAATTGTTCAAATAAATTTATTTTTCTAGGTTTCTCTGGACTTGTATCTGTATTTCAAACTTACTACTCTGCTTTGCCCTTTTCAGCAGAAATGTCTGAAATTCCTCTATTCTTTTTTTTTTTTTTTTTAGCGAGGCAATTGGGGTTAAGTGACTTGCCCAGGGTCACACAGCTAGTAAGTGTTAAGTGTCTGAGGCCGGATTTGAACTCAGGTACTCCTGACTCCAGGGCCGGTGCTCTATCCACTGCGCCATCTAGCTGCCCTCCTCTATTCTTTTATAAGTCCATTTCCCCCCCTGTTGGATTATATTCAGCTTTGCAGTGTAAGTTTTTCTTGGTTGTAAGCCTATCTCCTGTGTCTTTTGGAAAGTCATATTCTAAACTTTCCTCTGGTTTATAGTAAAAGCTCCTATGTTTTTAGTGATCTTGACTGATAGAATCTTGGTATTTGAACTGCTTGCAGCATTTTTTCTTTGACTTGAGAGCTTTAGTTTTTGGCAATGACATTTCTAGAACTTTTTATTTTGGGGTTCCTTTTGGAAGGGGGTTGGCTCTTTCAGGCTTCGGTTTCCCCCTTGGTTATAATTGATCTGGGCAGTTTTCATTTGTGATTTTAAAAAATCTAGTGTCCTGTCCTAAAGAATTATTTTGGTAGCTGAAATGGCAAACACACTAGAGTGATGAGAAATGAGTCAGGGAAACCAATCAGAAGGCTATTTCAGTAATTGATGTATGAGGAGAGGAGGGCCTGCACCAGGGTGATGGCAGTGATCTCTAACGCTGACTCCCCCCTCCTCTCAGTGCCAGCCCACTTCTTCTGTTCCTTAAGTACACTATCCCTCTGGTGCTATGGTATTGAGGGAGAGAAGAAGCCAGCTGCCATTGCTGAGAACCTTTTGATGTTCACAATATCAATGATAAAAAAAGAAATACACTAGAGAAGGAAAGTCAACCAGTAGCCCTAATACAAACCTGGCTGGTTGAGTTCATACTCCATGGAGTAAGTAGCAGCCCCTACCTCCATTATATCAGGATGAAGAAGGCCAATCCTTAGTCTAATATCTGAGGATGAAAAACTACATAAAGAGGTAGGATACCTTGATATATATTTTTTAATTTAAATAATTACATGTAAAGACATGTACAATTATACATAAAGGCAATTTTTAACATTTAAAAATTTTTTTGAGTTCCAAATTTCCTCCCTCTTACCTCCCCCTTTTCCTTACTGAAACAGTAAGCAATTTAATGTAGGTTATACATGTACAATCATGAAAAACATTTCCATATTAGTCATGTTGTGAAAGAAGACACAGACCCAAAGAAAAAAAGAAAAACCCTGAAGAAAATAAAAGAGTGAAAATTAGTATGCTTCAATCTGCATTCAGACTCCATCAGTTCTTTCTCTGGATATGGATAGCATTTTTCATCAGGAGTCCTTTGGAATTTTCTTGGATAATTGCTGAGAATAGTTAAGTCATGCACAGTATGACTTACAATATTGCTGTTACTGTGTACAATGTTCTCTTGGTTCTGCTCACTTCACTTTTCATCAATTTGTGTAAGTCTAGGTTTTTCTTAAATCATCCTTGTCATTTCTTATAGCACAATAGTATTCCATTACAATCATATACCACAACTTGTTGAGCCGTTCCCCAATTAATGGGCATCCCCTCAATTTTCCAGTTCTTGGCTATCATAAAAAACTGCTATTTTTGTACAAATAGGTTCTCCACCCCCCTGCCCCCACCCCCACCACCTCTTTTGGATCTCTTTGGGATACAGAGCTAACCTAATAATGGTATTGCTGGATCAAAGGGTATGCACATTTTGATAGTCCTTTGGGCATAGTTTCAAATTGCTCTCCAGAATGGTTGGATCAGTTGACAACTCTAGCAACAGCACATTAGTGTCCCAGTTTCCCCATATCAGGGCAGCTAGGTGGCATAGTGGATAAAGCACGGGCCCTGGATTCAGGAGGACCTGAGTTTAAATCCAGCCTCAGACACTTAACATTTACTACCTGTGTGATCCTGAGCAAGTCACTTAACCCTCATTGCCTCACCAAAAAAACCAAAAAAAATCCTCATATCCCCTGAAACATTTATCATATTCCTTTTTTTGTTATATGAGCCAATCTGACAGGTGTGAGATGGTACTTCAGAGTTATTTTAATTTGTATTTCTCTAATCAATAGTGATTTAGAGCATTTTTTTTTCATCCATCTATAGATAGCTTGTTTTCTTCATCTAAAAACTGCCTGTTTATATCCTTTAACCATTTATCGTATTCTTGTAAATTTGCCTCAGTTCTCTATATATTTGAGAAATGAGGTCTTTATCAGAGACACATGCTGTAAAAATTGTTTCTCAGCTTTTTTCTTTCCTTCTAATCTTGGTTGCATTGCTTTTGTTTGTGCAAAAGCTTTTTAATTTAATATAATCAAAATTATCCATTTTACATCTAGTAATGTTCTTTATCTTTTATTTGGTTATAATCTCTTCTCCATAAATCTGACAAGTAAACTATTCCTTGCTCTCCTAAATTGCTTATGGTATCAACTTTTATTGTTTAAATCATGTACCTATTTTGACCTTATCATGGTATACAGTATGATATTTTGGTCTATACATAGTTTCTACCATACTGTTTTCCATTTTTCCCAGCAGATTTTATTAAATAGTGAGTTCTTGTCCCAAAAGCTGGGGTCTTTGCATTTTTCATTCATTAGATTGCTATGGTCATTTGATAACTAGTCTATTCCAGGGCTTCTTAAACTTTTCTCACTTACAACCCCTTTTTGCCCCATAAATTTTTATGTAACCCCAGGTATATATGTATATAAAATAGGTATACATAACCTTTTACTGTTGCCGAATTTTTCATGAACACCCCCTACCCCCATTCAGCTATGTGACCCCATATGAGATCATGACCCACAGTTTAAGAAGCTAGGGTCCATTCCATTGATCCACCATGGTAGGAAACCTTTTTTTAACTTATTTTTAATTTTTTTTTAAAGCAAATTTAAAAAGAACATTGTTAGCATGATTTTTAGTTTAGAAATGTAGTTGTGGGGCAGCTAGGTGGCGCAGTGGATAGAGCACTGGCCCTGAATTCAGGAGTACCTGAGTTCAAATCCGGCCTCAGACACTTGGCACTTACTAGCTGTGTGCCCCTGGGCAAGTCACTTAACCCCCATTGCCCCACAAAAACAAAAACAAAAACAAACAAAAACAAACAAACAAAAGAAATGTAGTTGCAGGGCAGCTAGGTGAAGTGGGTAAAGCACTGGCCCTGGATTCGGGAGGACTTGAGTTCAAATCCAGCCTCAGACACTTGACACTTACTAGCTGTGTGACCCTGGGCAGGTCACTTAACCCTCATTGCCCAGCAAAAACAAACAAAAAGAAATGTAGTTGCATTCTCAATTAACTGAGTCCAATGAAAACTGAAAATATTTGAGCCATAAGGCTATGTTTTTCAAATAATGTTGCCCATATCTTCTCAAAAGTAAGCTCTGCATAACTGACATGTTTTCTTTAAACAGTTTTATTGAATTATCACAGCATCACAAGGATTAGGTGGTCATCTAGTCAAACCTAAAAAAAATTCCCTCTCCCATAATACTGTCTCAGTCATGGGGCTTATCTTACTATTATAGAAAGGCTCTTCAACTCAGTTGGGCTAAGGAAGCTTCTGGGTCTGGTAGCATATCAGGGGCCCCCTTGGCCATACTCTGCTTCCATGGCAGATTTTTTGTCAGGAGGGTCAAGGGTTGGGGAAGAGATAATGAGAATATCCATAGTATGTTTGGCCCTGAGTCCAGAGGAATAGGGAATTCTCAATCAGAACAAGTTATTCTAGCTTCTTCTGACTCCAGTAGTAGTTCTATCAGGGGCCAGCTTTGCTATATAGTCTCTTCCTGTGGCAAGTTTATTCTCAGGAAGAGGGGACCCTGGAAGGAAAGATTTATACATATGTGTGTGTGTGTGTGTATTTATACATGTGTATATGTAGGTATGTATATATAAATCTAAACACACAGACATATATATTATGTATGCATGCATATATTTATGCGTGTATATATGTATTATGGGCCGGCTTTCCCAAAATCCTCTCCTTTGTCAGGCCTCTCAGGAGGAGGGCAAGGGGCAAGTTGGATGTTTCATATAAGATTTGACCCTGAGGCCCCAGAACCAGTGGAGATCCCCAAATAACATTGAGTTCCAGTAGCTTCTTCTTGGTCTAGTCATGTCATCAATGTCCAGCCTTGCCCTATTCAGCTCTTTTGATAGGTTTCTCCTTACCATGAAGGGCCAGGAAGAGAAGGTAGAAATATTTTATATATAATGCATGGCCAAGAGTTGCTATAAGTAATAGTGATTTTCAACTAGAACAATTATTCTATTCCGATAGTACCATCAGGGGTCAGCCTTGCTATTGACAGAAAAATTGTTAATATAAGGACAGAATTATTAATGTCTAATGTAATACTACTTGCCACTCCCTTAAATGATCCTAGTAATATCAGAATTTCAGTAATGTCCTTGCATTCCTACTTTTTTTTTTTTTGCATCCCTACTCTTAAACTATTTATTCTTTTATTTTTTTTTAGTGAGGCAATTGGGGTTAAGTGACTTGCCCAGGGGCACACAGCTAGCAAGTGTTAAGTGTCTGAAGGTGGATTTGAACTCAGGTACTCCTGACTTCAGCCCCGGTGCTCTATCCACTGTGCCACCTAGCTGCCCCAAACTATTTATTCTTGATTAGGTTGAGGAGAACCACACCCTAAGGCCCCCCACCCTGGGATTTTACCTAGTAAAGGCATGCAGCTTGAGCTGGATCTCAGCTCCTGATGTCCTTGCCCTCTTCCATTGGGATTGATGGCATGAAAGGCAAAACAGCCAGAATGAAGTGGTTTTCCTTGCCCAGATTGCCAAGGGTCACTGAGGGTCTCATGACCAGGACTTGCTCCCTCATCAATCCCCCTTCCCCCACTTCTAAAGCTATAAAAACTTTCTCATGGGTCTCTTTAGTTGGGAAATCCATTGGACATTCCCCAGGGTGGCAGATTTGCTGCCCTGTTATCTCAATTAAAGATACTTTTTTCCTCAGTTCATGGCTTTGATTTATTTCAGGACTTGACACTATAAATGATATAATGTAAGGATTATATTGGACTCTGAACTGATAGAACTCAATTGATGGCAGGGCAAAATTTTATTCTTTTTTTTCTTTTGCGAGGCAATGGGGGTTAAGTGACTTGCCCAGGGTCACACAGCTAGTGTCAAGTGTCTGAGGTTGGATTTGAACTCAGGTCCTCCTGAATCCAGGACCGGTGCTCTTTCCACTGCGCCACCTAGCTGCCTTGCAAAATTTCCTTCTAAAAGCACTAAGTTAAAATGTGGTCCCTCATGCAAGTTGGGTGTGTTGGGTGTTTCACAGTCACTTATATTAAAAAATATGAGTGAGAAGTAATATACAGGCTTTTAATCTTTTAATGAACAAAAATATATTTTCTCTGCCTTCCTCCATCCTATTCAAAAGAAAAACAAAACCCTTACAAGGACACATGGATAAGAAAAAAAAAATCCCATATCATCCATGTCCAAAAATATATGTCTCCTCCTGTAGGTAGGTAGCGCAGGGGCTCGAGCTCTGAGCTTGGAGTCAGGAAGACCTAAATTCAAATTCAGCCTCAGACATTTAGTAGCTGTATGACCCTGGGTAAGTCATGTAATCTGCCTCATTTTCCTCAACTGCGGATAATAATAGCACCAACTTCACAGTGTTGTTGTGAAGATCAAATGAAATATCTGTAAAGTGCCCGGGACACATTAGGTATTTATACTTAACCCTCAATTGAGGGGCAAGCTTATTAATTGTTATATGTTATGAATATGAAAACTACAAATTGTTTAATCAACAAATATCTGTGTGTATTATATTATATATTTAAGATTTGTTTGTGTTCCAAAAGATTCTTAATTTTATTTGAATAAAATATGAGCCAAAAAATTAGTTGTGTTGATTGTTTTTTCAAAAGTGTAAGGATTGTGTGACAATTTTTTGCTGCTAAAAACATTTGCTAAATGAATAAATGAGCGGATCACCCAATATGCCTATTCTGTAAGGAAAAGGTGGGGCAGTAGATAAAGGACTGGCCTTGGAGTCAGGAAAATGAAAATTAATCATTAACTACAGTTTTGTGACCTGGGGCAAGTTGAATCCCTCAGTGCTCTTGGCAACTCTTTGAAATTATAAATTAGTGATGAGTTACTGATTTCTGTCAGTGGAGGGACATTCCACATCTGGAATATTCTCACCCCCCCAAAAAAATCACAACTCACATGTACATACAGTACAAGAGCTTCCTTTCCAATAACCCTATGAGGGTACTACTTCAAACATTATTCTCATTTTACCAATAGGAAAACTGAATTTCTGAAAGGTTAAGTGACTTACCCAGAGTCATATAACTCGGTAAATATCTGAAGGAATTCCAAGTCATGTTACTGACTCCAAGTCCAGCATTCTATCCATTAAGCTCCTTCTAAGACATACTTCTTATTCATCGGTTCATGAAACAGTGGCCATTTTATGCTTTTCACACTTGCTGTAGGGGAAGTACAGTGTTGCATCATGGGTACAAAAACCCAAGACAAAAGTGTCCAGGGGCCTGTAGGTTCTTTAAATTCTGGACAGGATCCTATAATTCAATTCCAAGCCAAATGTCATCTTAAATCTGTCCATTTTATTCATTTCTTTCCCCTTTGTGTTCCCAACCATTTCCTTTTCTACTGGTCTCCTTTGTAGCCTAGAAGGGATTTACTCACACCATGGCTGAATGGCTAGGACATCCACCAATTGGACTCTAACCTGAGTCCTACAAAGGAGGCTAGCTAGTAAGCAATGAAGTTTCATCCTCCTCCTCTAAGATATGAAGGGAGACACAATCCACAGAGAACTTCCAGGGTGGAGCCAAGATGGCAGAGGAAAGGCAGTGAGCTCTCGAACTCATGACATGATCGCTCCAAAAAACATCCAAATAAAGACATAGGACAATTCCTGGAGCAGCAAAACCCATAGAAGAATGTGCTGAAATCATCTTCCTACCAAGGACAGCTTGGAAGGTTGGAAGGAGGGAGCTACTGTGCTGAGACAGGAGTGGAGCCCAACCCCACAGTCACTCTAAGATATGAAGAGAAAAGACCTTCCTTGGTGTTTATAGAAAGTTTAGTTGAGGACAGAGTTCCATGTAAAGAGATTTCACTATCTAATTGATCCTTGATATGTAACATGGTAGTCAAGGAGATTCTCTATAATAAACATTGATTAAATTCCTCCTCCTCTTCATTAAGGACCTGCTATGTTCCAGGCTCTGTGCTAAGCTCTGGGAATACAAAAAAGAAAAAGAAATACAGTTTCTTCCCTTAAGAGCTCATAATTTTATTTATATATATATATATATATATATATATATCATTAAATATTTCCCAATCGCATGTAAAAATATTTTTAAAATTCATTTTAAAAAGTATTTTATCTATTTTATTTTTCTTAATTACTTGTACAAAAATCTTAACATTCTTTTTTCCTTTAAATTATTTTAGTATTTTATTTTTCCCCAATTACATGTAAAAACATTCATTTAAAAAAATGAGTTCTAAATGACCTATTTGCACCTCTCTCACCCCTTGAGAGGGTAAGCAATATAATATTGATTATGCATGTGAAGTCATGCAAAACAGATTTCCATATTAGCCACATTGCAAAAGAAAACACAAACATACAAACCCAAGAAAAATAATGTAAAAAAGTATGCTTCTGTTTGCATTCAGAGTTATTAGTTCTCAGAAGGGGGATAGCATTTTTTTATCATGGATCTTTTGGAATCATCATGGATGATTATCTTGATTAGAGTGGCCAAGTCTTTCACAGTTGATCATCCTAACAATATTGCTGTAACTGGGGCAGCTAGGTGGCACAGTGGATAAAGCACTGGTCCTGGATTCAGGAGGACCTGAGTTCAAACCCGGCCTCAGACACTTGACACTTACTAGCTCTGTGACCCTGGGCAAGTCACGTAACCCTCATTGCCCCACAAAATAAATTAATTAAATTTAATTTAAAAATATATATATATATATATGTATTGCTGTAACTGTGTACAGTGTTCAAGGAGTTCATATCTAATGGTATACAGTGTTCATATCTAATGGGAGAAGACAGTAGCCAAAAGGAAACTGAAAAGGGTAAATGATACATTATGATAATAAAGGAGTAATTTTTTTTGGGGCAACAGAGCAGCTGGTGGCAAAGGAGGAGACTGGTGGGATTGTGACTTTGGGGGAAGTTTTTCCTCCTCCCTTCAGCCATCCAATCAGAAGGGCAGAAACTACTCCAGAGTATTGATGAGATATGAGTTCCAGAGTTGAAACAACCTTTGTGATGATGAATTTCCAGGTGATGAGCTTCTCTTGGCAGGGTTGGGGTTGGCAGGGCAGGAATGGGTGTGTGTGCGTGTGTGTGTGTGCGCGCGCGCATATGCGCGTGTTAGCACTAGAGAAATAACCATGATGGTAGAGTCGAAACCAAGCAGAACAGCTGGTGGCAGATGATTGCTCTAATTATATTTCAATCAGATAATGCTTAGGGAAGCTTTCCTGGAAAAGTGGAAAAGTTATTGGGTCTGTTTCCAGTTGTAGTTTCCTAATTTGCAAAATAGAGATTGCATCTTTCGACTATATACCTCAGCATTGTTGTAAGGAAATCACTATATTAAATGTGAGTTGTTATACTTTGTAAAGGTCTCTCTATGGATATCAAAATGGATTGGGATTCCTGGATCAGCAGATCCATTTAGAATAAATACCATTGTAGCAGGGACTGCAAACTTTTCCTTCCAGTGAAGGGCTTCTCTCTTTCCAGGTCAGGAGCCTGGCCTGGAATCCACTGGTTCCACCCTGTCCCCTATGGAGAACTTTAGTAAAACAGCCCAGGGTTGAGTTGCATAACTTGGATCAGTTTCTGTGGAGGAAAACAGACACAGGGAGCAAGAACAGTGTTGTTGTTTTTCGTCCTTCCTTTATCAGGCTGATGTCATGACTTGCAGTGAATTGGATTTAAGTGGGGGAGGGCTGTAGGGAGCAAGATTGCCTCTTAGAGACCCTACGAGACTCAACCGGAAGTGTGCTGCCTGCCCAGATGCCACAGATGGGAAGAGATAAATGCGGCAGCTTCGTCATGAGGTGACCCAGAGTAGAAAATGCACCTGTTGGAGGTGGTATAAAAAATGTGTTTCTAAAACTGGCTAAAAATACCCACCAGTTAGGTCTGTGGAAATTGAAGGTAAGATAATAGATGATTCATACTTTGGGGACAGAATTCTAGAACTATTATTCCCTTTCTGGCTGTGCTTCTGACTCTGTCTTTGGACCTTGACCTATAACTCATGGAAGGCCTGGAATGTCCAGGCCCTCAAGCCTATAGGCTTTCCTTACTCTAGAATAGCCCTCCATAGTGGGCCTTCTTGTCCCATGGGCAAGTTCCTTTCCAGGTCCTTTATGTTTGGTACAGTTACAAGTTGACCATGCTTCATTTCTCTCCCAGCATCTGACACCCTCCACATTTCACAGCTCTGCCCCTATGTGGGTGCCTTATCTCCTGTAGGCCCCTGCTTTTCAGCTCCTTTTTATAGGTTGTCTTCAGCTATTAGCAGGTAGGGCAGAAACAGTCTCTT
This sequence comes from Dromiciops gliroides, assembly GCF_019393635.1. Lineage (NCBI taxonomy): Eukaryota > Metazoa > Chordata > Mammalia > Microbiotheria > Microbiotheriidae > Dromiciops > Dromiciops gliroides. The sequence goes on along the minus strand of NC_057862.1, from coordinate 560,886,852 downwards.
TTTGCTTCTATCTTCAGCCCTAAGCACCACGCCAGGCACACAGTCAGCACTTAACAAATGTTTGTTGCCTGCCCACCTGTCAGAAGAGGTTCTAGTGTAATCACCCAACAGTTTAGTTGCCCAAGAACTAGACACCAGAGGTGTGTTCTGAGCTGGACCTGCCTCAGGCCAGTCACCTGGTGCTTTAAATCTGTTATTGAGATGAGGCAGTCATAAATCCATTCAGCAGTTAGCAAAAGCTTTGCTTGGGGGTGCAGCTAGGTGGTGAAGTGGGTAAAGTACCAGCCCTGGATTCAGGAGGACCTGAGTTCAAATCTGGCCTCAGACACTTGACACTTACTAGCTGTGTGACCCTGGGCAAGTCACTTAACCCCCATTGCCCTGCAAAAATAAAAAGCTTTGCTTAGCCACCTGAAGGGAAGGCTATTCAACAGTGACTTCATCAAGGACCCCTTAAATTGATTCAGCTGAGTGAACCTTCCTTACCTTTGAAATCATGGACCACCAGTCAAACAGCAATGGGCACATGCAGTGATTATCACGACCTTCTAGAATGGAGTCAAACAGGAAATAGTCAAACAGTAGTGACTAGAAGAGAGCTCCAAGTGAAAGAATTCTGAGTGCAAGGAACAGGTGGTCATTTTGGTCACATGATGAGTGCATAAGGGGCAGTAATGTGAAATTTGGAAAGAGACTAAACTATGAAGAGCTTTAGATTCTGAGCCAAGGAGTCTGACTTATTCTATTTATTTATTTGTTTGTTTATTTATTTATTTGGTGAGGCAGTTGGGGTTAAGTGTCTTGCCCAGGGTCACACAGCTAGTAAGTGTCAAGTGTCTGAGGCAGGATTTGAACTCAGGTCCTCCTGAATCCAGGGCAGGTGCTCTATCCACTACGCCACCTAGATGCCCTTGAGTCTGACTTATTCTAAATGCAGTTGGGATCCTCTAAAGGTTCTTGAGTGAGATGAAGGCAAAGCCAAGCTTACCAGTTTTGTTCTTAGCTTCCACTTGGTTGGGGACAATGACCCCAAGAAGTAAAAAGTTCTCAAAGTACACCAGGCCCTTCAGGTTAGAATGGAGATTATGGCACAAGCCTTTTCTAGCAGAGCTGTATTGCTGACTTAAGTGAACTATACATAGTGTACCTTGTAAACAGTGGTCCCCAGCCTGAGAAGTCAGGACACGAGAAATTTCAGTACATCCAGTCCCTATTTGAATAGCCCAGAGCTATGCAGAACCGGATTCACTTTCGTTTACCATAGCTGCTTGGTTTTTGTGGCAAAAGCAGTTGCAGTCTCAAGCCTCAGGTAGTTTCGCTGAGGCAATAGTTGAATCTTGCCTCTTTTTCTCCTCCCTGATGATGGGTGTGTTGAGGGATGCAGAGAGATGTGAAATCATAGCCCCAGAAAGCCGGAGAACACACTTGGTGAGTTCTCAGCAGAGTGTAGCATGTTTTTAAATTTTTTTTTTTTTTGGTGAGGCAATTGGGGTTAAGTGACTTGCCCAGGGTCACACAGGTAGTAAGCATTAAGTGTCTGAAGCCGGATTTGAACTCGGCTACTCCTGACTCCAGGGCCCGTGCTCTATCCACTGCACCACCTAGCTGCCCCAATTTTTTTTTTTTAAGAGGGAATTAGCAGCCAAAAATGTCTGTCAGTATAATCAATCATTTTAAAAAGAAAACTGTTTGCTTTTTACATATAGCAAAAAAGCTATAAAAATAGAGTAATTTATGAGAACATTAAAACTATTCTCTCCAATGTTACTAATCACTTTTTAATTGACAGATCCAATGGACTTTTCTCAATCTTCATCCTCCTTGGCATCTCTCCAACCTCAGATGTCACAACCTCTTTCTCCTGAATATTCTTTTCTCTCTGGGTTATCCTGACTGCTTTCACTTTAGTTCTCTTCCTATCTGTCTCACTTCTCCTTTCACATTCCTTTTCTTTCTTTCTTTCTTTCTTTCTTTCTTTCTTTCTTTCTTTCTTTCTTTCTTTCTTTCTTTCTTCCTTTCTTCCTTTCTTCCTTTCTTCCTTTCTTCCTTTCTTCCTTTCTTCCTTTCTTCCTTTCTTCCTTCCTTCCTTCCTTCCTTCCTTCCTTCCTTCCTTCCTTCCTTCCTTCCTTCCTTCCTTCCTTCCTTCCTTCCTTCCTTCCTTCCTTTCTTTTCTTCCTTCCTTTTTTTTTTTTTTTTGGGCAGGGCAATGAGGGTTAAGTGACTTGCCAAGGGTCACACAGCTAGTAAGTGTTGAGTGTCTGAGGCTGGATTTGAACTCAGGTCTTCCTATTCTCTCTCTCTCTCTCTCTCTCTCTCTCTCTCTCTCTCTCTCTCTCTCTCTCTCTCTTTCTCTTTTTTGGTGGGGCATTGAGGGTTAAGTTACTTGCCCACGGTCACACAGCTAGTAAGTGTCAGGTGTCTGAGGTCATATTTTAACTCAGGTCCTCCTGAATCTAGGGCCGGTGCTTTATCCACTGCACCATTTAGCTGCCCCTTCCTATTCTCTTTTGATGGATCCTCCATGTCATGCGTCATGTCATGTCCCACCTTGGTCCTGGGCTCACTCCTCTTTTTTCTCTAAACTCTCTCACATTCAATGATCTCTTCAGCTCTGGTTCAGTGATCATCTCTATGCAGGTGATTCACTGGAGGAAAAACAATTAATGATCTTGATATTAAGACTCTTGGGTTCAAGTCCCAAAACTCCAGGGCACATTTGATTGTCCAAAGGTTTTGTGGAAGGTGGGATGGATATTTCTCTTTCTCCCCTCTTTTATCCTTCCCTCCTCCCATTAGTCATGAAATCTAGTAGCCTAGCAAGAGGTATCCCGGGAATTCAGTAGTTTTATTTTTCACTTAGAGAGAGGGAACACACTCCAGACAGACACCATACCGAAAGGCAGTCCCTGAAGAAGGAAGCAGCTTTGAAGAATAGGACCTCTGAGAGCAAAGAAGAGAGCAGGCTATGGACTCTAGAGATTTGACCACGAAAATCTAGAGTGGGATTAGGGAAAGTAATTGGGAATCCAGTTGAGCAACTTCCCAGGAGAGTTTCTGCATGAAGAGAAATAGGGCTTCTTGGCTCTGCAGTACCAGTATTTGTGAGTTACCTTGGCCACACATATATTCTACACTAATTTTTTTTACTTTATTTTTATTTATTTATTTTGTGGGGCAGTGAGGGTTAAGTGACTTGCCTAGGGTCACACAGCTAGTAAATGTCAAGTGTCTGATCCTGGATTTGAACTCAGGTCCTCCTGAATCCAGGGCAGGTGCTTTATCCACTGCGCCACCTAGCTGCCCCAACACATATATTCTATATGCATGTGTCACTACCATTGTACTCCCCCCCCCTTTATTTATTTTTAAATTTATTTTATTTTCAATTTATGGAACAAAACAAGCATTTCTATAACACAGTACAATAAAAAAGATGCTTGCACATAAAACTGCAATTCTACCACACGCAACTTGCTATTCCCTCCAAATATATGACAAAGTTCTCATGTAAATTTCCTTTTTTTTCTTCCCTCTAACCACTCCTCCCCCATCCCCACCTAGAGATGACTACCATTAGACACAAATAGGTTTATATATGTAAAATTATTCTATACATACTTCTATTGATCAGTTCTGTCTCTGGATGCAGATAGCATCTTTCTTCATATGTCCTTTATTTTTGTTTGTTTGTTTGTTTGTTTTGGCTTTTTTTGCGGGGCAATGGGGGTTAAGTGACTTTCCCAGGGTCACACAGCTGGTAAGTGTCAAGTGTCTGAGGCCGGATTTGAACTCAGGTCCTCCTGAATCCAGGGCCGGTGCTTTATCCACTGCGCCACCTAGCCACCCCCCCATATGTCCTTTATTTTTAATTTGTGTATTTATAATAGTCAAAATGACCTAGTTGCTCAAAGTTGTTCTTAAAACATATTTCTGTCACTGTATACAGTGTTCTCTTGGTTCTGCTCACTTTGCTCTTCAACATTTTGTGCAGGTCTTTCCATGCCTTTCTAACATCACCAAGCTCATTTTTTTTTTTTTTTTGGTGGGGCAATGAGGTTTAAGTGACTTGCCCAGGGTCACATAGCTAGTAAGTGTCAAGTGTCTAATCCTGGATTTGAACTCAGGTCCTCCTGAATCCAGGGCCAGTGCTTTATCCACTGTGCTACCTAGTTGCCCCCATGCATTATTTCTTGTATCACAGTGGTATTCCATCACAACCATACAACACAATTTGTTTATCCATTCTCCAATTAATGGGTGTCATAGGGGAAAAGGTGGTTGGGGTCCTTAAGTATTCCTCTGTAAAGAATTACACTCTCATACACAGTCCAATTAGGATTAAAATGGTCTTTTATTTGGTGCTAGAGAAAGTGACAGAAGGGTAAGACAAAGACTTTACCCTGGGGAGGAGGTGAATTAGAAACTTCCTCCTCCGAGAAGAGAAGGAAAGCAAAAGCTTTTCTAGAGGATAGATGGGGTGTCCACTTGAAAGTGGGAATTTCCTTTTGGGGGTGGGGCGGGGAAAGCCTGAATGCTTGTCATTCCTGAGAGTCAAGGGGGATATTTTATTTTTTTATTTTTGGAATGATGGTCCTGACCTTTGGGGTTATCTCTGTCTCCTGGCTCCAGTCAGGCAGCAGCCACACCTAATTGACTTTCCTGCTATAGAATTTTATGTCCCCTTACTTTTTTTTTTAATTAAAAAAAATTGGGGGGGGGTGAGGCAATGGAGGTTAAGTGACTTGCCCAGGGTCACACAGCTAGTAAGTGTCAAGTATCTGAGACTGGATTTGAACTCAGGTCCTTCTGACTCCAGGGCCGTGCTCTATCCACTGCACCGCCTAACTGCCCCATCCCCTTATTTCTTAGGTGTGTCCATCCTGATATCTAGTTGGCCAATTTAAACTTTAATAGTCCCTTGACTTCTTGATATGTTTGTCCTGTTATCTGGTCATACTAAGCCCCATGTCAATGGGGATCCCTGCCGTTTCCAGTTCTTTGCCACCACAGAGAGAGCTACTATAAAATGCCATTCACATTCAAAGTTATAATTCCTATTTCCTCCATCTTATTTTTCCTCACTGTTTTCTTTTTCAGCCTCTTTTTACCCTATCCCTGTTACCTTATCTTCTTCACCACCCTCTGACCCCGCTACTTCACCCACCCCTCCAAGAGTCTCCCCATCTCCTACCCCTACCCCCAACATAGCTAATTCTTTTTTCTCATATCTCTATATCTTTATTTTTTAATAAACATTTTTATTTAAAATTTTGAGTTCCAAATGCTATCCCTCTTCCCTTCTTCCCTTTCCTTCTCCCTGAGGTGGTAAGTAAATATAGGTTATACATGTTCAATTATGTAAAACATTACCGGATTAGACATTTTGTATAAGAAAACTCAAAAGAAAAAAATGAAAAAATGAAAGAAAGTGAAAAATATCATGCTTTAGTCTGTGTTCCATCAATATCAGTTCTTTCTTTGGAGGTGGATAGTATGCTTCATCAATAGCCCTTTGGGGTTGTCTTGGATCAGTGTATTGTTGAGAATAGTTAAGTCTTTCACAGTTCTTCATAAAACAATATTACTGTCTCTGTGCACAACATTCTCTTGGTTCTGCTCTCTTCACTATACATCAACAAGTCTTTCCAGGCTTTTCTGAAATTATCCTACTTGTTATTTCTTACTGCACAGTACCATTCCATCACCATCATATACTACAGCTTGTTTAGCCATTTCCCAATTGATGGACATTCCTTTGGTTTCCAATTCTTAGCCACCACAAAAAGAGCTGCTATAAATATTTTTTTGTACAAATAGGTCTTTTTCTCTCTTTTTTGGTATGTCTTTAGGTAGGATTGTCATTTTGTTATCTTTGCTACTCTGATAGGTGTGAGGTGATTTGCATTTCTCTGATCAATTTTGATTTAGAGCATTTTTTCATATGACTATAGATAGCTTTGATTTCTTTAAAAACTGCCCATTCATATCCTTTGATCATTTATCAATTGGGGAATGACTTTATTTTTATAAATTTGACTCTGTTCTCTCTATATTTGAGAAATGAGGCCTTTATCAGAGATACTTGTTATGACAATTCTTTTACAGTTTTCTGCTTTCCTTATAATTTTAGTTGCATTGCCTTTGTTTGTTCAAAAGTTTTTTGCTTTGTTTTGGTTTTGCAGGGTAATGAGGGTTAAGTGACTTGCCCAGGATCACGCAGCTAGTAAGTGTCTGAGGACAAATTTGAACTCAGGTCCTCTTGAATCCAGGGCTGGTGCTTTATCCACTGCACCACACAGCTGCCGCCTGTTCAAAAGCTTTTTAATTTTATGTAATCAAAATTATCTATTTTACAATTTCTAATGCTCTCTATATCTTCTTTGGTCCTAAATTCTTCCCCTCTCCATAAATCGGACAGATAAACTATTCCATGCTCTCTTGATTTGCAAATGGTATCACCCTTTATGTAGAAATCATGTACCCCTTTTGACCTCTTTTTAGTGTACAGTATGAGATGTTGGTCTGTACCTAGTTTTTGCCATACTGTTTTCCAGTTTTCCCAGCAGTTTTTCTTAAATAATGAGTTTTTGTTCCAAAAGCTTGGATCTTTGTGTCTATCACATATTAGATTACTACTAGTGATTTACTATACTATAATTTGTACCTTTCTATTTCACTGATCTACCTACTTATTTCTCAGTCAGTACCAGATTGTTTTGATAATTACCGCTTTATAATACAGTTTGAGATCTGGTACTGCTGTCTGGCATTTTTCACATAGTGTCACATTTTTTTCATCGATTCCCTTGATGTCCTTGAGCTTTTGTTCTTCCAGATGAATTTTGTTATTCTTTTTTCTAGCTCTATAAAACATTTTTTATAATTTGATTGGTATGGCACTAAATGAATAGATTAATCTAGGTAGGATTGTCATTTTTATTATGTTGGCTTTGCCTATCCATGAGCAATTAATATTTTTCTAATTGTTTATATCTGACTTTAGCCCTCAGCAATGGTGGCACTTAAGGCTAAAGAAATTGCTGACACCTATAATAGATCATGTTCTTTGGTCAGAACTGGCTAGGTGTCAGCAATTTCTTTAGCCTTAAGTGCCACCATTGGGGTGAAGGAATGCCCATGGATGCCATGGAAAAGCCCAAGGCATAGGAAAGGTGGGAGAAGAGGAAGTAGAGAACAAGGAAGCTGTAGATAGTGATGGAGCTTAGCTGAGTGCTAACAACAACGACAATAAAAAGACACTTAAGTAACACTTTAACAACCCTGTTAGGTAGAATCATAGATTTAGAACTTGAAGGAACCTCAGAGATCTAGAGCTAGAGAAACAATTGAGTGAGTCCTATTTTGCTTCCTTTGTAGGGCTAGGCTCAGGGAGGTGGGATGTCCTAGTGTCTGGTGGGAAGTTCTCCCCAGTCTACACCACTGTCAGTTTTCAGGGACACAGAAGACTAAGGTTGCTGTGCTTTCCTCCCCAGCTTTCCTGTCATAAATTATTTCACTAATGAGGGGAAGAATACAGATGGAAATAGGAAAGTTGTAAACTAGGGTTCAGAACACCAGAGAAAACATGATTTGTGTTGTCCTCTCCAATGGCCTTCACAATTCAACAAAATTTCCCTTTCACAGTAAGCACAATAATGATCCCTTGGTAAAGCAGGGAAAGGCTTAGAGGGACTCTGATCCTGGAAGAAATTCCATTCTATTCCTTAACCCCCCCATACTATTTTTTCTTTTTGAAAATAAAATTGTTTTTTGTTTTTGGGGGCAGCTAGGTGGCACAGTGGATAAAGCACCAGCCTTGGATTCAGGAGGACTTGAGTTCAAATCCAGCCTTAGACACTTGACACTAGCTGTGTGACCTTGGACAAGTCACTTAACCCTCATTGTCCTGCAAAAAAAAAAGGAAAGAAATAAAATAAAATTTCATTGCTATCTTTTTTTAAATCTCAACTGCATTGCCCAATGTAGCCTACCCCTTTCCCCATTCCAGAGAGCTACCCCTTCAAACAAAGGATAAAAAGGAGGAGACAGGGGAGGAAAACTTCATCAAAACTAATCAATACATTAAGAAAAAATTGACATTATTTACAGTGTTTTACCTTCAGTCATTCCCACACTACTGTTGTGGGCCCTAAGTACCCCAGAAGTTCTCTGGGGCACATCGAGGAATCTTCTCCTTGAGAAACTAAACCAGAGGACAGATACATCTAGAGAGATAAGAACCAGATCAGACTGAGCTATTTTAGGGACCTCCACCCTTCATTCTGATCTCCCTTACCCCTGAGGAGATAACATTGGGTGTGGCTGCAGCCTTTGTGTCCAGAAGAGAGAGATGGCTTGAGAGATCTGTAGCCACCCCTCACCCAATTCCTCTAGCCACTACCAGTGGGGGATGGTTCTCCCTCACTAAAGGAACTTTCCACAGTCAAATGGTCACCCCTCCCCCACATCAGCCCCCTATAAAAGTACCTACCAGCCTCCTGCTCAAGGAGATTGGTACCTCAGAGCCACGTGCTTTGTTCCATACCTCTCTCCCCATGTAAAGTCCAAGGATTTCTTTCATGGTTTCCCTTCCCCCCCTACTTCCCTTCCCCTGCCCCTAAATAAACTTTCATCTTATTTTAACTGCTTTTGTGTGCAAGAGGGTGTAATTCTTTAAAGAGGAATTCTTAAGAATCCCTACCCCTAACCCAAACCCTGTACCCCATTTTCCCCCATAACACTACCATCCAGCCCCCAACTTTTGCAAAGCAGGTGAAGGGTTGCCCTTATCTGTTTTTTGAGACCAAGCTTAGTCATTGTAATTTTACACAATTTTTTCTTAATTTGCCTCTTATTTCTTATATTTGCATAGCACTTGCCTCCTGCTGGACTCAGAGAGCTTCCCTAGGACAAAGGGTCCAGGGTCTCATTTTCTGAGGTACATACTGTCTTTGATTTCACAAGGTTTATGTAATTGTCCTCTGAGTGCTTGCTACACTATATGAATGAATGAAAATGCATTTGTTAAGCTTCAGTGCTGTTAAGGGCTAAAATTCTAGCTAAACTGTCTAAAATATCTAATGAGTGGTCGCCAATAAATTATAAGCTTTAGCAAGAGTTAGACTTTTAAGCATTTATTAAGGAGAATAAGAATTTGGTAAAGAGAGAGAAAGGCCTAGATTCCTATCTATTAAAGGGAGAGCACATTTCTAGCTCCCTTCTCCACCAGAGTCCAAAGGAAAGAGAGCGAGACCGAGCGCCAGTCTCTTCCTTCCTCCTCCCACTAGCCCGCGTCACTTCCTGACGCCAAAGAAAAGACTCCTGGTCTTGCCCTCAAAGACCTTCGCTTCATGGGTGGAACTCTTCTACAGTAAGTCTCCAGCAGGTGGCGTCATTCCAATCGTTACAGTGCCAAGTACTCTAAGAACTAGGAATTTAAAATATAAAAGCAATATAGTTCCTGCTCTTAAGGAGCTTACATTCTAATGGGGAAGCATCACATATAGGGGGAGAAATACTTTGGTCTAGAAAGTCACTGAATTGGTAAGCTGGAAAAGTGTTCAGTCCACTGTCACCCCTTTAGAGGGTCATTGTTTAGTTGTTTTTCAGTCATGTCTTTCTCTTCATGACTCCATTAGGGGTTTTCTTGAGAGAGATACGGGAGTGGTTTACCATTTCCTTCTTCAGCTCATTTTACAGATCAGGGAACTGAGGCTAACAGTGTTAAGTGACTAGTCCAGTGCCCCTGGGACTACATGTACTGTCCATGTGTATATGCCTTAATGTGTTAACCCTAGGTGTTATTTTTTTATGTTTTTAAATTGGTATTTTGTTTCTTACATCACCATAGTGTCCTATGCATTCCTCTCCCTCCCCCACCTCCTCCCAGATACAAATATTTGTCCATCCCATATGACAGATTTTTTTGTTTTTTTCCTTATTAATTCAAAATTCTGTATTTCCAGTCATGCCATCTATCTTTTAAAAATTTTGTATAGTATTTTATTTTTCCTCAGTTATATGTAAAAAAAATTTTGAATACTCATTTAAAAAACTTTGAGTTCCACAAATGCATTGTTGGTGGAGTTGTGAACTGATCCAGCCATTCTGGAGAGCAATTTGGAACTATACCCAGAGGGCTATGGGGCTGCACATACCCTTTGACCCAGTAATACCACTACTAGGTCTATATCCCAAAGAGATCATAAAAAGGGGAAAAGGACCCATATGTACAAAAATATTTCTAACAGCTCTCTTTGTGGTGGCAAAGAATTGGAAATTGAGGGAATGCCCATCAATTGGGGAATGGCTGAGCAAATTGTGGTGTATGAATGTAATGGAATACTATTGTGCTGTAAGAAATGATGAGCAGGCAGATTTCAGAAAAACCTGGAAAGAATTAAATGGACTTGAGTGAAGCGAGCAGAACGAGAACATTGTACACAGTAACAACAACATTGTGCAATGATCCACTGTGATTAAATTAGCTCTTCTCAGCAATACAATGATCCAAGACAATTCCAAAGGACTCACAATAGAAAATGCTCTCCACATCCAGAAAAAAAGAACTGTGGAATTTGAATGCAGATTGAACCATACTATTTCTATTTTTTTCTTTTTTTAAGGTTTTCCCCTTTTGTTCTATTCTTTTCTCACAACATGACTAATGAAGAAATATGTTTAATGTGATTGTACATATATAACCTTTATCAAATTGCTTTTTGTTTTGGGGAGTGGGGGAAGGAAGGGAGGGATGGAGAAAAATTTGGAAATCAAAACCTTATAAAAACAAATGTTGAGGGGGCAGCTAGGTGGTGCAGTGGATAAAGCACTGGCCCTAGATTCAGGAGGACATAAGTACAAATCCGGCCTCAGACACTTGACATTTACTAGCTGTGTGACCCTGGGCAGATCACTTGACCCTCATTGCTCCGCAAAAAAACCCAAAAAACCAAAAACCCCCCACAAATATTGAAAACTATTTTTACATGTAACAGGGGAAAAAATAAAATACTATTCAGATTGAAAAAAAAACTTTGAGTGCCAAATTCTTTTCTTTTCTCTCTCTACCCCACCCTAAGCAATTTGATATAGGTTATACATGTGTAGTCATGCAAAACATTTCCATATTAGTCTTGTTATAAAAGAAAACATAGACCAAAAAAAATCAAGAAAAATCAAGAAAATTTTTAAAAATTATGCTTCAGTTTGTATTCAGAAACCATCTTTCTCTGGGGATGGATAGCACTCTTTCTTTCTTCCTTTCTTTTTTTTTTTGGCAGGGCAGTAAGGGTTAAGTGACTTGCCCAGGGTCATACAGCTAGTAAGTGTCAAGTGTCTGGGGCTGGATTTGAACTCAGGTCCTCCTGAATCCAGGGCTGGTGCTTTATCCACTGTGCCACCTAGCTGCCCCACATTTTTTCAACATAAGTTGTTCAGAGTTCTCTTGGATTATTGTATTGTTGTGAAGAGCTAAGTTATTCACAGCTTATCATCTTACAATATTGATGTTCCTTTGTTCACAGTACATTTAACTCTACATCAGCTCATGTAAGTCTTTCCAGGTTTTTCTGAAAGCAGCCTCCTCATCATTTCTTATAGTACAATGATATTCCCTCATAATCACATACTGCAGTTTGTTAAACCATTCCCCAATTGATGGGCATCCTCTCAATTTCCAAATCTTTGCCACCAGAAAAGAGCTGCTATAAATATTTTTGTACATATAGGTCCTTTTCCTTTTTAATTTTTAAAAATCTTTTTGGGGGGCATCTAGGTGGTGCAGTGGATAGAGCACCGGCCCTGGATTCAGGAGGACCTGAGTTCAAATCTGGCCTCAGACACTTAACACTTACTAGCTGTGTGACCCTAGGCAAGTCACTTAACCCCAATTGCCCTGCAAAAAACAAAAAAACAAAAATCTTTTTGGATGCAGACCTAATAGTGGTATTCCTAAGTGCAAGGGTATGTATGGTTTTATTGCCCTTTGGACATAGTTCAAAATTGCTCTACAGAATGGTTGAATTGGTTTACAACTCTACCAACAGTGCATTAATATCTCATTTTCTCCACACCCTCCAATTTGAAAAATAATATTTTTAGAGAGGATAAAAAAGTCAGTAGAACTGATCAATACATTGAAAAAGTATGAAAAGATGTAAAATATGTAACACTTGTGGACCTCTTCTCAACTCCATGAAGGAGTAGGTTGAGCATATCATCTCATTTCTTCATTCAAATCCATTTGATTTTTATAATTTTGCCACATTTGTACTTTTGATATTTTGATGTATCATCGTTCTTAATGTTTACACTATTGTGGTTACTGGTTATATTATTTTCTTGGTTCTGCCTACTTCATCCTAAATCAGTTCATATAGATCTTTCCATGTTTCTCTGTATTCATCACACATAATATTTTTTAGCATAGCATGTTTAGGCTTCCCCTGGCAGAGAGGGCAGATGAGAACCATTTGTTCTAAGGGCCATGAAAGCAGCCAAAGGAGGGACTCTGGAACTTGGTCAGACATTGAAGATGCCACAGGCATCCACTGTATCCTGTGCCATTGTTTGTTGTCCTGACTTTCACCTACCACTGGACTCTAATGACTCTGTAAGAGAGAGTGAGGTTGACAACTTTAGGCAACTCTGCCTCACTTAAATCCAATTTATGAGCAAGTCATCACCCATGATGTCAATGATCCTCTTTAAAAAACAAAGGATGAGGGGCAGCTAGATGGTGCAGTGGATAGAGCACCGGCCCTGGAATCAGGTGTACCTGAGTTCAAATCCAGCCTCAGACACTTAATGCTTACTACCTGTGTGACCCTGGGCAAGTCACTTAACCCCAATTGCCTCACTAAAAAAAAAAAAAATCAAAGGATGAGCAATGTTCCATTATATTCACATACCACAATTTGTTTAGCCATTCCCCGCTTAATGGGTATCTACTTTGTTTTCAATTCTTAGCTATCAAAAAGGTGCTAATGTATATATAGATAGATATACATATATACATATCTATGTATATATATACAAATATACATATATTCATATGCATATACACACATACATATATATCCCTAGGTGTTATTTTTCCTATTGGTGATGTATGTATGTATGTATGTATTTTTTTTTTTTTTGCGGGGCAGTGAGGGTTAAGTGACTTGCCCAGGGTCACATGGCTAGTGTCAAGTGTCTGAGGCTGGATTTGAACTCAGGTCCTCCTGAATCCAGGGCCAGTGCTTTATCCACTGTGCCACCTAGCTGCTCCTTATGTATGTATTTATAAGAGATCATATTCTAAATGTATTGGTCACTGTTTTGCTATGTTATCTCATTGAATGTCTTTTCTTTGAACTGATGATGTCCTATGACTTAATTGTTAAAGTCAACATCCATGAACTGGGGTTTTTGAGGAAATCTGGTCCCACAGAGTACTCTGAACCTCAGGTAACTATTCTAGGGATCCCATGTGTGAGTAGGAGTGCCTTAAGTGCTACATTAAAACTGATGATAATTTTTCACATCTGAGAGCTTGAGATAAAATAGGAAGACTGAGTCTGAGACTATAGGCCTTCTTTTCAGACAGGGTATAGTTCAACACATTAACAAAAGCAAGCAGTTTGAAATCTGATGAGAGACCCTAGTCCAAATGCAATATGGCTTCCTTGAGCCCAGAATTACTGGGACCAGTTTCTCTAGCCCCAATTAATAACATTAAATATATTGTTGATGTACAGTCACTCTGGGTTACCACCTTGACATGTATAGATTTGTAGGTTGACCCAGGGAGGGTGTATCTATGTGGGGTGACCACTCCTATAGATTATAAGGATTACCACATGGGTCTGCTTGCTTAAAACTATGATTCTCAAACCCTCTGTCAGTGAACTCCAATTAGCTCTGCCTCTTTTTGTATCCCTAGCACTTAGCACGGTACCTGGCATATAGTAGAGGCTTAATAAATGTTTATTGGGAGCACTTTCCCACAAATACACACCCATAGGAAGAGCGATGTCAAATAGAATAATAAGGCACACGTGCAGGCAGCCCAAGTGGTCCAGGCGATTTTCACTTCTGAGACCTTGGTGCCTTGATGTCCTCTTTCCACTTGGGTGCTCCTCCCTCCTTAGACATGGTGAGTACCTCAGTTTGGGAAATTGCTCAGCTGACCTCCCAGAGCTGGATTCTCACTACCTCATGACTCTTGGTTATCAGTGGTTCTCTTCTCTGCTGCCTGGGTCATGCTCTGTGAAGGGGCTCCATCCTTTGAGGCAGTTGCCATTCTGTGTCTGTTTCTCCATAAAAAATGCGTCTGCTCCAAGCTGGATATTTCTCGGCTGTGCCTCAAACTTTCTTGAACAGCTAGCTGTGTGAGATGTCTCCTACTGACTCAGTAGCTCCATGTCCTATATGCAAGGAAGAGAAAGGAATTTTTTCCTTTCCTCTCCAAGAGATGCAGACCAATTCCTTCTCAGTATCTGATCCTGATTGAAGAGCTAGTGAGCTCAGCCTTTTAAGGGCCCATTAGGGGCATCACTGGTCTTAACCTGGCAATGGTCAGATTCCCTTTCCAATTCAATCAGTAATTTTTTTTTAACAGCCAAAGTGATTTATTAATTGTTATATTCTTTTTATTTTCTTTCTTTCTTTTTTTTTTTGCAGGGCAATGAGGGTTAAGTGACTTGCCCAGGGTCACACAGCTAGTGTCAAGTGTCTGAACTCAGATTTGAACTCAGGTCCTCCTGAATCCAGGGCTGGTGCTTTATCCACTGAGCCACCTAGCTGCCTGATTGTTATATTCTTTCAAGGGTACATATTTACCCAGGGTGAATAACACGGAAAGAGAGATAACTTCAACTGGAGACCTGTAGAAACTTTGTCCAGGATGTTTGCTTCTTCAAACATTTGACTTGTGTAGTAGAAACATAACTTAAGGATTCAAAAGGAAACAAAAAAGATACATAAAAAATTAGGGAGGCCTTCAGTATAGTATAGTCCAAATTCCTTTGTTTTTTCCTGCCTTGATCTAGAGAGTTGAATATGAATGTTCCTAAAGTTCATGGTTTAGTTTCCAGTCTTCATAGAGGTCACTTCTTCTTGAGAGTTCCATTTATATGGACATTTTGTGTTTGACAAAGGCTTCATAATTGATGCAGTCATTGGAGTCTTCTCCACCTCCTCTTTCTTCATCTTTTCACCCAGGGTAGCTAGCACTTGGCAAAGTTCAGCGCCCATGACTGTGCCATTGCCTTCCTGGTCAAACACACTCGGCCCCTCAACAAAGTCTTCATAACTTCCCTGGTCCTAGTTGTTGGAAATAGCCTGCATCATGGACAGGAACTGCTCAAACTCCATTTTCTTAGCATTCATCTCTTCATTGCTGGGGTTTCCCAGAACGTTCTTGACCTCTGCATTGGTTGGGTTGGTACCCAGAGCATGCACAACATCACCAACCTGGCTTAATGTGATCTTGCTTTCACCACTCCTATCAATAAGGAAAAGGCCTCCTTGAAGTCAGCAACCTGGTCAGCACTGAAGGACATGACAGAGATGTTGAGAAACTGACGAAGTGAGCTGAGGGCTGCTCCTGTCCCTGAGTGGACCAATCAGTAATTCTTTCTAATTCCACCAAGGAGAATTTTTTCCCCCTCTTCATAAGGGGACAGGGTATAGTGACATCTTTCCAGTTAATTTAACATTTCCTTATCACCTCAGATTTTCTGTGATTATACCCTAGGTTTTCTGGGCTGGGGGGTGGTCAGACATTAGCTCCACTCTCTTAAAATGATGCTCAAATGGAAGTCCTCACCCTATGACATGTGGGTCTTATGGTATATCACACACACGTGGGCAGACCATATCTACCCCCAATGGCTCTAAGCTGATGGCAATATGGGAGAGCACTGAGCAAGGAAGCAGGATGGGAAAGCAGTATTAAAGGGTAAAATGAATAAGCTCTGCATATATTTCTCAGAATATGCTCTTTCTTAATTGATCAAACTCTTCCTCCCTTTCTCTCTATCTCCCTCTCTTTATTCTCATGGTTTCCATCTGAGCTACTTTAGATAACCAGAAATCCATTTGACTTCACAAAGTCCATTTTTGGTACTGACAGGAGTTGGTCCCAAATTCCAAATGCTGCCCCAAATCTTCCTTTGCTAGTTTGGAATATTCAAGTTGCTCTTGTGCATACTCAGGGAGGAGGCTCTATAATGTCTGTAGGGTGGAACAGAAGCACAGACTAGAGGAATGTTTATAGTAGTACATCCAGTGCTAATGAATAAGCCATGTTTATGCTGAGTAGAATACAATGAGTTCAGTCAATTTATTGCCTGGCCTGGAGGGAATGTGAGCTGGCAACAACTTCCACTCCTCACCAAGGACTGGACAGATTATAGATCACAGTGGTTAGAGATCCAGGTCTCAGATTATTTATGCCAATCAGAGAAGAGGTGTTCAGGATTTGTTATAGCTTCAAATGGCTCAAAAAGTGTGAATTCAGCCAAAAAATAAAAATAACAAGGAACTTAGTTTAAGTAAATATGTTTTAAAAAGGAGGGGAAGAAGAAGGAAAGGAGGGAGGGAGGAAGAGAGAGAGAGAGGGATGAGGTAAGGAGAGAAGGAAGGAAGGACAAATCTGAGAATTGGAAGGTCCAAATTCTATTAAATGCCAAAGTTTCCTTACCTATTTGCTAGTCATATATTCTAAGGGAGGGAAATGAAATGGTTAAGGGCAGCCCCTCAAAAAATGCTCTCTAGGGGGCAGCTAGGTGGCTCAGTGGATAAAGCACCGGCCCTGGATTCAGATGGACCTGAGTTCGAATCCGGCCTCAGACACTTGACACTTACTAGCTGTGTGACCCTGGGCAAGTCACTTAACCCCCATTGCCCTACCAAAAAAAAAATGCTCTCTGTTTATTTTGGTTCTACTGGTTGGGCTAAGGAGAATCCAGAATGCCCATCGATCTCTCTCTCTCTCTCTCTCTCTCTCTCTCTCTCTCTCTCTCTCTCTCTCTCTCACACACACACACACAGAGCAGTTAAATTCTCATCCTAAAAACTTTTGCTATAGCCATAGACAGTACCTTCACCCCCAACCAACTACCTCAACCCCACCTGATATGGTGATGGTTAGATGGTGCAGAAAAACCACTGAAAGACCACATTCTATTTCTATGTTCCTTAACCCACCCTCTTTTTTTTTCCTCCAATATGCTCCATCCCAGGTGGACTATAAAGTCCTTGAGGGCAGGGACTGTTCAGTTTTTGTTTTTATGTTCCCAGGATCTACTTCACCCATGATAGACACTTAATACATTCTTTCTTTCTTTTTTTTTAGTGAGGCAATTGGGGTTAAGTGACTTGCCCAGGGTCACACAGTTCGTAAGTGTCAAGTGTCTGAGACCAGATTTGAACTCAGGTACTCCTGACCCCAGGGCCAGTGCTTTATCCACTGTGCCACCTAGCTGCCCCAATAAGTTTTTTGTTTTATTTGTTTGTTTTTGTGGGGCAATGAGAGTTAAGTGACTTGCACAGGGTCACACAGCTAGTAAGTGTCAAGTGTCTAAGGCCAGATTTGAACTCAGGTCCTCCTGAATCCAGGGCCGGTGCTCTATCCACTGCGCCACCTCACTGCCCCCTACTTAATCCATTCTTAGTGAATTGAATTAAGTTTTGGTATTTTTTCCTTTTTGAGATATTTGATAAATGGATGCCTAGGTACTCTAAAAATTATATCCTTTTCCATACACACAGATGGCTTCTGAGTGTGACATCCATATCTTCTTAAGTGCCGTTTCTATGTCTTCATACAGCATACTATCAAATGAGTTGTTTAGACTCTGAATGGGATGATCTGCTTTGGCCTTGACTGTGGCAATGGCCTCCTAATAGCTCTTCTTGTTTTGGGGGCTTTTTTTGGCAGGGCAATCAGGGTTAAGTGACTTTCCCAGGGTCACACAGCTAGTAAGTGTCAAGTGTCTGAGGCCGGATTTGAACTTAGGTTCTCCTGAATTCAGGGCCAGTGCTTTATCCACTGCACCATCTAGCTGGCCCCCTAATAGGTCTTTTTGCATCTAGTCTTTTCCCAGCTTTTAATCAATCCTATACATTGACAGATTAATCTTTTTTTAAAAATGGACTTCTAATGCTCTCACCTCTTTACCCCCAAACTTTCCATAACTCCCCATTGCCTTGTGAATAAAATCTACCTACTTAACTTGGCATTCAAAGCCTACCATGACCTGTCTCCAGGCTGCCTTTTCAAACCCATCTCCCACTGTTCCCCTTCACATACTTTAAGATGCATTTGAACAGAAACACCTTTTGTTCTTTCAATGTATTTCCTACTTTCCACAAACTCTGTTCATTTGGTCATGTGATAAAATAATGGAATTTGGCAGACCCAGGGGCCCCACCTGATTGATTTAGTATTGTTTGAATTGGGTGACAATGAGAAACTAAGTACCTACTTAAGGAAGATTGGATATTGGATGGGGACCACACCTGGCTGGCCCTGAGTGGTTTGTTGGTGTACTACTGATGTCAGCAAGAGACCACTCTCAACCAATCAGCTTGAAGGACCTCCCCTTTGGGGTAGGGAGAGAGGAACGAGGAAGTGAACACTTGCTCAGAGAATAATTTTTTTTGGTGAGGAAGAGGCACATGGTAAGAAAGGGAGAACAGGAGTCCCCCTTATCGTTTGTGACATCGGTTTGTTGTTGAGAGATTTCACGTGGGCTGCTAGGAAAGGAAATTGATTTCTTTCTCTCTGGCTATACCAAATTAGATCTAAGCTAGGATTTCCATGCTATAAGGAATCTGTTCTCAATCTCTTTCTCTTCACTAATTTATAATATATATTTTAATAAATCTTTAAAAGCCTAAACTCTTGCTGAATTTATCAGTGATTTTAGTCAGCTTCCCCCCCCAAGACTGGGGGGGGGCGGCAAATTAGGACCCACAATTTAGATTTTAAACAACACAGTCAGTTCAACTTTATTCCTTTATTAAGTACTCCTATGTGTAAGGTGTGGTTCTAGGTGTTAAGATGGATTGCCTTATGCCAGTGTTACTAAATCATAAAGTGTGTGTGGGGGGGATTTAAGGCATAGTAAAGACAAGAAAGGCAGGAAAGAGACAGGATAGAAAAGGTTTTGAAGGCTAAACAAAGGATTTTGTATTTGATCCTGGAAGTAATTGGGGGCTACTGTTGTTTACTGAATGGAGGGGGGTGTTGCAAAAATTTCTAAGTCTGATGAAGGAAAGACACAACAAAGTCCCCAAGTGGAAGAAAATAGGTTTATTGAGAGAGGGCCGGTCTCACAATAAAGCCGGTCTCAACCAGGGGTAGGTCCTGAGAGACCCTGAGTTTGGTTCTCAGCAGTTTTATACCCTCACAGGGCTTACTAAATTCTAGACAAACTTCTTCTCAAATTTTCATTGATTGGGGGGCAGCTAGCTGGTGCAATGGATAGAGTACTGACCCTGGATCCAGGAGGACCTGAGTTCAAATCCGGCCTCAGACACTTGACATTTGCTGGCTGTGTGACCCTGGGCAAGTCACTTAGCCCTCATTGCCCCGCAAAAAAAAAAAAAAAAAAATTTCAATGATTGTTTGGAAAATAAAATTCTAAGATAAAAATTAAATTAAATTAAATTTTAAAAAATCATTGGTTGATCAGCTAAAATTTGCTTTCTAGCTACTAGCTTTGCCATTAGCAGGGAATACCATGATCTGTAAACTGTGATGTAATAAATGTAAGATAGAAGCTACTTAGGATTGCTAATCAGAATCACGATCTACCAACTAAAGTTATTAGACACCAAATGCTGAGGTGGAGAGGATGATGTATAGAAGCGACAGATAATGGCTAGGGATAATTTCTAGCAAGACTTGATGATCATACTGCTTTGCTAATCATCCAGCATTTGCTGATTATCCAACATTGAGATTAGCTCTATTATTCACTTAACCTACAAATAAAATAGAACAAAATATCTAGATATAATAAATCACAATTTTCAGTTGATATACTGATTATTATCATAATTAAATCTTTTATAACTAAGAGGTGGGGGAAATCTCACTCACAGGAGCGGGGGGGAATGACGTGGTCAGAACTGAGCTTTGGGAAGATCAGTTTAACAGCTGAGTGGCAGATAGACTGGAGTGGGTGAGGCTCATGGGAGGGCATCCAAGCAACAGGCTATTGCAATGGTTCAGGCATGAATGGTTTACTTCTGGAGGGAATCCAAACCCTTAGAGTACCCATAACTGTATCTGAAGGGGCAGCTAGGTGGCGCAGTGGAGTCAAGAGGTCCTGAGTTCAAATCTCACTTCAGACACTAGCTGTGTGACCCTGGGCAAATCACTTAACCTCAATTGCCTTAAACATCTGGGGCCATTTCCAGTTGTCTTAATATGTATCATGCCATTGTACCCAGATGTTTCTGGAGGAGAGAGTGAGATTGGTGACCTTGCACAGCCATCCCTCACTTAAATCCAATTCAGTGGAAATCATTGCATAACCCAATATCATGGTGCTCTTTGAGGATGAAGGACAAACAACAACCACTGTACCTGAGGTCAAAGTATGACTGACTAGAATGTCAGTGATTCTGCTCAAGTCCCAATGGCTAAATCAAGAAGGGGCTAAGATAACAACATGGAGAAGCAAATGACTTGGTCTCTATCCTCTCCCATTGCTAGGAGTTGTAGATATGATAAAGGCTAGCTGCAAAGATGGTTGCCTCTGTGGCGACACCAAGTTAATTTTCCTTCAAAGGTGAGTCTAAACTACAAGATGGCCCTATGAACCTGGGTGATTATAAAAGGTGAGACTTACAAAGAGGAAGAAGAATTGTTTATGGGCAACTATGTGTTCCTTATTTTTTTCCCCGAAACAGTTGTGGGACAAAATAAAGGCTTTACTATTATTATGTAAAATGTAATCATCTAGACACAAATAAGATGGTTGATGAATCTATAAACCACCTGGATTTGATGGAGCTGCCTTATTATCCTAAAGAATTTTATGAAGCCTTGGATTAATAAGATCAAAATTCTTTCCAACCGAACCCAGACAATATACAAGTGAGTGCCAAGCAAACCCCAGAATTATTTGGGGCATTACATATCATTTGCTTCTTCAAATGTCTGGAAATTTATAGCTAGTAGATAAGCCCTTATCTACTGCCTTCATTCCCAGGATAATTGGTAGATTTTATGGCTCACTAAGGAACACCTTCGTCCTCTGGAGCCACTCTTGTAAAAACATCTGGGTAGCCTTATCCTTGTTGCCCCCTTTTGAATCATATACTCTCTTGTCATATTGTTTGTTCTCAAGTTTGAACTATCAAACTGATTTGTACTTCATATATTCTTGTTATATTGTCTTGCTTTTAAGTTGTACTGTCAAACTGATTTGTATCATGCTAATGGAACTGATAACATCCTGTACAAAGGAGCCAGGAAAGCCAGAGTTAATCAATCTTGATCTGATTGATTTACCAATAGAGACCTAAACTAAGGTCTGTAACCAGTGAACAGAGAAAGTTTATATACCTTCACTAATAAAGGAGTCTTTGAACTCCTTCTTTGGAAAGAACAAGCATGCCTGCTTGCTCTTGGGACAAATAAACTGGTGCTGTGTTTTCCTAACTGTTCTCTGATCTGTTCCCTGAGATTCTTACTGTTTGTCCATAGGAGAAAAGTATGAAAATAATTTTTTTCACACTATACTTCATGTGGTATACAATATCAAACTGGCCTAAGCCACACTTTACTTTATTCTCCCATCACCAATTGCCTTGCTACCCTATGCCTGCCTGGTTACTACCTCCTCCCCACAAATCCAGTCTTGGAACCATAATCAAATCAACACTTCCATTATTATTTTTTTGGGGGGTGAGGCAATTGGGGTAAAGTGACTTGCCCAGGGTCACACAGATAGTATGTGTCAAGTGTCTGAAGCCAGATTTAAACTCAGGTCCTCCTGGCTCCAGGGCCGGTGCTTTACCTACTGTGCCACCTAGCTGCCCCAATACTTCCATTATTACTGGAGAGGGCATGTCAGTCTAATCCCCTATGGCTCCACTCAGCAACTTTATAACTTTTCAGACCAAGACACCCCTCTCTGAGCACCATGTCTCTCTGTCTCTCTGTTAGAATTTAGAATGTAAATTCCAGGAGGGCAAAAACTCTTTGCATTTTTATCCCAAGAGCTTAGCACAGTACTTGGCACATAGTAAATGTACATAGCAAGTTCTAAATAAATGCTTTTTCATTGTTTGATTCATTCATTCATTCATTCATTCATTTACCAAGTGGGTCTCATTATTAACCAAAGGCTAATACTCAAAATTCTGTGTTTTACTGACATAGCTCTTGAAAAACCAAAAGTCACTTCCATACCATGATGAGCGATTAGAGTATAACTTTCTGGAACTTAAAAATACTTATTCAAAAAAAGAGATAAAGATATAAAAGAGGCATGGATTTGAGCTCAACAGTAAGAAACAACATACAACCTCAACAGAGAAGTCTCTATAAGATGAAGCTTTTTTTGGTTGAAGACCCCTTCAGAATCTACCCCACCCATATAATGGGAGTTTGGGTGGGGCCTTTGAGAGCATTGAGATGGTGCCCCTTTACCTAGGATGCTAGGTAGCTGCTTCCAAGAGAATGTGATGACATAAGCAAAAGGCCTTGGAGAGACTGGACCATGTATAGCCATTTTGTCATTGGTTCTGGTCAGCTAGCCACATGATGAAGAGGAGGCTCTTGGATTGTCTGGGAAGTCCTTCCAAAAGGCCAGTCAGCTTCAGACACTTCCTCTTTGCCTCAGTGTTCTTGTAAGAGCTCAGCTCAGGTGAAGAGGATAGAGCCTGGGCCTTGTAAGTATAAAAGGTTCCAGAATCTGGGTTTGTGGTGTCAGTGTCCCCAAGGTGTGAAGGTAGTAGAGCAAGGGTGTGCTGGACTCAGCTCCAACTGGCTTGTGGGAGCCTATTGTAAACATTTTAATGTAAGCATTTTTGTTGTTGTTGAGTCTTTTTAGACATGTCTGACTCTGAGACTCCATTAGGGATTTTCTTGGCAAAAATACTGGAGTGGTTTGCCAGCTCAATTTACAGATGAGGAAACTGAGGCAAACAGGGTTAAGTGACTTGCCCAGGGTCACATAGCTAGTGTCTGAGGTTGGATTTGACTCCAGGCTTGATGATCTATCCACTGTGTCAGTTGGCAAACTGTAAATAGGGCTTGAGCCATTGTTTAGTTAGTTGTCTAAACCTAAGAAAATGATGGAGAAAATGTTAATAATACAAATTTAAAACGTGCACTGCTGAACATTTCCACCCCCAGAGAGATGATTGTTAAACATTTACCAGCATACCACTGGAGTGGAGCCTCCCTTATTCTGGCATTCAGAGTCTGGGTTTCCCAGGTAGTGTAACATCAATGCCCTGAAGTACAAGGATTGACCTTTGGGAATGACCTTCCGGACCAAGTGGTAGCTGAGATGCAAGCTCATCCGGCAGTTATCCCTCATCTGGACATAAATTTTGCTATGTAGGAACTGAATAAGTTTGGAGATTACTCCACCAGAGACTGAGGTGTTATAGGGGAGAATCTGCCCCCTGATGATTTTGAGGGGGAAATGTGTGTTTCTTTTTGCTATATTTTGGAAGTAAATATCACATTGAAAAAGCTAATTCAATGATAAATGGACACTTGGTAGCTCTTCTGTGCCTCAGTTTCTCTATCTGTAAAATGGCAATAATAATAGCACTTACCTAGTAGGGTTGTTGTGAGGAATAAATGACATAATAATTGTAAAATGCTTATCACAGAGCCTGGCACATAGTAATTACTATATAAATGTTAGCTATTGTTTTGTTTGTTTTTTGGTGAGGCAATGAGAGTTAAGTGACTTGCCCAAGATTACACAGCTAGTAATTGTCAAGTGTCTGAGGTCAGATTTGAACTCAGGTCCTCCTGAATCCAGGGCTAATGCTTATCCACTGTGCCATCTAGCTGCCCCAATGTTAGCTATTTAAAATGGTATGGGGGTACTAGTAACTTTATTGTCGTTTAGTCCTTTTGGTCATGTCTGATTTTCTGTGATCCTGTCTGAGGTTTTCTTGGCAGAGATAATGGAGCAGTTTTACAGATGAGGAAATTGAGGCAAACAGGGTTAAGTGACTTGCCCAGGGTCACAAATCTAGTGTCTGAGGCCAGATTTGAATTTAGGAAGAGGAGTCTTCAAGACTCCAGGCCCAGCACTCTATCCATTGCATGGCCCAGCTGACAATTAGTAACTGTTTTCCCCTTCCCCAAATAATGGGGGAATATAACTGGTGGGGTTTGAGAAAAGACTCCTAAGTGTACCCTGAGGGGGTAATGAAGAGGGTCTGACACTAAGAGAGTCTATATTCTATATGTAAAATGGGAACAGTAACACCTACTTTTGTTTGTTTGTTTTATTTTTGTTTTAAGGGCAATGGGGGTTAAGTGACTTGCCCAGGGTCACACAGCTAGTAAGTGTCAAGTGTCTGAGGCCAGATTTGAACTCAGGTACTCCTGAATCCAGGGCCGGTGCTTTATCCACTGCACCACCTGGCTGCCCCAACAGCTACAGTTCTAGTTCATAGGATCATCCTACAGATGACTTAGTATCTCCCAGTCACCCAGGGGACAGATAACTGACCACTTGTCCCCAGGAGCAACTATGATTTCATCTTTGGTACCCTTCTCAATTGTCCCTGTGGCTTTGAGCCCAATGAGAAGATATGTTTGTATCTGAGAACACCCACCAAAGGTTTGTCCGTTATCCCTTTGATCCATATTGGGGCCAAAATTAAAACCGAGGGGTCTTCACTGCTGCCATATTGGGAGCCTCAGACTTTCATGCCTCCTGGACCCGGCTGTGGTTTTAGGCCTCCAGTGAGATTGTGCATATGAAAAAAAAAATGCTTTGAAAAATAGCAGATTCCTCCAGGCAGCTAGTCAAGAGAACCAGTGCCTTCAGGGTGGAAGCTGGGGATAGAGTTGAGTAGAGGGGCAGCTAGGTGGCACAGTGGATAAAGTATCGGCCCTGGATTCAGGAGGACCTGAGTTCAAATCTGGCCTCAGACACTTGAGACTTACTAGCTGCGTGACCCTGGGCAAGTCACTTACCCCCATTGCCCCGCAAAAAACAAACAAACAAACAGATGAGTAGAGGTGGCCAGTGGCTGGGGAGGATGTGGGAGACCAGTTACTGGATCCTTTTAGAGCTGGTAAGAATTCCCAAGATGGCAAGCCAAGAGGCAGTTTCTCCAGGCCACAGGCCACACTGTTAGGTCTCTGGTTGTGCTGAAAAAAAAAACAACCGGTTCAGTTTCCCCATCCTGAGTCCTGGAAGCATCCCAAGAAGACTGGGAAGGTGCAGGTGGTGGCTGCCTGGGGTTGGGAAGGACCAGGGCATGAGAATCCTCTTCCAGCTGCAGGTTTTCTCAGGAGGGGAAACCTTGTCATCAGAGGCCTCAAACCAACAATTCTAGTTGCTCCTGCCCGCCTTCTTCTGCCTCCTTCACAGATCTTTTCCTCTCTGCTTGGGAAGGGGCTGCCCAGGAGACATTCCTTCCCACCCTTCCCCCACACCCCCAAGAGCCGGAATCTGAGCCTAGTACTAAATGCCCAGCCTGGAGGCAAAACCTCTGCTTCATTACCACTTCAATAGGCCAAGCGGCAGGCCAGAGCTCGCAGTTTCCATCCCACCACCCCCGCCTTCCTTCCCCTCCTCCCTGTGGCTTCTGGCTGGGAGCAACTTTCCCAAGCAACCTCACCTTGCTCAAAGGGGCTGGGCCCTAGCCTAGGGTCAGCCCCACCCAATTCCCAAGGTGTTATCAACCCTACCATCCCGGGGCTGGAAGGGCCAAAGGGTATGTCCTTCTCTACAGGCAAGGCCACACCTAAAACCTCGTGAGATCTGAGCCAGAAATTTAGGTTCCCGGTGAAAGTTAAGAGATCCCTGGTATTTGGTTAATCTTTCTCCACCAAACAATCTGATTAATTGGGTTGTTAACCTCTTTTAGCCTTTTCCCCAACGACTTCCCTATCCCTCACAAATATTCCTACACTAATTTTCTCTCCTCTCCTAAACTCTCTCCTGGCAGGGTGATAATTAAGTGGCAACTCTGAGAGAGAATAGATAACAGTTGTGAATTCCACTATGGGACCTTGAAATATTTCCCTAAACAGAATAGGAAAAGATTTAGCTGTTGGTTAGTGAGCGTTTTCAACTTTGGAGAGCCTAATCTGGATAGATGGTGTGATGTGGGATGGCAAATTAAGTTGATCAGATTGGTCATGAGTCATCCCAAAAGAATTACAAGACTCCCTGACTCAGTTTCCCAAGTTTCATTGCAATACTGTGAGTGACCACAGGGAGAGCATGATGGAGGTGTCTCTTGAATACGAAAAAAGACAGTTATGTTTATCGTATGGATAAACTGATTATGAGAATCATTACAATAATCTCCACTTTAGGGAGGTACAGGGGAGAATTTATCCTAATTTGGAGTTCCTGGGGTCCTAAGACAACCCCCAAAGTGAGTTCCTTTTTCTGTGGAGGTGTGTTTTGGGGGTTTACACGTCATAAGGTGAATCTTGGGACAAATTTGGCCTTTTCTGCACATGTTACTTCAACCTGCCAAGATCAGAGTGCCCATTCTCAGGCCTAGTTTCTGGATATTAACATTTATCAATTAGAATTTCTATAGCCTGTCTCTAGGTCTTTGTTATAGTTAAGGTCTCTATGGCCTGTTTCTTTATGTTTTTTGTTGTGAGTGGTGATTAATAAGGCCCAAGTCTTAAATTATCCATTAATCCCTTTAAGAACTGGGGACTGTAAATTATAGCCCCTCTTGGAGCTCAGATCTAAATTAGAGCTTGGGTCTTAGGTTTTTCTGTTAACCCCTTTTAGGTACTATTGATAGGTTATCTATTAACCCTTTTAGCCTCCTCCATCAGGTGTAGACCACAGGACTGCTTCCCACCAAACACCTCTTCTCTCAGTACTTCCTTCTTATCTTCAACCCCTACAATCCTTAACCACCTTCCGAGCTCCCCTCTCTCGGGCTCCTTGAAGAGGCATAATAAGGAGTAAGATAAATTCAGTTGAGTGGGGATTGGCTGTAACCACTTATCCCCCAGAGAGCCAGGCCCAAGGCTTCCTGGAGGAGGTAAGGATAGGGAAAAACAGTTGTCAAAGGATGAAACACCTAGGGAAGGCAGGGGTTGGAAGAGGAGAAAAATGATAAAAGGATCCTTGTTGAATTGTTTCAGTCGCGTCTGACTCTGTTACTCCAGTTGGGTTTTCTTGGCCAAAGATACTGGAGTGGTTTGCCATTTCCTTCTCTAGCTCATTTTACAGATGAGGAAAAGGAGAGAAATAGGATTAAGTGACTTGCCCAGGGTCACACAGCTAGTAAGTAAGTGCCAAGTGTCTGAAGTCAGATTTGAACTCAGGTCCTCCTGAAGCCAGGGCCGGTGCTCTATCCACTACGCCACCTAGCTGCCCCCCAAAATTTATTCTATTACCAGTGTTAAATTTGTAAGCATAACCTCATGTTCAGGTTACCCAACAAAAGGAATAGTGAGGACAGCAGTTTTCCAGACCCACTGAAGAAAATTATCCCAGGTTTCTCTTCTGACTCTAGTATGAGAAGAGGGAATAGCATTCTTACTCTGGAATCCAAATAGCCCAAAGTAACATATGGGTTTAAACAGTTGGTAGTTAACACTAAAGATTTGTGATCTCCTTCTTCTTATAGGAAGGGGAAATACCTTTGGGGCACAGTAGAGTGCAAGGGGACCAGGGCTAGGGTTGACTGGTGAATGGACCTGGCAACTAATCTAGCAGCAAGGTCTGCCCTGTGATTCCCTTGTACTACAGAGTTGGTAGGTTGGTGCCCTTGGCTGTACATAACAGAGATCTGACTGGGCAGATTTATGATAAAACCTAAAATGCATAACTATGTTTCCTAGTTACCATCCTCCCTCTCATCTGCAATGAGGAGGAATTTCACTTTCTTCTAAACCAGAAAAATACCCAGTTAATTTAGCCTTATCATAATACCATATAAACATTTGCAGGAAGATGGCAAACCTGAATAATAATAATATACCTCGTTGTTTGACATATCAAGTGACCACACATTTAGACTGGAAACAGTAAGATCTTACATACTTGCATTGTGCTCATTTCTTCTACTGACTACTTGCTCTGATTATAGAAATCTGCTATAAAAGAAAAATCAGGGATATGATTATAAGGCCAGGATAAAACATCCTTAACTCTGTTTGATTTCAGGTAAAAGTTACAAGTGACCACCAGTCACACAGCCAGATTATCCTCTCGGCTTTTTCCCAGATACCTCCACCTTTAAGCAGCACATTTCGTTTTGTGGCATTGATTTGTGGCATTCTCTCCAGTATTTGGATTACAGGCTTAACCATCCAAACAATTATACCTGAATCAAAACTCAAAACAATATAAATTACAGTCCCCCCAAATTTTATCTTAAATAGAAAACCTCTACTCTCATGAAATTGCAATGAGCAAAAAAGATTTACCAGAACACACACATGTTGCTTGGTTTTTTCTTCCTTCTTCTCAGGTTTATACTTTATCCTGGTGTAAAGATCACTCATTAGAAATTACTTCTATAAAATAAGCAACCTTATAAATCCTCAGGAAAACCCTTCCTTGTAACAAGCTCTTTTCTGGCAAGTTTACAAATTAAAAGAAGTCTAGAAGGCCTTTTTCTGTGTAATGATTTACCAGCTTAATACCCTTAGTTACAGTGCTTTCCTCTGTCTCTTAGAGGAAACAACTAATGTACCTGTTCTTGTTAAAACCATCAATTGCTTTGTTTTCAATTTTAACACACATTCATCAATTTAAAAGTAACTTTAAAACTTTAACAGTACTCTTTGGTTTCTTCAAGAATTCACAAACCTTGAAATGGCAGGTGAGCACTTAAAGTGGCAGTGCACCTCAAATATACCCCCCCTTTTTTTTCTCAAGATTCCATATTCTTTGCACTGTCAGTAAAAAATGACACAACTTTCTTTCTATTTGCTTTTGCCAATTATTTAAAATACTTTGGACAGTTTCTTAACATTTTCTAAACATTTTCTCCTTCACCCACTCACAGCTCCCTTCCTGCATAGCCAGCACCTAAGAGGGAGGGAGGGGAAAGAGAGTAGTGGCACAAGTCATGCTTCACTAGCTTTGAAACTTTTACACATGACAAATAGCTACTGATTTTTAACCATTCCACTACAAAAGATTTCAAGGTAGCAGCATTTTCAAACCAGCTTTTACAATGTTCATCTAAGGCAATGAATGCCTAGCAAAGAAGTTATATCCCAATTTCAAAGTCAAACTATTTTCTTTTCTCCTTGTAGGGCAATGAGGGTTAAGTGACTTGCCCAGGGTCACACAGCTAGTAAGTGTCAAGTGTCTGAGGCAGGATTCGAACTCAGGTTCTCCTGAATCCAGGGCTGATGCTTTATCCACTGCACCACCCAGCTGCCCCACCCCCCAATTCAAACTCTTAAGTAGACACACACATGTAAAGATATCCAGAAATCAGAGACTTCCCTTCCCTCACCTTCAGAGCTTGGCCACCACTCTGAAAGGCTATGGGGGTACAACCAAAAATTCCCCACAGATTGTACAACACAATTACAATATTTGACAGACATAAATGCACGAGACAACAAGCAGCTGTGTATGACAAGCAAACAAACAGCCATAAAATATTACTTCTTCCTGACTAGCCCACTCTGGTAGGGGCTAATCAGGAGGTTTGTTACCTTAAATCTTTCCCTTGCAAATAAGTAATTTGTTCCTTTTCACCCATGTCCAATTTTTTCTCCTTTTCCAAATTTGTAAGGATACACCCGAGGGGTCATGCAGAATGCTTTTTCTCCCTGTCCCTTTACATCAGAGACCCTACCTCCTTTTGTGCCCTAGGATTAGGCAGGGTCTAGGGGCGGGTCTGGTCTCCAAATGTTGCTTTGTCCTTTCCTTCAGAGACGTGGTGGGCTGCCTTTGCTGGGTAGGTGACCAGACCTGAGAGGTGCCAGAGACACTTATAAGAACTGACAGTGAGAGTTGGTGAAGTCACAGGAGAGCTTCCCAAGGACGTCCCCCAGTGCCTCTGTCTGTGGACCAGGGCAGGGGACAGACGGCTCTCCAATAACTGCCACATTCATCTGGTGAAGAGGAGTTAAGGTGAGGAGAAGCTGATGGTGCTTCTAGCAGATGTGTCTCCCTCCATGCACCATGACTCACTGCCTTTCCATTATTAGCTGCCCCCACCCCACCATATTAAAAAAAATCTAGCCACTGTTAAATCCTTGTCTGGTGTGATTAATTCTGGCACAGGCTGAGATTAAGGGAGAGGCTTGGATTTTTGTAGAGGGATGGGAGATACATTTCTACTGTAACACAGCAGAGGCACAAGGGGAGAAAGAGCAGACAGACTCTATTTGAAAGTAGAAAATGTAATGGAGGCATATTGAAATTATATAGCTAGCGGCAGCTAGGTGGCACAGTGGATAGAGCACCGGCCCTGGAGTCAGGAGTACCTGAGTTCAAATGTGGCCTCAGACACTTAACACTTACTAGCTGTGTGACCCTGGGCAAGTCACTTAACCCCAATTGCCTTGCTAAGCCCCCCCCCCCCACAGGCACAGAAATTATACAGCTAGACAAGTGTAGTTTTCTGTAAACAGGAGAGCAAAAAATGAGGGGGAAAGAGAATTTATATATAATATTTATAAAATGTATACAGAAATTACATATAAACTCATAGAAATATACTTATGTGTAAACTATATTTTATAGTATAAAATTTATATACTTATTTACATTATATATAATTTATAGATCTATAATGTATAATTTATGTATAAAGATCTCTCATATAAATATAATACATATTCTTTCTCTCTCTCTCTTTCCCTCTCCCTCCCTCCCCCTCCCCTTCTCTCCCTCTCCTCCTCTCTCCTTCTCCCCCCTTCCACATTCCCCACTCTAGATTCAGTACAGGTAGGAAGAACTCAAGCCCTTGGCTTCAAGCCAAGTCCAGGAAGTGGGCTTGTACCCTAGGGGATTCTCATGATTCCTCACACTTGGGAACAGAGTCCAATATCCCTAGAAGCTCAAAACTAGAGCCTTTTGGTGGAAAAGTATCTGCAGCTGTGCTGTGACATGTGGGAACCACGCAATCCTCTTGTATTCACTAGAAGTGGAAACTATTTTCTCTTTTCAGTGTTACACTGAATTGAAGTAAATGGTTCATCACTGGGTTGAAATATTACATTATTCGTTTATTCTTTGGCTCTGTAGTAGTAAGCCCCTAATAAAGATTGAATTTGAATTTTGAACTCATTCATTCAACAGTATTTATCAAAGATTAGTTAATATTCTAATGTAACTCATGGGATCACATATAAAACTCACAAACATATATGGGTAAGGTGTGCTGTCACACTCTGAAGCAAACATTATCCTCATTATCTTGAGAAGAATGTTCAAAGAAAAAAATTGTTCAAAAACCTGTTGGGGGGGCAGCTAGGTGGCACAGCGGATAAAGCACTGGCCCTGGATTCAGGAGAACCTGAGTTCAAATGTCACCTCAGATACTTGACACTTACTAGCTGTGTGACCCTGGGCAAGTCACTTAACCCTCATTGCCCTGCCAAAAACAAAACAAAACAAAACAAAATGAAAACCTGTGAGAGCTTTATGTAGGGCTCTAGCCTATATACAAAAACACGTACAATATACATATTAGTGGGGATCATCATGATGGGTAATTTCAGAGGAAAGGGACTAGGGGAGAACCTGGGAAGGACTCTTGAAGAAAGCTGAATTGATGAAGGGCATTATCATGATGGAGATGATGTAGAACATAAACTCCTTTAGGATAGGGACAGTGCCCAGAATTGGGTCTCACACTTATTATGTGTTTAGTAAATATGTTTGACTGAATTGACTCCAGCTTAAAAGTTTACTGTGTTAGTCTTTCTTTCTTTCTTTTTTTTGGTGGGGCAGTGAAGGTTAAGTGACTTGCCCAGGGTCACACAGCTAGTAAGTGTCAAGTGTCTGAGACCAGATTTGAACTCAGGTCCTCCTGAATCCAGGGCCAGTGCTTTATCCACTGCACCACCTAGCTGCCCCCTACTGTGTTAGTCAATAAACATTTATTAAGTGCCTACTATGTGCTAGGCACTGTGCTAAGCACTGGAGATACAAAGAAAGGCAAAAGGCTGTCCATGTTCTCAAAGCTCATAGTCTAATGAAGGAGATACATGCAAACAATTAAATACAAAGCTATAGCTATAGACAAGTTAGGTTGGAAATAATCAGCAGAGGGAAGGCATTAGAATTAAGGGGGAGTGGGAAAGGCTTCCTGCAGAAGGTGGGATTTTAGCTGAGACTTGAAGGAAGCTAGGACATGCAGATGAGGAGGGAGAACATTCCAGGCATGGGGGGACAGCCAGTGAAAGCAATTAGAGATGAGAGGTGGAGGGTCTTGTTTGAGGAACACCAAGGAATTGAATGATGGGGGATAAATGGTCAGGCTTTCGATTTTGGATGATTCCTTTGACAGCTAAGTGGAGGGTGAACTGGAGTGGAGAGAGAATTGTCTGTCAATAAGCATTTATTAAGCACCTACTATGTGCTTGGCACTGTTCTAAGTGCTGTGGCAGGAAGACCATGTGTCTGTCAGTCTATCTACATATATCTTCATTATTTTTATATACACACACACATATATACATACATATATAAACATGTATAGATAGGTAGGTAGATCTGGAGTCATCTACAGAGATAGTAATTAATCCATCAAATCTAATGAGGTCGAGTTAGAGAGTACAGCTAGAAGGAAATGTATGATTTCTTAGGCCTTTTTTGGGAGACTAGAGAAGAATATATAATGGATCGTCCTCTGTGGGGTAAGGGAGAAGGAGCGGTTGTGGATTACCCCAAGGTTACATATCTGGGAAACTGGAAAGATGGTGGTGCCTTTGTCAGAAATAGGAAAAGTTTGGAAGAGGGGAGAGTTTTGAGGAAAAGAGGATGAGGTCTATTTAATATGTGTTGAGTTTGAGATGTCTCTGGAACATCCAGTTTAAAATAGCCAATGGGTAGTTAGTGACATAGGACTAAAGTACAGGGGTGAGACTGGGGCTGAATAGATAGATCTGTGACTCATTTGCATAGGGATGATAATTAAACCTATGGGAGCTAATGAGATTGCCAAAGGAGAGAATGTTAAGGAGAGTCCAAAGATAGAGCCTTGGGGAACACTCACAGTTCAGAAGAAAGGAAAGAAATAGTATTTATTACGTACCTACTAAGTGCCAGGCACTGTGGCAAAATGTCAAGCACTTTTCTAATCTTATCTTGTTCAATCCTCACAACAGTCTGGTGAGGTAGGTACTATTCCCATATTCATTTTATAGATGAGTCAACCAAGGTAGATAAAAGTGAAGTGACTTGCCCAAGGACACAAAGCTGTTGTTATTTGTCCTTCATTTTCTTTTTTGCTTTTTAGGTTATATATGTACAATCATGTTAAACATATTTCCACATTAGTCTTGTTGTGAAAGAAGAATCAGAACAAAAGGGAAAAACTTTAAGAATGAAAAAAAGTGAAAATAGTATGGTTCAATCTGCATTCAGATTCCACAGTTCTTTTTCTGGATGTGGAGAACATTTTCCATCAAGAGTCCTTTGGAATTGTCTTGGATCATTGTATTGCTAAGAAGAGCTAAGTTTATCACAGTTGATCATCACACAGTGTTGCTATTACTGTGTACAATGTTTTTCTGGTTTTGCTCACTTCATTCAGCATCAGTCCACTTAAGTCTTTCCTTCACTTTCTTTTTTTTTTTTTTTTTTGGTGAGGCAATTGGGGTTAAGTGACTTGCCCAGGGTCACACGGGTAGTAAGTGTCAAGTGTCTGAGACCAGATTTGAACTCAGGTCCTTCTGAATTCAAGGCCGGTGCTTTATTCACCATGCATTGAATTTAAGTGAGTTACAGTTACACAAAGTTGTCAGCCACACTCTATCCTCCTGAGTCATTGAAGTCCAGTGGCAGAACAGAAGTCAGAATGACTGGTGATGTGCCCATTCACATACTTGGGTAGACATCTCCCTAACGCACCAATGGGTTTGAGGCCTGTCAGTTGCCCTTAGCTTGGCTTAGCCAGTCTGCAGAGACAGTTTTACCAGGGTGTAGCAGCTGCACATGCTACAGCTTTTTGGATCCACAGGGGAGAGTTGGGTGAGAGGTAGATACCAAAGGTATCTTGAAAAGGGCTCAGTGAGCCCTCACACCAGAGGTGCTAGTCCTCCCTGCATATCCCATGCAACCTGTAAATATCTGAGACTGGATTTGAACTCAGGTTTTTTTTATTCCAGGCCCAGTTCTCTGTCCATTTCTTCACTAGCTGCCTCATTACGGGGCATAATATGGATGATGAACCAGCAAAGGAAACTGAATAGGAGTGGTTGGACATCTGAGAGAAGAACCAGGAGGGAGTAATGGTATAGAGTATATCCAGGAGGAGAGAATAATCAGCAGAGTCAAATGTAGCAAAAAAGTTAAGAAAGAATGATGATGGGGCAGCTGGGTGGCACAGTGGATAGAGCACCGGCCCTAGAGTTGGGAGTACCTGAGTTCAGGTCCAGCCTCAGACACTTAACACTTAACTGGCTGTGTGACCCTGGGCAAGTCACGTAACCCCAATTGCCTCACTAAAAAAAAAAAAAAGAATGATGATTGAGAAAAGACCACAATATTTGGAAGTTTAGAGATCACTGGAAAGTTTGCAGAAAGCAGTTTCAATTGAGTGATGAGATCAGGAATCAGATTTCAAAGGGTGAAGGAGTAAATGAGAGGAGAAGAAACAGAGGCAAGAATATAGACAGTTTTGTTTAGGAGTTTGGTTGAGGGGGCAGCTACGTGGCCCAGTGGATAAAGCACTGGCCCTGGATTCAGGAGGACCTGAGTTCAAATCCAGCCTCAGACACTTGACACTTACTAGCCATGTGACCCTGGGCAAGTCACTTAACCCGCATTGTCTCAACAAAAAAAGAAAAGGAAAGAAAGAAAAAAAGTGTGAGAATTGGAATGGTACCCCTTTTGGAGAAATACTGTAGGGAAACTCTGCCATGAGGGGAAAGCATGTGATTTAGAGACCATGTGACTTTAGCATTTGGAAGTTACATCTATAGAACCACCTGTGGGACTTATCAATCAGAGCTACCAGCCAATTAGCTTGGAGCTGTGTGTGTGTGTGTGTGTGTGTGTGTGTGTGTGTGTGTACGTACACGGCCCTGTTTCCTGTTGGAAAGGAGATTTCTGGGAGGAGGAAGGAGCAAGGGGGTTGCTCTTTCGCCAGGACCTCGTGTGGAGTCGAGCAGAGATGCTGGCTCCCTTAGATAGATAGATGAAGGCATCTTGGCCTCTTTCTCTCCTCACCAAATTCTTATGCTCCTTAATAAATACTTAAAAATCTAAACTCTATAGAATTTTAGCCACCTTACAGATAGCAACTTTACAAAAAAAAGAAAGAAAGGAGTTTGGTTGAGGAAGGAAATAAAGATAATAATAAGTTAAATAGTAGGATCTCGTGAAAGGTATTTTTTGTTGTTGGGTTTGTTTTTGTTTTTGGTGGCCAATGGCAAAGCTGGGAGGTTCTTTTTTTTTTTTTTTTGAAAGTTTTTTAAAGATGCAGGACACGGACATGTTTGAAGGCAGCAGAGAAAGAAGAAGTCAAAGAAGAGAGAGAAAGAATGGAGAGGGGAATGAGAGAAGGAGAACTTAGGAGGTGATCTGTTGGGGAAGACATGAGGGGATGAGATCAAGGGCATGTGAAGAGGGGCTGGACTTAGTAAGAAGTATCCAGATCTAACTGTGATAGACTTAACTCCTCTCAGCAATACAATGATCCAAGATAATTCCAAAGGACTCATGATGAAAAATGCTCTTCACATCCAGAAAAAAAGAACTGTGGAATCTGAATGCAGATTGAACCATACTGTTTCTACTTTTATGTTTTTGTTTGTTTCTTTTTTGAGGTTTTTCCCTTTTGTTCTGATTCTTCTTTCACAGCATGACTAATGCAGAAATGTATTTAATGTGATTGTACATATATAGCCTATATCAGGTTACTTGCTGTCTTGGGGAGGGAGAAGGGAAGGGAAGGGAGGGAGAAAAATTTAGAACTAGAAATCTTATAAAAACAAATTTTGATAATCCAACCATTCTGGAGAGTAATTTGGAACTATGCCCAAAGGGCTATGGGACTGTTCATACCCTTTGACCCAGTGGTACCATTGCTAGGTCTGTATCCCAAAGAGACCATAGAAAAGGGAAAAGGACCCACATGTACAAAAATATTTATAGTAGCTCTCTTTGTGGTGGCAAAGAATTGGAAATCGAGGGAATGCTCATCAATAGGGGAATGGCTATACAAGTTGTGGTATATGAATGTAATGGAATACTATTGTACTGTAAGAAACGATGAACAGGAAGAGTTCAGAGAAACCTGGAAGGAGTTACATGAACTGATGCTAACTTAGAGGAGCAGAACCAGGAGAACATTGTACACAATAACAGCAACATTGTGTGATGAACAATGGGTATAGACTTGACTCAGAAGTGCAACGATCCAAAACAGCTTCAAAGAACTCATGATAGAAAATGTTCTCAACATCCAGAAAAAAAACCTGTGAATTATGAATGCAGATTGAACCACACTGTTTCTACTTTTGGATTGTTCTTTTTTTCCTTCTTTTTTGAGGTTTTTCCTTTGTGCTCTGATTCTTCTTTCACAAGATGAATAATGTAGAAATATGTTTAATGTGATTGTACATATACAACCTATATTAGACTGCTTTCTGTCTTGGGTAGGAGGGAAGGAAGGAAGGGTGGGAGAAAAAAATTTGGAACAAAGAATCCTGTGAAAACAAATGTTGAAAACTATCCTTATATGTAACTAAAAAAATAATAAAATACTTAAAAAAACAAAGAAAAAAACAAATGTTGAAAACTATCTCTACATGTAACTAGAAAATAATAAAATACTTTTATGATTAAAAAAAAAAAGAGGGGCAGCTAGGTGGCACAGTGGATAGAGCACCGGCCCTGGAATCAGGAGGACCTGAGTTCAAATCCGGCCTCAGACACTTAACACTTACTAGCTGTGTGACCCTGGGCAAGTCACTTAACCCCAATTGCCTCACCAAAAAAAAAAAAAAAAAGAAATATCCAGATCTTAGCAAAGTGCCTGGCATGTGGTGGGTGCTTGGTGTTTATCAACTGACTATTGTGTATCACTTTATTGTCAGAGACTGCAGGAAAAGAGGAGAGGGCAGGGGATAATGGCAAAGGGTTTTGAGATGAAGAGAAAGGGAAAAGAAAGAACTCATGGCCAATGGCCTTGGTTTTCTCAGTAGAGGAAGAATCAAGGGCATCAGTTGAGAAGTTGGATGTAAGGGAGGCTGTGGAAGGGTTGAGGGGAAAAGGAGGAAGCAACAAAGAAGAATATAGCAGAACCTTGTATTTATCCAGTACCTACTTCCTATGCTCTTGTCATTCTCTACATGCGATGTTTCTTCTCCTTTCTTCCTCTGGGGCTTTTGCACATCCCATGCCTGGAATGCTCCTGCTTTATCTCAGTTTCTTAGAATTCCCAACTTTCTTCAAAGCTCAACTCCAGTGCCCCCTCCCATGTGAGGTTTTATTTCTTTTGGTATGTATGTATATGTATGTGTATATACATGTATGTGTATGTGTATACACACACATACACACACACACACACATATATGGTTTACCTCCAATAGACTGGGTCCAGGTACAGGATATAAGTGGAATCTGGAAGTGACCATGAAGGTTTCTTTTCTTTTTCTTTTCTTTATTTCTTTCTTTTATTTTTTTTGGTGAGGCAATTGGGGTTAAGTGACTTGCCCAAGGTCACACAGCTAGTAAGTGTTAAGTGTCTGAGGCTGGATTTGAACTCAGGTCCTACTGAATCCAGGGCCGGTGCTCTATCCACTGTGCCGCCTAGCTGCCCCATGAAGGTTTCTTGCTATATAGGAGCCAACACTAATCATTTGATTCTTTTTGGCAGGGGAAAGGGGGTGGGGGCAGGAAGGGGGGGAAATCACATGTCTTTGTTAGCTTCTTATCAGTAAGGGATCTGGTGAGCAATGTCATTTTTTTGCCCCCTAGAAAGAGGGATTGAAGGATCATAGGCAATAAGAGCCACACAGGTCAGGGAAAGCCCAGTACTCTTTTGGATACTCTGTGGAGAAGAGAGAGGATGGTGATGAAATAATTACAAGGGAAGGGTGCTGCTCACCTAAACTGAATAGAATCTTCAGCATTTGTAGTCTTGTTTAGCTTGCAGATCCATTCAAGGACTGATTTGCCCAGACAGAATTTACTTTTTGCCGATTACTGCTTAGACTTGGTGAATGTAATCCAATGTCTGCTTCTTCCCCCTTGGTTTTAAAGTTAAGTGGTAGAGGGCAGTTGGGTGGTACAGTGGATAAAGCACTGGCCCTGGATTAAGGAGGACCTGGGTTCAAATTTGACCTCAGATACTTGACACTTACTAGCTGTGTGACCCTGGGCAAGTCACTTAACCCTCATTGCCCCCCCCCAAAAGTTAAATGGTGGAGGGGTATCTTCTTTTCTATCCCCTTTCCCTCCCCCCCTCCCCACCCCATTATGGCAGGAGATGCGTTGGTGTTCTTGTTCTTTTTAAATGTTTTGTAGTTACTACCTATTATCTCATAAAGCATTTTGTGTCCAGACTAAGAGAAGCTCACTTTTATTAGTTTCCTATGTGGTAAGATTATTGGTATTTGGCAGACCGATTGGGATGAGCCACACCTGGCCTGCCCTGAGTGCCATGTGCTGCTGATGTCAGCAGGAGAAACCACTCTCCACAGGCAGATTTGAAGGACCTCCCCTTTTGGGGGAGAAAGAATAAATGCTGCCTGAGGGGAGCTTACTCTCTTCTGGAGGGACTTTTTTTCCCTGGTGGTGCGAGCAGCAGGAGCAGATGAGTCCTGCTGGCCCTGGCTGCAAAGCTGGTTCTCCATTGAAGTTACGGACCCCAGGTGGTGACTTAACATAGGAGCC
Source organism: Dromiciops gliroides (assembly GCF_019393635.1). Classification (NCBI taxonomy): domain Eukaryota; kingdom Metazoa; phylum Chordata; class Mammalia; order Microbiotheria; family Microbiotheriidae; genus Dromiciops; species Dromiciops gliroides. The sequence continues at coordinate 560,847,613 of NC_057862.1, read as the reverse complement.
CTGCTCTTTTGAATTAGCTGAACTGGAAGCAAGTTTGGGGATTGTATAGACTTAAGTTAGAGTTAGGAGGATTATCTGTATTTCTTTTTTCCTATTCCCTTGTCTTTTATTTTATTAATTTCACCTTTGTTGTTTATTTTATTCCCATTAATAAAACCTGATTCTTTTGTGGAAAAGAGGCTGTTAGGCTCCTTTCTTATTGGCCTGGGAGAAATATCTAAAAAGGCAGTTTGGAGGGGATGGAGCTTTGGATCTAGAGGTCCCTCGTTATTTCCAGGACCCCAATATTACAGTGAGCCACTCAATTAACTCTCCATATATTAAATTTGGCCCTCACACCTAGTAGTATTTGCTATAGAGAAATGGGTAAGAAGAGGGAAGATGCAGACTTGGGGAAGGACAAATATGAACCCAGGAGACCAATTGCCTTACACTTTAAGAGAAAAACTTTGATCCTATAGAAAACTCTGATTTTTATAAATGGGAGCTTTTATATTATGTATATAAAGCTCTTATTATATTTATTGTTTTATATGTAATATACATTTTATAAATTTCTGTAATCACTTTTATATTTTTAAAAAATCTGAACTAAACACACACTAATTAAATGACCATTTCAATATGAAAAACAGAACAAAAAAAGGTTATTGTATGTGAAACTGGAACCTTTATTACATACAGCTTACTTTTTTTTTTTTTGGAAGCAATTGGGGTTAGGTGACTCACTGGTGGTCACACAGCTGGTAACTGTCTGGAGCCATAATCGAATTTAGGTCCTCCTGACTCCAGGGCCAGTATTCTATCCACTGTACCACCTAGGTGTCCGCAGCTTGCTTTTCTTTTAGTACAACCTTACTTAAATAGAGTATGCATATACTAAATATAGTATTGAACATATAATTTTCTTTCTTTCTTTCTTTTTTGTTTGTTTATTTGTTTGTTTTTTGCAGGGTAATGAGGGTTAAGTGACTTGCCCAGGGTCACAGAGCTAGTAAGTGTCAAGTGTCTGAGGCTGGATTTGAACTCAGGTCCTCCTGAATCCAGGGCTGGTGCTTTTTATCCACTGCGCCACCTAGCTGCCCCTGAACATATAATTTTCAAAGCTATCCTGCTTGTCTCTGTTTCCTTCTACTCTTGCTTCTCTTCTCTTTTGTGCATTAAAACATATTTCAATAACTCTATTTTCTTTTGGCTACCTTCTTGAAAATTCTCTTATCCCTCCCATTACCCCACCCTACACCCCCAATAAAAAAAAGAAAAGGAAAATCTTTATAACATATACGGTCATTTGATTCTTATAACAACTTTATGATAAAGTTAATATAGATAATATTGCTTCTGTTTTACAGATGAAGAAATAGATGCAAAGAGAAGTTAGGTGACTTATCCATGGCTGCAATACTGATACGTTTTGGTTTTTTTGTGGGGCAATGGGGGTTAAGTAACGTGCCCAGGGTCACACAGCTAGTAAGTGTCAAGTGTCTGAGGCCAGATTTGAAGTCAGGTACTCCTGAATCTAGGGCTGGTGCTTTATCCACTGCACCACCTAGCCGCCCCAATACTGATACGTTTTAAAGGCTGGATTTTTACCCAGGTCCTTCTCTTCAAGTCCAACTGCTTTCCCCCTACACCACATTCCCTCCTGTGGTTGCAATTAATCCATCAACCAGAATTTATTTATTAAGCACCTAACATATACTGAGCGCTATGCATTGGATTGTAAGCATTTTAAATTCCTCAGTTTAATGCACTACATTTGGGAATTCCCTTTAATCCTAAACATTTCCTTTTTTTTTTAACTGGCATAATCAAAAGTCACCTCTATACTAAACTTTTAAGTGATACATAGTATTTTTTTTTAAATTCTAAGGAAAGAGGATTTAAAACTGTTGTTATTCAAGGCCTATTAAGAGAAGCATGTGAAAAAATAATTATTAATTATTTAAATGTCACAACTACCAACAGCAGACCATGGTTGAGTTAAGGCAATATGGTTTTGTGAACTCATCTGAAGAACTGTTGAAGGAGAAAATAAACCTTCTGACAATGAAAGCCACAAGCAAAAAGGGACCTGAAACCTGAGCAAGATCACAAAATACTACTCTTTTTGAAGTGGGTTATTAAGGATTAGCCTAAGGCCTGCAGTTCTGGCAGGGCCCATTATTTCAACTAGCACTTTCTACAAAGCTTATTTTGGAGATGACCCAGGAAGGAGCCCAGCAGAATGTAATAAGACCTAATTTATTATGCAAATCTGGTACCGGTCTTAGCAGGCAGCTGTTACACTTGAGCAACACTAAGTGGTTTTGAGAGACCCTTACCATCAACAATAGTACCAGAACTGACTGTAATGTCATGCCCTAGGAAATGGAATATACAAAGTTCCTAAAACCGCTTAACAGGCGGATTGTCTAATAGCTTAATTCTGAGCTTCACTTCATTTTGTGGGTGCTATTATAAACAGAACCCCCCCTCCACCTTCTCCCCAAAGACAAGGGACTAAAACTTGGAAAAGGAGGCTAGAAGAGCATAGCATTTCAGCAATAACAACATCAAATAAATATATTTATCCAGCCCCTGTCTTCTATAATTTCTCAGAGATTCTGGCCTATTTGAGATCTGGGGAAAAGAACCAGTAAGTGAATCATCTTCAGCAAGGTAATGATGGGATAAATCCAAGAACCTAATGAGGTTCTTCATAGAATTTAGGATTGGTCAGGACTTCATAGAATGCAGTCCAATCCCTCTTTCCCCCTTCTCCACCACTTTTTTTTTTTTTTTTTTACAGATGAGGAAACAGACATGTTGGAGGTTAAATGATTTGCCCATGGTCACCCAGGTTATAAATAATGGAGTTCAAATTTCAATCCAGACTATCACAGATCTAGAAGTAGAAGGATCCTCAGAGATCATCCAGACCACTCCCATCATTTGTTTGTTTGTTTGTTTGTTTTTGCAGGGCAATGAGGGTTAAGTGACTTGCCCAGGGTCACACAGCTAGTAAGTGTCAAATGTTTGAGGCTGGATCTGAACTCAGGTCCTCCTGAATCCAGGGTGGGTGCTTTATACACTGAGCCACCCAGCTGCACCCAACACTCCCATCATTTTATAGATGAGGGAACCAAGACCCAGAGCAGTTAAGTGATTTTTCCTAAGGTCACACTAGGATTTTGAGTAGCAAAGTTGGGAGACACTAATCTTTTTATTGCCCTATGAAAGGGTTGCATCTGGAGCTAGAGTACCTGGATATACCCACACAAATATGTTCATAAACATGAGTTTTTATTATCTCATCCTCACGTATCTCACTTCAGGCCACCTGGTATGGTCTGACCTGCTCTCTAGCCAGTGCTGGAGAACATAATATGCTACTTGTCACCAGTGACTAATAAATAAAATCATGTTAGAAAGCATTGGCCCAGACTGAGCCCAGGTCCCACTTTTTTTGAGAGCACTAGGGAAACCACCAGATTATATGCCCCTAATTGCACCAATGAATTACCAAATCCTGTGCTCCTGCTGGATAAATAGATCAGTAAGGTCAGCCCAGGGGCCAGGCCTTCTAATTCTTAGATATTCCCCACCCAAAGTTCCTAGTACCTTGCTGTGTACACATCAGGTGTCCAGATTGGTGGTAGTAAATGACATCACTATGTCAGTGTCTGACAGCGCTTGATCAGAACAATACTAACTCAAAAGTCTCTACCACAGGTGGAGCACAAATAGTCTGTATGAACATTTGGAATGGAGATGTCTCTAAATTTGGTGTTAGGAACGTGCAACCCGAATGAATGAATTTATAAAGCATACACCTTAAAATGTCATGTTCTAGTCCTCTAGGAAAACCTGTCTCTCACTATTTGTGCATTATGCAATGTATGCAAATTTCTACTATTACGAAGTTCATGTTTCCCCCCAAAATTTTCAGTCTTAGTTTGAAAGAAATACAATATAACTTCGAATTTTAAATGTGGGAACATGGTGCTGAAATTCAAGAATTTTCTGACAAATTATTTAGTGTGTATTCAGTAATAAAGGCATTATCTTTACATTTCCCTAATCTCAATAAAAAATTCAGTTTGACAAACACTTATTAGCCACTAGACCTGTGCCTTAGGAAGATTATTTTGGCACCATGTGAGAGATGGAATGTAGAGGGGCACAACTAGAGGCAGAGGAACCAGTTAGGATGCTATTACAATAGTCCGGGTGAGAGGTGATGAGGGCCTGAACTAGGTCAGGGAGGATGAAGACTGGAAAAAAAGTCACTGAATTTGGCAACTAGGAGGTTAATGTTAAGCTTTGAGAAAGCAGTTTCAGTACAGGAGTAGGAATATAAAACACTGTCAAGTGTTGAGAAATGAGTGGGTGGTGAGACATTGGAAACAGGCAAGAGCTTCCTTCAAGACAGCTCATGTCCCACCTTCTGCAATAGGCCTTGCCTTCTCCCCATCCTGTCCCCCTCCTTCCTTTTAAGATTATTTTATATCAGAAGCACTCTTTGTGGTAGCAAAGAATCGGAAATCGAGGGGATGCCCATCAATTGGGGAATGGCTGAACAAGTTGTGGCATATGAATGTCATGGAATACTATTGTGCTATAAGAAATGATGAGCAGGCAGATTTCAGAAAAACCTGGAAAGACTTGAGTGAAGTGAGCAGAACCAGAACATTGTACATTGTAACAATAACATTGTGTGATGATCAACTGCAGTAGACTTAGCTCTTCTCAGGAATACAGTGATCCAAGGCAATTCTAAAAGACATATGTTGGAAAATACTATTCATATCCAGAAAAAGAACTATGGAGTCTGAATGCAGATAGAAGCTTACTATTTTCACTTTGTTTTTTTCATGGTCTTTTCCTTTTGTTCTGTTTCTTCTTTCATAACATGACTAATGTGGAAATACGTTTGAAAATGATTACACATGTATAACCTATTTAACCAATTCACCAATTAATTAATATGTATTAAATAATATTAAATTACTATTTATTAATTATTATGTATTTAATAATATTAAATCAATATGCATCATAATTTAACCTATTTATTAATATTTATTCATAAAGCTTGCTTGCCATCTCTGGGAGGAGCAAGGAAAGGGAGAGAGGAGAAGAATTTGGAACTCAAAATCTTACAAAAAAATGAAAGTTGAAAATTGTCCTTATGTGTAATTTGGAAAAAACAAAATACTACATTTACATTAAAAAGATTGTTTTATATCTATCTGAAACATACACACACATATAAATATATGTGGAGAGATAGATTGACTGTTATTTCCTCTATTAGAATATTAACTCTTTGAAGGCAGGGACTACATTTTTGTTTTTCTTTGAATCTTCAGTGCTTAGCCTAGTTCCTGACACACTGTGTTTTATAAATGCACACGGACAGAACAGACTGATTGATTGATTTTTGAAAAGTTTGCCAGTAAAAGGGAGGATGGGGATGGAACCAAGAGTCAAGGGGGTAGTATGTTTGAGGGCAATTATTTTTTGAATGGGAAAGCACGAGTATGTTTATAGGCAGAGGAGAAAAAGTCAGGGGTAAAAAAGAGATTTTAACACTTGAGAGGGGATAGAACAAGGTCACAGAGGCGATGGGGCTAGGCAGAGGTAGACCTGTTGGCCTTCCTAGGAGGAAGATAGATAGAGGGGGGAAGGAATGAAGCATCCCTAAAGCCCAGGTCTAAGGATATTACCCCACTTACTCAATAAACTCCAGTGGCTCCCCATTACTTGTAGGGTCAAATGCAATCCCCCTGTTTAGCATTTAAAGCCCTTCATAACCTAGATCCAGTTACCTTTCCAATTCCATAGAAATGACCTCCTTGCTGCTCTTCACACATGACATACCATATGTCCCATTTCTATGCCTTTGCCCTGGTTGCCCCCCATGGCTGTAATGTAACCTTTCTTTACCTCTAACTCTTAGAATCTTCAGTTTCCTTCAAAGCTCAGCTGAAAGGTCAGTTCCCACTCTGAGACCCCCTCCCTGCTACTGGTCCCTCTTCTTCTAGCCCCATCAAATTATCTTGTATCTATTTTCTTATTGATGCCTTTTTTGGGGGGTTTTGTTTATTTTTTGGAGGCAATCAGGGTTAAGTGACTTGCTCAGGGTCACACAGCTAGTAAGTGTCTGAAGCAGGATTTGAACTCAGGGAAATCAAAGGTAGATCTCTTTAGGAAAACTTGGGGGAGGGGATCCTATGAATTACTTGATCACACACAAATTGAAATATCAAAAAAGAAACAAAGTTGTATATTAATGCATAGTGATTTATTCAAACATAATTTGTAGGGCTAAAGGTTAAATAAAATATCTGATATAGAATTTATTTATAAGTATCATAACAGAAAAAAATTTCAGAGGTTTATAAGCAAGTATAGATATATTTATCACACTATGGAGTAAACAGGAAATGGCCTTGTGTACTGGTTCTATTTTCATTTAATAATTTCCATAAACACATAATCTCCTAACTGGCTAAACTAAACTTCCTTAATTCCTAAATTAAAAAAAAAAGTTGAGCATGTGGTGTGTTACATCTTTGTTTCCTTCCTTCCTTCCTTCCTTCCTTCCTTCCTTCCTTCCTTCCTTCCTTCCTTCCTTCCTTCCTTCCTTTAATTTTTTTGTGGGGCAATGAGGGTTAAGTGACTTGCCCAGGGTCACACAGCTAGTAAGTGTCAAGTGTCTGGGGCTGGTGCTTTATCCACTGCACCACCTAGCTGCCCCACATGTTTTCTTTAAATAAAGACAAATGGGCATTTAGGAGTAAGGAAACTTAGGGTCAAAAGTCATCTACACTGAGGTTCTCAGGTTGCGAATGTTCGTCCAGGATTTCTTGGCCAAGTTTTGCTTGAAACAGCGAGATGATTTCATCATTTCCCATCTTCAGGGCCAAATCATATGCTGACTGTCCTTCTTCATTTTTCTTTTGAATATTTGCATCATATCTGCAAATGAAATATATGAAAGTCGAAGTGGCTTGGGGAAAAGATGTTTAATCAGCTATGTCCATCATATATCATAGAGTTCAAACTAACTGACCATCATACTATCTGGCTTTCATCTATGTATGTCTGTATATACATACACACATACATACGTACACATTTGGAAAATAAAGTATAAGATCTGTACATTTTGAGGGGACATATTGCTATAAAAAAAACAATTCTAAATCTCAGGTGATATTTCCTATTACATTAAAACGACATATCCAGGAATATTGAAGACGAATAACAAAAGGGCAATGCTTTCGCTGCCTTTGAAAGTTCTTTACTTACCAATCCAGTTTTACACTGGCCTAAAGGGCAAGGTAGGACTCTTTCTTCAATGCCCTGGGAAGCTCCTTTAGGTCCTCTTTTCAGCAGGGTTGTTCCTATGCCCATATTTCATTTCCCTCTTTTCAATCTCTGACACCCAAGAACCAATGAACTTACTTCAATAAGGCTGCTATGCATTTCTTTCCTTCTGGCCCCAGCAGACATGCTTCATGAAGAGCTGTGTTTCCAAGCCTGTTTGGGGGAGGAGGATGAAAGCCTATTTTACTCATGACTAAGGTTTTAGTATCATCAGGAACAGATATTGTGAGGAAAGGATGGACTCTAGTGGTTAGGTACGGCATAATGCTAGGAACCAACATGGATTCTACCTCAACCTCCACCACTGACACACTCACTAATTGTGGAAGGTCACATCAGTTTCCTCCTTTATCCTTTGCTTATAGAGAAGCTCTGAAAATGAATGAGTTTAAGTTACAGAGAGAACGAGAAGTCTTATACATATTAATTTATTTTAAAATATTAATATGAATAAATACATATGAGTCTTATATCAAAGACATCCTCCTGACACGAAGGGCACAGATACATACATGTACATACATACATATGTGTGTCTATCTCTCTCCACATACACATATACACACACATTTTGAGTACTTCTTATTTCTGTGGCTGAATTTCTATGTATTAATTACTTATTATCCATAACATCACTCACACATGTTCCATTCTCTCCTCTGGCCACAGAGTACAAAGCTATCATCTTTATACAGGCCCTCATCAATGACCTGATGGTTGGTCTCCCTGCCTCTAGTTTCTCCCCACTCCAGTCTATCCTTTACTCTTTTTTTTTTTTTTTCGGGTGGGGCAATGAGGGTTAAGTGACTTGCCCAGGATCACAGAGCTAGTAAGTGTCAAGTGGGTGAGGCCAGCTTTGAACTCAGGTCCTCCTGAATCTAGGGCCAGTGCTCTATCCACTGTACCACCTAGCTGCCCCCTAGTTTATCGTTCACTCAACCATCAAAGGGACCTTATGGGAGTGTGGGTCTGACCATGTAACTTACCATACTCAGTGCATTCCATTGGTTCCATATCTTCTCTAGTATCAAATATAAAATCCTCCATTTGGAGTTCAAAGTCCTTTATAATCTGCCCCCTCTGACACATTTCTAGTCTTCTTACACCTTACACTCCCCCGGCATACAGACTGTGATCCAGTAACACTGGCCTCCTTCCTACTCCTTGAATAGCATCTTCCAACACTTCCAACATTCCATCTTTAAACTTGAAGCCTGTTTACTGGCTATCCTCCATGCCTGGAATGTCCCTCCTCATTTTCACCTCTTTGCTTCCCTGGTTTCCTTCAAGTCATGGCCAAAATCCTACCTTCCACAGGAAGCACTTCCCAATCTCCCTTAATTCTTGTGCGCTTCTTCTATTGATTATTTCCAATTTATCCTGTGAACTGCAGTGTTTTAAGTACATATGTATTTTAAAGTAGCATTCATCCACTTAGAAGAACACTAGTTTTTCCCCTTCTTTTTCTGTTGGCTTTATTTCCTCATCTTAACGGCTCTAAGGAATTTCCATCAAGCTATTGTGATCTATAGGTTCTAGTCCAAGATGGCTGCCAACAGACCAGTTGCCTTCCTGAGCCTCTTCCTCAGGCCTTCCTTGATCGTTTCAGGTGTAACACACCCATATGGAGATTATTACGAGGAATGGGGGATAATGTGGGAAAGTGTGGATGGGGTGTGGTCTCTATTTAAAATTTGGGGGTCAAATAAGACTCTTAGTTTATTTTTTTTGTTTTTTGTTTTTGCAGGGCAATGGGGGTTAAGTAACTTGCCCAGGGTCACACAGCTAGTAAGTGTCAAGTGTCTGAGGCCGGCTTTGAACTCAGGTACTCCTGAATCCAGGGCCAGTGCTTTATCCACTGTGCCACCTAGCTGCCCCGCTTAGTTTATTTAAAAAATTTTTTAAAAATTTTTTTGGGTGAGGCAATGGGGGTTAAGTGACTTGCCCAGGGTCACACAGCTAGTAAGTGTCAAGTGTCTGAGGCCAGATTTGAACTCAAGTCCTCCTGAATCCAGGGTCAGTGCTTTATCCACTGTGCTACCTAGCTGCCCCAAGACTCTTAGTTTATTGAGGTCATCTGAAAGGCTGCTCTAGACCAGCTAAACCAATTAACCCAAGACCACAGATCCACATCCTAAAAAAACCCCCAACCTGTTCTATATAAAAGATATCAGGTGGTAGGCAAATAAAAATTTTAATAAAATAATAGAATACTGTAATATCACTTTTCACCCACATTACTCCCATTTTCCTTTCCCTGCGATGCAACAAGACAGATATATATGAAGCAGGGACAAAAAACAGTGGGAAAGAAAACCACTACAAAAGAAAAAGACACCTACCCTTTGAAGGAAATCATCAAACAGAAGTGTGCTAAGTCCTCAGGCTAGGGCTTTTTTTTTTTTTTCAAGTGAGGCAATTGGGGTTAAGTGACTTGCCCAGGGTCACACAGCTAGTATGTGTCAAGTGTCTGAGGCCAGATTTGAACTCAGGTACTCCTGACTCCAGGGCGGGTGCTTTATCCACTGTACCACCTAGCCACCCCTAGGGCTTCTTTTAAACAGTGTCCTTAGGTATTTTGTTGTTGTTTTTTAGGGGGTTTTTCTGGGCCTCCTTTTCTTCCTTGGTTGCCCCACTGCACCTGGGACCCCACTCTTTTTCTTGTACTAGAGATCTCTAGTTTGTCGGTACCCTCTTTTGGTTTCTAGTTCCTTCCCCTTCCCTTCTCTGAAGCTAGGTCCCTTACCATTTGATAGAAATAGGACTTAGAACTGAAAGGAGCATTGTTTTTCTTATTTGTAAAGTGAGGTGGTTGGATCAGATGATTTCTGAGGACTGTGGAAGTTAAGCGACTTGCCCAAGTGCTAGCATGGCTAGGATTGTAACCCTGGTGCTCTGACTCCAAACTCACTACTTTTGCCACCAAATGATATGTTGGCTTTGTCTGTAGGAAAGGACAGAAAGCTTGCTATCTGTCTCTGAAAAGTCCCCAACCCTTATTTTAGGTGCTTCAGAAGGGTGTTCTGGGGCCAGCTAGGTGGTGCAGTAGATAAAGCACCATCCCTGGATTTAGGAAGACCTGAGTTCAAATCCAGCCTCAGACATTTGATACTTACTAGCTCTGTGACCCTGAGCAAGTCACTTAACCCCCATTGCCCCATCCCCCCCAAAAGGTGTTCTGTTAGGCACACTATAGGGAAACATACAAAAGGTTAAAAACAACAAAGAAAGGGAGAAGTTACAAGGTTCCTATAGGTCATAATGGCTAATCCTGGTCTTCTAGGATGGTAGCCTCCTAAATGAGAGCCTAGCACCCCTCTGAGGGCTGTGTCATGACCCTCACCTTGCATAAACCACCAGTTGGAGGATAAGAAGGTAGTTTAACATGCAGCCTTTTCCTGTTGGCCAATCATGGGGCCTTGTCTCCAATAAAACCCCATCACCTCCTTCACCCATAATTGCTCATCTTCTCCAGCCTCTCAGGGATTCTACTTTGCTATTCTTTATATTCCCAACAAACATGTTATAGAATGTCCGATGCATAATAGGTGCTTGATAAATGCTTATTGACTCTCTGACTGACCCATTTCCACCTCCTCTTGTTATTGGCCTCCCAGCACAAGCTCTTAACCTCTCCCCTTCTATACCTGTGTGGGCCCTGCCAAATGGTTAAAATCTAACAGTGACTTAGGCAACTACAACAGCAGATAGACAAAATTTCTTCTCCCCTTCAACATACCCACATCATGTCCCTCTTCCTTCCCATGACCAGATAGCTGGGGGAGGCAACCTTCAATGAGCTCTGTGCTATAGGGCAGTGAATGGGAAGAGCTGCACTCTCCTCTACCTTTCTTTTCATTTTTTTTTTGGGAGCGGGGCAATGAGGTTTAAGTGACTTGCCCAGGGTCACACAGCTAGTAAGTGTCAAGTATCTAAGGCTGGATTTGAACTCAGGTCCTCCTGAATCCAGGGCTGGTGCTTTATCCACTGCGCCACCAAGCTGCCCCCTCTCTTTTCATTTTCACTGGGACAGTGAGTAGCCCAGGATAAGCAGGGATGATGATTCGTGATCTGCATAGCAGATCTCATTGTATTTCTTGCCCCCTCCCCCAAACCCACTTCTTTTCCTAACTTCCCTATTTCTGTCAGAGGCATCACCATTCTTTTTTGTTGTCATTGGTGTCAAATCTTGGTTTTTCAATCCAATTGCTCCCACACGTGCAAATGGTTGCCAGATCTTGTCCTTTCTCTCTTTATAGCACTTCTCACACATTTCCCCTCCTCTTCACTCAACCACCACCCTAATTCAGACTTCATCACTACTTGCCTGAATTGCTGAAGTGGTGTTCTACTGGGCCTCCCTGCCTCATGTCTCTCTTCCACTCCAATCCATTCTTCCCACTGCTGCCAAAAGGATTTCCCTAAAGAACAGGTCTAACCACGTCACTCCCCAAATGAAAAAAACTCCAGTGGTTCACTATGGACTCTACGATCATTTCGATTTCTCTTTTTTTGTTTTTCTGAATACATAATTATTAGCATAGTCGAAAATGTGTGATTTATAAATACATAAATATGTATAGGGGTACATACGGCCTCATGGGTTTTTTTACTGATGAGGTGCACAAACAGTTGTTTGGAGACCACTGTTTTATCCAATTGTACAGGCACTTAGGCCTTGTTTTCTCTTGGTTTCTCTTTGGCTGCCCCCACCCCAACCTCATATTCGTTAATGATTATCTCCAGGGTCAGCCAGTGTCATCTGGATGGTTAACATACTGTTCTGTTGAGAACATATCTTGGTTTCTAGTCATTTACTTCAGTTTGGCAAAACAACAGGCATTTCAGCCCTCCTGGCATCTTCCCATTACCATCTGCATCCCTGGTCCTTTAGTTCAGAATATGGAAGCCACATGCAAGGAAGGCAATTCCTACCCTATCTTCTCTCCTACGTCTCAGAAAAGCCTTTTCTTGGATTCCCACATGTAAGAAATAGTTGCCTCCTCTATGCTAGGAACCCCCCTGGCCAAGGCCCTGAGGGAGCCCTGTTCTTACTCCATGGCTTCCCTTGGGTTTCAGGCTGCAAGAACTTTAAACAGTGGTTGGCTCATAATAGTGCTGAGTAAATGCTTATTGACCGACTAATAGGTATCTTTTCTTGTTGATGGAATCCTAGAGCAAGTCCTTAATCTCTTCCCTAGAGCAACTGTTTGGGCCTGGCAGGGTGGTTAAAACCTATCAGTTACTTAGGCATTTACAACAGCAGGTACATTTCCTCTTCCTTCCAGTGTCCCCACACCATGTGCCTCACCCCTCCCATGACCCAAGAGCTGTGGCAGGCACCCTTCAATAGGCTTTAGGGCAATGGATGGTAAGAGCTCCACTCTCCCCCAGCCCCTTTTTCATTCTTAGGGGGACTTCAGGGTTCCGGTGGAGATATCACTGTTCCAGCCTTGAAAAGCTCTGTTCAGAGGTTTTTGATGAATTTTGAGACTTAGTAGGGAGAAAAGTTTGGATGAACTCATATTTCAATCATTCATCCAAAACACAGATCTTACCAAGATTTTAAAAGGTAGGATTGTAGTCTTAAGATAAAGGACAGAATGTTTAAACTAGAATAGACCATGGAAATCAATTATTCCACCTCATTCATTTTACAGATAAGGAAACTGAGGCCACAAGTTGTTGAGATACTTGGCCTCCTTTGCGAAGGTCATATAGCTATTGACAAAGGAGTGCCTCTCATTTTTGTTTTAGTTTGTAATTAGATAGAATAAAATGAGTGATAGTATATTCAAATGTATCTGGCACCTTATTCTCAGACACAGACAGCATGAGATCATGGTTGAGCTGTTTTCATACCGCCATGAGTAAGCCAATATTCTACTGCAAGAAGTTGGAGCATATACCTTTGGATATATACTTTTCTCTGAAATCTTGAAGGCCTCATCTCACGGTGGGGGCGGGGCACAAAAAAATTTTAAAATGTCAATCATTTAGACAATGCAAGGCCTCCACAGCATGTTGGGAGGACCCCTTGTGGAGGATTTATGGAAGAACATGGACAAGAATCACATGGGATGAGGGAATTAGATACGCTGCAATCTCACTTTACCAGGATTTATGTATACTGATGAGATCACAAGCTCTCTCCAAGTATTATTGAAGTGTTATCGAGACTCAGTGCTTCTTAAGATTCCATGTGGAATCTTCGATTCCTTCGAGTCATGGAGTCATCTATCTTTCCTGTCCTTTGGTTACTTAAGTAACTTAGCTAGCTAAGGTTCTTGATGCCAAGGAGAGTTGTGTGGTTGGCCGCTCTCCCCTTATGCTTTGCCAGAGGAAATTCAAGACTGACCAGGCAATCGCCATTGTGCTAGACAGCAAAAATGTCTGTACATTTTCAAAGGGCAGCTCATGAAGGGCTGTGCTGTAGCAACAGACTTCCCTTTTATCAGCAAAAACTTAGTTAAAACATCTCAAGGCCTTGGGGTTTTTTAACCTCTAAAATGAGGAAGTTGAACTATGTAGTCTCTAAGGCCCTTCCTAGCTCTAAATTTTATGACCCTGTATTTTATGACGGTGCTTGCCACATCAGCCTCACAGATGATAATTTTTTGTCCTATCTGAACCACAATGAGTGATAGTGTGAGGAGGAATTTTGAATATTCTAATTTTCTGCAACTCTAATCTGGGGATACTTTTTAGTTAAGGTTTTTTTTTTGCGTTGCATGAAATTGTTTTAAAAACCCCATTATTATCAAAGCTTCTGGGACTTTCCTTCTTTACAATGAAGATTCACTATCCTCATAATGTCTAATGTCAAGGTTATCTTTTTTGAAACTTATATACATATATATACACATACATGTATGTTTATTTATACATACACAATATATATAATATATACATATATAAATACATATTTCCTGCAATTATGTTAAAATATTTTAATACTTAAAAAAGTTTTGAGTTCCAAATTCTATCCCTCCCTTCCATCCCTCCTCCCTGAGATAGTAAGCAATCAGATATAGGTTATACATGTGCAATCACATAAAACATTTCTGAAGCCTTTCTTGACTAGACTAACTCTTCTACTATGATCAAGTAAGGAGCTTCCACAACTTAATTTCATGGACTGATTGATCAGTGACTACCTATACTATCATTTAGGATATTGTTTATATGAGGAATTAAGAAACTGCAGCACAGAAGTGTGCACATAGCCCCCACAAATGATTTGCTAACTGCAGAGAAGGATTGTACTGTGTTCTCAAAGTCAATGTGTTAGGACACTTGGTCTCAAAGGGAGAAAAAAAATTCCTCTGTACAGGTTTTCAGTTCCCAATAAAACAAATCTAGTAATACTCTACATGAATTCTGTGTGATACCAGTATATATGGTTAGGGTCGGAGGCAAATAGGATGGATGAATTTAAAATTCAAGCAAACTGGGGCAGCTAGGTGGCGCAGTGGATAGAGCACCGGCCCTGGAGTCAGGAGTACCTGAGTTCAAATCCAGCCTCAGACACTTAATACTTACTAGCCGTGTGACCCTGGGCAAGTCACTTAACCCCAATTGCCTCACCAAAAAAAAAAAAAAATTCAAGCAAACTGCTCTCCTCTCTGGGATAGAAAATCAACACATCAGTGGGATGATCTGCTCCATGAAAAGATTCATCTCAAGCAAATGGGATTTCTAGTTTTCCAGCCATCTAAGGTGTAGGGAGGAACTGAAATTCAGGCTGTCCAAGTACACCAAATGTGATTAGGTTATAATCATCTTGCCATTGTGTCTCAGGGCACCAAATCTAAAGGGTAGCTGGTAGCACTTGTACTCCTTGAAGGAAGGTGGCCCAGGTGGAAGTGATAGGCTCAGAGCTATGATGAGGTAGAGTCAGTGACCTGATGGTAAGAACTGGTTTGAGTTTAGAGCGGGACTCCCACTCCATCCAACAAAGAAACCCGATTCTAGCTTCAGTTCCCAGGGTTCACCTGGCTGAGGGTGGGAATTTGGAGCACACAAATAACAGGACCCAAGTTCTGGCCTGGCTTACAAAAAGGTAGAGAAGCCCAGTCCTTGCTCTGGGCCCTGCAGTGGCAAAAACAGTGCTCTTTTAGGAACTATTTTGTGGCACATTTTGTCTGGAAAGGAACAGAAACCCCGCTACCAATTGGGACAGAGGTTGAGAGGTGCACAGGTCCCCCATTGCCAGAGGGGCAAGCCCTTTAGAAAGGACAAGCTAATGAAGGGACACATTGAGAAACATTTTCATGGCTAAAAACTCAAGGTGCTAGGCAGTAGAACTGTGGTAAAAGTGTGGTGGGTCAATCAACCAGCAAACACTTAATTGCCTACTATGTTCCAGCCATTCTCAGAGGGGAGTGTTCAGTAGCCACAAGGTCTGCAGGTAAAACATTGGCCATCTTGGTGAGGGTAGAGAAAACTTCCTCAGGTCTAGGAGTTTTCAGCTACCTCTTAGGGTAAAGTAAAGAGAAGGGAAGCAGAAAGAAATAATGTTTTACAAATATTATTTCTTATAACCCAGGGAGGTAGGGAAGGTCATTTCACACGGCCAACCCCTTGGCCCCGGGACCTTTTCTCTTTCCCTCTGACTTGTGCCCTCCTCCCTTCTCCAACTTTCCTGCTGCCTGGAGGATGCTGAGCAAGCTCAGTGTCAGGATAAACCTGAATTTGGACTGAGACCCATCACTTGGCTGCTTATCCAGAGTTATGACACCAGGGGCTACTGGTCCAGTTCCCAGGAGGTAGACACGAAGAGTCTAAGTTTCAATAACTTATTCAAAAAATCCCTGGAGTCAGGACATTGGGGTTATAGTACCCTCTCTGACACTAATCCTCGGTCTCTATTCTGTTAAAAAGGGTCGGCCAAGCTTGTCTCTAAGCTGTTCCAGTTCTAACAGTCTGTGAGTCTGAGATTTGGGCTCTTTCTAATTCTGCCTCTGCTCAGCCTCAATTTCAGTAAAGGTTCAATTAATTTTTCCTCTATGATCAGGGGCAAGTCATTTCCCCTCTCTAGGGCCTCAATTGCCTTCTTCTTAAAATGAAGGTGTTGCTAGAACTTGTTTTCAAAGTTCACAGATTAAGTGAACTTGTGGACTTATTTTAAAAATATTTTGCTAACTGCTATATTTCAATATATTTCATATCCTTTGTAATCCTCTGTATTTTATTTCATGTATTTGTTTATTTTTGACTATTTGATTATGAGTTGGTACCTTAGAGAAAGGTACCTTTTCAGCTTTAACATTTTACAAAATGTGATGGGAATGGAAGGGATAAGAAGGTTGGGTGACTGGACTGGTGACTAGATTTAAATAATGCTTTCTATGATGTGAGACTCTCAATCGTGACATAAGCCACCTGACATGTTAGAGTAGAATTCTATCACTGACTAGGTACTTTGCATTAATCCTTCTTGGTTACTGTTGATTTCATGCAACACTTTGGTGGGGGGGGGGAGGGGGCAACAGGGCTTGCCTCACTTAACCATGAGGGTTAAGTGACTTGCCCAGGGTCACACAGCTAAATGCAACACTTTTCAATAACTGCATGGTAGTATGGCACATATTACCATTTTGGAATATAATGGCTAAGGAAATACGATCTATCCTTAAGTCCTTTAGAGAGCCTCTATTATTTAATGAAGACTCAGTTCAACGTATGTTTATTGAGACCATGATGACATGTACAAAACACTATGGTAGGCACTGGGGATACAAAGACAGAAGTGAGTTTCCAATCTATTCACATACTACATTAAATAGTGTGCTGAGCCCAATACAGTGGGTGTGGGTGCTGCTCAGTGAGAGAGACAACCAAAACTTTATATTCAGAATCTAATAATCATAGTGGATCAAGGCAAATTCCTTCTTAGAAAACATCACCAATTAATGAAAAAATATATATTCAATTAAACAAAAGAATATGGGAAAGAACAGAGAGGAATATGGTAAAAATTTAAGAACAGAGACTACTTTCTATGCACTTTATGCAAATGCTCACCTCTCCCTGTCATCTTTTCAAGTCCTCTAACAAACAGTCTCAAGTTTCTGCTTTACTTTTTCTAGAGGAAACTGTGATTCAGTAAGTATGTAGGCTGCTGTTAAATGTCTTCATTTTCATTGGTGGACACATATTTCTCCTTAGCAGTTTCTATCAGGTGTAGATAGATTCATTCTGGTAGGGATGACATAGAACACAAACCCTTGGAAAACTCCAAGCAGGCAGTCTGCATCTTGCCAACCTATTCAATGGAAAACCCAACTTGTAGGCAGTAACCTGGGTTGTGCTATCCTCTGCCTGGCAGATGGATGAGAGAAGAGTACAATGCAAATGTTTATTTGTCAGTGACCATTGTCTCAAAAGGAAGAACATAACCAAATACATCCTAAATAACATTAACAATGAATATTATTTATAATATTGGAGAAAGTGAGATTCAATGTACTTTATTTATTAGTTATCTATACATTCATTAATTCATTTATTTATTTAATCTGCCTTCACCAAGATACTGGGATAGGAAGAGAGACAATCTTCTATTTTGTTCAGGGAGAGGCCACTTGTTCCACTTTACTCCTTCACCAAAATGTGATCTAAATCATACCAATAACAGTGATGACAACAGTAATAAGAACGATTCATTTTGTATAATGCAGATAAATCATTATAATTACTATACTTAGAAGACACATTACAAAAATCTTATACAGAAACAGTAAATAAATATGTGGCTCTGACTCTGGAGTGAAAGCAAATGTAGAAAATTAGAGAACATAGGATAGCAAACATCAACTCTTGTTAGAAATCTCCCAGAACTGGAGAACTCTCATATTTTAGGACCAATGAAAAAAGTGCTCTGCACAACTCTGTTGTCAGGAGGCTTGTTCTAATAATAGATTACTATTGTGCATTAGGCCAAAAGGACTAATAATGCTATAAGGCCAGAATCATCTATTATAAAAATATATACATAAGTGCAATATAAAAATGTTATTAATAACACTCCAACAATAAGCCTCAAGAAGAAACTGACAAAAGAATTCACAAAGTACTTTAAGATTAAACACTAGCCACCTTTGAGACAATTATCTGTAAAACGAATCTTCAACAGCAGGTTAAGATAGTCTGCTATTTGATAAAAATAATGTAGTAGGATCATAGATCTAAAGCCAAAAAGGACTTCAGAGATCATCTCATCCAATTTCCTCAATTTAGATAGACTTAAGGAAACAGGCCCAGAGAAATGACTTGCCCAAGGCCACACAAATAGTAAGTATCAGAGAGAGAATTTGAACCATATTCTTCTGGCTCCAGAGCCAGTTTTCTTTGCACTGTACTGTAGATTTTGTTCATTTAGATGTCCTGTTTGGTAGAAATAGTTCACGCACACGCACACACACACACATATACACACAGAAAATCATTCTGGAAAAGTGGCTAAAATAAATTTGAATACTAAGAAAAAAATCAAGGTAAAATTATTTATAATCTAAGCAATTGGGGTAGTTTCCCATATACCCGCTGGACATTTCATAGAAATGGGTACAAGAAGTAGGTTATTTAGGAGTCAGTTCACAAGAATAACCACAGCAGTAAGAGATTTCGATTCTAGTAACAAATTATTTTAATGTCCTTGGCCCATTATGCTATAATGACTAAATACAAATAAAATAAATTCGTGCTGGAAATGATACCATTTTAAAGTACTCAGGCATTGATCTTCAAGGTAGTTTAAAAAGGGGAGGGGGCAGCTAGGTGGCGCAGTGGATAAAGCAATGGCTCTGGCTTCAGGAGGACCTGAGTTCAAATATGGCCTTAGACACTTGACACTTACTAGCTGCAAGTCGCTTAACCCTCATTACCCCGCAAAAAAAAGGGAGATTCCAAATGGAAAATATTCCTGATGCTATTACAAACTAAAACAATACGACTGAGATGATAGCAGCCACCAGAGGGGTGCATAATGGCCAACGTGTGCTATCACATCAATCCCATGCTCTATGCATGCCTATGGCAGCCACAACATAAATGCTTTTCATTTCTAATAAAACTCCTTATAAGAATGGACTATACATGTATGTGTCAAGGATTACTCAAACAGATCTATGATCTCAATAATGTGGGTATGCCTTCCAATAATTCATATCCTGACTCATCCTATGCCACTCTTGCTAATATCCTCACAAAAGTTCATTATGGGGTCCATCCAATGTAGTAGGAGCCCTCTGCAAATTCTCTGGACATCACAAGGATCTCAGTGGAGTATATATGATGCCAATCTGTTAGCCCATCATTTCAGATCTCACATTTCTTTGGCAATAGCCTTTACATTGCTTCTTTTTAATTTCTTGTTTATAATAGACTTGCTCAAGCCTGCCATACTCCTCTCCATTTCCCTTGAGGGGTGATACTCAACTTTAATTCTTCAGAAACTGAAATATTCAATAACTCACAGCATCACTGTAATAACATCACTGGAAAAATATTAGTATTAAAAAGATAGGACTTTGTTTTGGGGAACCTTGGAATTTCTCAAAGGTTAGGATCTAGCTATTTTCTCTCTTCCTTCTGTTCAGTTCTGGCCCAACTAATTGCCCATTTGCAGTATCTATTTAAAAACAGATTATCTCTGTAGATTGTCCATTCAACTGCACCTTATAGTCTGAACAATAGGCATTCTTCATCCACTTGGTTTGTCCATACTCTTGAGTGCTTATGGGTTTCAGGAGGTTCTATAGCACTCTGAGATGCAATCAGTACATTGATGCAAGCAGTACATTGTCATTCATAAAGTGGAGCATCTGAAGGACTTCTTTGTCTAGAAAGAATCTCTCTGTTTTTACCCTCTGCTTGATAATAATGACCAATGGATCATTGAACAAGGTTATCAACATCTCTTTCAAGGAATCTAGTACATTTTGTACATATGGGAATAAACAGGTAAGCACCTCTGAAGGCTGGCTCAGCTCCTAAAGCCTTCAGGATGGCAAACTTTTTTTTTTTAATTAAAAAAACCAAAAACAACAAACATGTCATCAGGGATTTGAAAGAATGTAGATGCCTGTGATGAGCGCCTAGTCCATTCCTAGGAAAACAGCATCTTCACAGACTGTCCCCTAACTTTTGGTGCTCTTAGTTGGAAGTAGTACCTGGATCCTAGGGATGGTGACTTGAGCATCCCTTCTGCTAAACATAAAAGGAGAGCCCACATAGAGGAGCTGTGAGTCTGTACGCCCTGGGTGGCCCCTGGATATTTCCTATAAAGACGGCAGGACAAGGAGCATCTGTATCATCCCAAAGCACCAAACTCTTCAGCACTGATCCAGAACACATATAGCAGATTGGAAGTGGCCCAGAGGAGCTCTCCTGTTTACCCCCATCACAAATGGGAGATAACTTATTAGAATAAAGCCTTTAGGATAGAATTTTGCTTTATCAGATTAAATCCTTTTTTATTGTCAATAAGTAATAAGTACAAATATTTTTTTTTTTTTGCGGGGCAATGAGGGTTAAGTAACCTACCCAGGGTCACACAGCTATTAAGTGTCAAGTGTCTGAGACCGGATTTGAACTAAGGTCTTCCTGAATCCAGGGCCGGTATTTTATCCACTGCACCACCTAGCTGCCCTTCTTCATTGATATTTTAAGGTAGACAATGATGCCTCCTTTATGAGATGCAATATGAACAATTAAAATCTTGATGATACATATGGGTTGTGTGATCCTAGACAAATCACTTCATAGAGACCCAGGCAACTCTCTTATGCTATAAATTACAAAGCAAGTCCTGATCTGAATTAATAGAGGGAGTTTCTTCACCATAAGTTCCCTGTACCAGTGAAATCACAAGTCTAGACCAAAAAAATAATCTTAATAAAATTTTAGGAATATTCTCTTTATCCTTCAGATATTACCTATAATTGAGGGCCATAAGACAGTACAAACTAATAAGTTAAAATTTAAACTAAGGACAGTTTTATTGTTTTAATGTTCACTCAATGAACTCTATGGAAAGTCCACTGAAAATAGGTAAATCAATAGTCTTTTTTTTTTTTCTTTACCCAGTTTTGGAAGGTTAAAGAAAATAACCTTTTTAATACAGAGGTGGCTTGGTGTAGTGGAGAGAGGATTTGCATTGTGGTGAGGAAGGCCTAGGCTCAAGTATTGCATTTGACACATAAGCACTGTGTGATCATGTGGCCAGTCCCTTAACCTCTCACTATTTCTTTCTTTCTTTTTCTTTTTCTTTTTTTTTTTTTTAACCTCTCACTAGATGAAGAAGTTACCATACCGGAGGGAAGTTCCTCACACCTATGAAATCACAGGTCTGGACAGAAACACTTTCAATGAGTGGGTGACTTTAATCACCTCTAAATCATTTAAGTTAAATAGGGATTGTGTTTTCTTTTCATTCTGCTGAAGGAAAGTCCTGGCATATTTTTAGTTGGTTGCTAAAGAAAATGAGAATACTCTAGCTGATGCCATTCAGTTGGGGGTCACTTACGGTCCTGACTGGTGATCAATATTTGCACCTTTCTGCAGAAGAACTGGTATTGCTTCATGGCGCTTATTTAAAACAGCCAGAGTTAAAGAAGGCCTGTCTTCATTATTGGTGCAGTTGGGATCAGCTCCCTGCAATGGACAGAAAAGGAGGTGTTTTAACAAAAACTCTGTAGTCCAACAAATAGAGCTGTGAGGTGATTGTAGACATGTGTAAAATATGACTGTTTTGGGGCTCGAGAGTTGAGATCAGGGCAGCTGGGTGGTGCAGTGGATAGAGCACCGGCCCTGGATTCAGGAGGACCTGAGTTCAAATCTGGCCTCAGACACTTAACACTTACTAGCTGTGTGACCCTGGGCAAGTCACTTAACCCCAATTACCTCACACAAAAAAGAAAAAGAGTTGAGATCAGACCCATAGCAGATGTGGATGTGTGAAAGAACAAATACTGATTCTGTAAAATAGAGAAGGCAACATGGTTGTTCCTTGAGTTACTGGAAATAGGATTTCCTGGCTCATACAGAGCCAGGATTACCACCTTTCTCTCCAAAGAACCCACAGGGCAGGTGTTGAAGTTGTGCTTAGAAAAGTGTGAACCTGGAAACCATTCATATCCTCTCAGACAGAAACCCTACTACTGGGTATACGCTCCAAAGAGGTAAAAACCACAAGGGTTCCATACATAACAAAACATTCATAACTGCACTTTTCTGTCAGAAAACAACAACCGGAAGCAAAGAGAAACCTTGATAAAGGAATGGCCGAACAAATTCTGGTTTGTGAAATAATAGAACATTACTATGCTTTATGAAAAGACAAATGTAAGACATATGAATGGATGTAAAACAACAACAACAAAAAACCCACCCCAGAAACCAAAACCAAGAGACAAATATACATAATAACTACAGTAGTGTAATAAAAACAATACCAAAAAGTAGCTGAATGTCTATTAGTTTCGATGACCAATCTTGGTCTCAGAGAGAGATAACAAAATGTACTCCTTTTCTTATCATTAAGGCAGGAGCCTATAGGTGGGTAATGTATCAAGTGCTTCCAGAAACGTTTGCTCTGTTGGTTAGTTCTATTGTTTTTCTTTGTTATAAGAGACATCCCTGGAGGTGTGGCTGGGTGGGAGGGAGAGTATATAGGAAAATTAATGTGGTATTAAAATTAGCCATGAGTAAATCTATTTTTCTTTTCCTTTCCTTTTTTTTTTTTTCGGGGCAGTGAGGGTTAAGTGACTTGTCCAGGGTCACACAGCTAGTGAGCGTCAAGTGTCTGAGGCCAGATTTGAACTCAGGTCCTCCTGAATCCAGGGCTGGTGCTTTATCCACTGTGCCACCTAGCTGCCCTCTTTCCCCCTTTTTTTTGGAGGCATTGGGGATTAAGAGACTTGCCCAGGGTCACACTTCCAGAAACTATCTGAGGTCAAATTTGAACTCAGGTCCTTTTGATTTCAGGACCAGTGCTCCATCCACTGCACCACCTTGCTGCCCTCAGTAAATCTATTTTTAAAGATATATGTTGGGGGCACCTAGATGGCGCAGTGGTTAAAGCACCAGCCCTGGATTCAGGAGGATCCGAGTTCAAATCCGGCCTCAGACACTTGATACTTACTAGCTGTGTGACCCTGGACAAGTCACTTAACCCCCATTGCCTTAAAAAAAAAAGATATATGTTAAATTTCCTAAAATTGTGCCTATTGCCTCTCTACTATTAAAAGTGAAAGTAGGTAGCACTTAGCTTAAAGTTTTCAATCTAGTGGTTAGATCCATATTAAAACAGTTTTTTAATTAAACACATTGGGCTTAAAACAACATTGAAAAAAATTATCAGAAACAAATGGACAGGAGGCAGTATTATTGTCAGTTTTGAAGAGGGCCTTTGTTGTTACTATACTTACGTCATCAAGCATTTGTTCAACCACAAAGA
Organism: Dromiciops gliroides; assembly: GCF_019393635.1. Taxonomy (NCBI): domain Eukaryota; kingdom Metazoa; phylum Chordata; class Mammalia; order Microbiotheria; family Microbiotheriidae; genus Dromiciops; species Dromiciops gliroides. The sequence continues at coordinate 560,823,774 of NC_057862.1, read as the reverse complement.
TTCTTCCATCTCCTTTTAGACTTATTTCCTTCAGAAGGTGTCTACTTTCAGGCTATAGAAACACAGAACATAGTTTATAAACATTCTTTTCTGAATTATACCTTCCCCATCTCTATCTCAAGCCAAATCTTGGGAACAAACCTCCTGACATGATAGTGACTTAAAAATGAAAGTGATATCAAAATAAGTTTACTTCAACCACCAACTTTGGTAAGTTAACATGGGACCACACATAATTGATAGGGAAGCTGAGGACTTGGTGGCATGAAGGCAATAAGAAAAGAAGCATTAATTAAGCATCTACAATGTTCCAGGGACTGTGCTCAGCACTTTACAAATATTGTCTCACTTGTTCTCACGACAACTCTGTGAGCTAGGTGCTATTACCATCATCTTAATTTTATAGCTGAGGAAACTAAGACAGTCAGAAGTTAAATGACTTGCCCAGGGTCACAGAGCAAGTAACTATCTGAGGTTGGATATGAACTCAGGTTTTTCTACTCGGGCCCAGTGCTCTATCCACTGCCTCACTAGCTTCTTCATAATAAGTCAGCTATATGGCTGTTGGCAAACAAATGGGAGTGGTTAGTATAAGACGGTTAGTTATGACATCTGTGCCTGAATTATTTATGGGCTCGTTTAGGTTCTTTGTGTTGTGGTAAAATAGAGGTTATCCTGTACCATGTTTCATTGTTACCATGAGTGCTTGTATAGGTCCTGGGGGAATCCTTTGACCCACATATTTAGAGATGCTAACATGAGTTATATGCTGAGGTTTCCCAGAGGAAATTCTAGGTAGGGGTAATAAAAGGCTAACAAGAGAATAATCCCTAAGATCATACACTGTCTTTGTAGACACAACATTTGGGCTTATATTTAACAACTGGAAAATAGAGCTTTTATGTCTTTTTTTTTTTTTTTAAGTGAGGCAATTGGGGTTAAGTGACTTGCCCAGGGTCACACACCTACTAAGTGTTAAGTGTCTAAGACCGCATTTGAACTCAGGTACTCCTGACTCCAGGGCTGGTGCTCTATCCACTGCACCACCTAGCTGCCCCAGCTCTTATGTCTTAAAGGGAGAAAGGAACCTACTTAGGGTCTTTATAGGAGAGAAGAAGTAGAAATGATCTTTAATAGTATTAGTAGATTAAAAAAACTCAAAAGTAAAAGGGGCTAAGCACAGAAAATGAGAAAAAAGAGACTATAATCTTAGTAAAGAAGCATCCAGCTACTTTGTGATTTCAATAAATGATATAGACAACACACTTTTGCAGATATCTTATGCCTTAAATGACAAAGAGATAAGTATTTAGATATCTTTACAAACCCTGGTTTTTTAACCTAAATTAAAATGGAAAACTTCAAATCTCTAAAGTTTCTCTACTCTTCATAATTACCTTATTTTCATACTAATATCAAAATCCATTTACCCTATATAAACATGTCACTCGCCTACTTCACCACCACAATCACTAACATTATTTTTAAAATGATATATTTTTTTTCAATCAGAAAAAATCTACCTTCTCATCCTTCTACCCCAATACTGGCTGCAAGCCAAAGAAAAATGAAACCTGCTGCAAACATGTAGAGTTAGTCAACAAAAATGTCCACACTAAAAAAATCTTGTGTCACTTTGCACTCTGAATCCTTCACTTCTAACAGGAGGATAGTAGCATGTTCATCATTAGTCAGTACCATGTTTAAACAGTAGCGCATTCCATCATTGGTCCTCTGGAACTGTGGTTGGTCTTGACACTGACAAGTTCCTAATTCTTTCAAAGTTGTTTGTCTTTAGCCTATTGTTGTCATTGCATAAATTGTTCTCCTGGTTCTGTTCACTTCCCTCTGAATCAATTCATACAAACCTCCCCAAATTTCTCAGGAACCACCCCCTTTATCAATTCTTTTTTTTTTTTTTTTTTTTTTTTAGTGAGGCAATTGGGGTTAAGTGACTTGCCCAGGGTCACACAGCTAGTAATTGTTAAGTGTCTGAGGCTGGATTTGAACTCAGGTACTCCTGACTCCAGGGCTGGTGCTTTATCCACTGTGCCACCTAGCTGCCCCCTTTATCAATTCTTATAGCACAATGTATTCCATCACATTTATATACTGTAATTTGTTCAACCATCCCCCAATTAATGCACACCCTCTCAGATTACCATTAGACCCTTTAGAGTTTGTTCCTCTTAGAACTGAATCTTCCTTAACCTAACCTCCCTCTGATTTCCCCTCCCCACTTCTCTCCTATTTACAAAATGAGTGAAACATATTTCTGTACCAAGCTCTGTGTGTGTGCATATGTGTGTGTGTGTATTCTTTCCTTTAACTGGTTCTGAGGTTGAAGTGTCAACTGCTCCTCTCACCCTCCTTCTTTGTTTATATATATATATTTGCATACCCTGATTATGGGAGATAATTTCCCTAAACTTTCTTCTCTGCCCCTCTTCCCCCCCACCTTCCCACCCCACAAGGCACCTCAACTTAGTGTATTCCTCTTCCCCTTCTTTTTCCATTTTTCTCTTAAGACATCAAGACATACTAGAACCACTCCCCAGCCTTGTCTAATTCTATTCCTTTTTTCTCATGCCTCTCCTGCATCATTCTCATTTCTCTTTCCATTCTTTCCTCCACCTCTTTAAATCTTCCTTCTATTTCTCCTACTTTCTCTTCAAAGTCCCTTTTGAGCACTTCCATAGCTTGAGACCAATTCATATTTTTCTTGGAAGCTCTGGATGTTGGCACTTTGACTTTGTTTATCTTCATCTGAGGGTGTATTCTGGTCTACCTTGCCCCCCCCAAAAGCTTTCTATGATCCGCTGCTTTCTTTGCCTACTCATCTCAACCTGGAAGCAGATGTCTGGTTGAAATCTAATTCTCTATGGTCAGAAGCTTGTGACTGTGCTCCTCCCGCACTGGGCTGCCACCACTTGAGTCAGCCCGCTGGTTCAGAACCTGGGTACTTCGCTCCAACTCCAGCAGAGACCACAGGTACTTCATCCCGGTCAACCGCTGAACCTGTCACCAGTCTCTGAGCCAAGTCTCAGAAGAAGCCTCTGGTGTGAAAGACTCTGAGGCCCTGGAGGCACTGTCTGTCCCCATCTAATTCTATTCCTTCTGTGATCCCTGATGATGATGATAGGGTTCAGAGGGAACATATATATATCACCTCCCATATTTGAACAAAAGCAGTTTGTTTTTGTTTACTCTCTTATTAATGTTCATTCATGTTTACTTTTTTATGTTTCTATTAACTCCTTTGAACTTCAAAATTTCTACACTGGGGGGCGGCTAGGTGGTGCAGTGGATAAAGCACCGGCCCTGGATTCAGGAGTACCTGAGTTCAAATCCGGCCTCAGACACTTGACACTTACTAGCTGTGTGACCCTAGGCAAGTCACTTAACCCCCATTGCCCCACAAAACAAAACAAAACAAAAAAACAAAAACAAAAACAAAATTTCTACATAGCTCTAGTCTTTTTATCAGGAATGCTTGGAAGACCTTGGTTTCATTAAAGATCCATTTTTTTCCCCTGTAGTATTTTCCTCAGTTTTCCAGGTAAGTTATTCTTAGCTGTAAGCTCATAGCCTTCAGGAATATTTATTTCAAGTTCCCTGCTCCTCTGTAGTGATGACTACTAAAAGGTGTATGAGCCTAACTGTGGCTCCTCAGTACTTGAATTCTTTCTTTCTAACTGCTCGTAGTATTTTTCTTTGACCTGGAGACTCTGGATTTTGGTTATTATGTTTCTGGGAGTTTTTGTTTGGAAGTTTCTTCCAGGAGGTCATTGGTGGATCCTTTCTATTTCCACTTTACCCTCCAGTTCTAAGTGTAACGATTGGAATGACGCCACCTGCTGGAGACTTACTGTAGAAGAGTTCTGCCCATGAAGCAAAGGTCTTTGAGGGCAAGACCAGGCTTCAGGAAGTGACGCGGACTAGTGGGAGGAGGAAGGAAGAGACTGGCGCTCGGTCTCACTCTCTTTCCTCTGGACTCTGGCAGAGAAGGGAGCTAGAAATGTGCTCTCCCTTTAATAGATAGGAATCTAGGCCTTTTTCTCTCTCTTTACCAAATTCTTATTCTCCTTAATAAATGCTTAAAAGTCTAACTCTTGCTAAAGCTTATAATTTATTGGCGACCACTCATTAGATATTTTAGACAGTTTAGCTAGAATTTTAGCCTTAACATGAGAGATCTGGGCAATGCTCTTTTTGAGAACATTTTTTTTTATATGACTATAGATAGCTTTAAATTCTTCATTTGAAAACTGCCTATTCATATCATTTGACCATTTCTCAATTGGGGAATGCCTTGTATTCTTATAAATTTGATTCAGTTCTCTAAATATTTGAGGAATAAGGCCTTTATCAGAAACACTGGCTATAAAAACTGTTTCCCAGATTTCTGCTTTCCTTCTAATCTTGGTTGCATTGGGGTTTTTTTTTTTGCAAACCCTTTTTAATTTAATGTAATAAAAATGATCCATTTTGCATTTTATAATGTTCTCTATCTCATCTTTGGTTATAAATTCTTCCCCTCTGCATAGATCTGACAGGTAAACTATTACTCTGTCTTCTAATTTGCCTCTGATATCACCCTTTATGTCTAGATCATGTACCCATTTTGACTTTATTGGTATGTGGTGTAAGATGTTGGTCTATGCCTAGTTTTTGCCATACTATTTTCCAGTTTTCCCAGCAGTTTTTCTCAAATAGTGAGTTCTTATCCCAGAAGCCAGAGTCTTTGATAAACATCAAAAAGGAGATTGCTATATTCGTTTACTGCTGTGTTTTGTGTGCCTAACCTATTCCACTGAACTATCACTCTGGAGTAATTTTCTTCTGTGTTTGTGTTTTGAGCATCTCTGCTACCATAATGGCTCATTATGGTGGAATTCTTCTTTTGTTTGCCCATTATTTCAGGGACTTGATATTAGGACTGGGCTTTGCCACAGTTCTGAATCAAGTTTATAAGAATACAAAACATTTAGGGGCAGCTAGGTGGTGTAGTGGATAGAGTGCCAGCCCTGGATTCAGGAGGACCTGAGTTCAGGCCCCAAATACTTGACACTTATTAGCTGTGTGACCCTGGGCAAGTCACTTAACCCCAATTGCCTCACCAAAAAAAAACCCAAAGCATTCCCCAATTGAAAAATGGTCAAAGGATATGAATAAGCATTTATTAAGCTCCTATTATATGCAAAGTGCTGTGGATTAAAAGAAAGGCAAAAGACAGTCCCTGCCCTTGAGGAGTTCTCAATCTAATGAGGGAGACAACTGGCCAAGGCTGCCTGTCAAAGGTGGGATTTTAGCTGGGATTTAGGAAATCAGGGAAGCTGGGAGACAAAGATGAGAAGGGATAATGTTCCAGGAATGAAGGTTAGCCAGAGAACATGCCCATAGCTGAGAGAGACATCTTGTTCATGGAATAGCCTCAAGGCCAGTATCACTACCGACTTACGTCCTACTCAAGAACAGTTTCTTTTTGCCTTGAGAACCTTCACACAAATACTTTTTTAAAAAATCATAAAAGTATTTTATTATTTTCTAGTTACATGTAGAAATAGTTTTCAACATTTGGTTTTTGTTTGTTTTGTTTTGTTTTGTTTTTGCGGGGCAATGAGGGTTGTGACTTGTACAGGGTCACACAGCTAGCAACAGTCAAGTATCTGAGGCCAGATTTGAACTCAAGTCCTCCTGAATCCAGGGCCAGTGTTTTATCCACTGTGCCACCTAACTGCCCCCTCAATATTTGTTTTTATAAGATTTCTAGTTCCATATTTTTATCCCTCCCCCTTCCCCAAGACAGCAAGCAATCTGATATTGCTATGTGTACATTCACATTAAACCTATGTAGTAAAAATTATTTGTGGTAAAGATTAATATCACAAATTTTAGCTGAATCATTTGGGAGGGGCCATACTATATACATACTACATACATACATACATACTACTGAAGTCAGAAGGAGAACTCTCCATGAGCAGCTTTTGAAGGACCTCCCCTTTTGGGGGAAGAAAGATTGAACACAACCTGAAGGGAGGTGAGGCACTTCTGGTAGGCTAAACTCTCTGGCACTTCCAGAACGTGAACACTCTCTCTGGCGGTTGACTGAGGTCAGGGTGGCGCTTGAGCAACCTTGGATTGGTGGGCTGTTCAGTTTGGTGAGTTACCTACTGAAAACCCTAAATTCCTTTAAACCAGCTTAGGCTAAGTTTAGAGTTAAGAGCATCTGTCTGTATTTCTATTTTCCCATTTCCTTATCTTTGATTTTTATTAGTTTCACCTTTGTTGTTTAATTAATTCCCAAGTATTAAAATCTGATCCTTTTGTGAACTAAAGCTTAGAGGCTCCTTTCTTATTGGTCTGGGAGAAGTATCTAAAAAGAATAGTTCAGAGGGGAGATTAAACCTAAAAAGGGACCCTCATATTTCCAGGACCCCAATATTAAGGCGAGTCACCCAAATAGCTCTCAGTATGTCCAATTTTGGCCCTCACACCTATTTCTACATTAGCCATGTTGTGAAAGAAGAATCAGAACAAAAAGGAAAAACCTCAAAAAACAAAAACAAAAAAAGTAGAAACAGTATGGTTCAATCTGCATCTAGATCCCATAGTTCTTTTTTCTGGATTTGGAGAGCATTTTCCATAATGAGTCCCCTGGACTTATCTTGTACCATCACACAAATAATTTTAAAATGCAAACATTTATTATCATAGTATATCCCCAAATTCTCCTGAACTGTCAATGGAGCAGGAAGGCACAGAGATCCAAGTGGGATCAGTTAGGCAGAACTAGACCAAAACAGAATAATACCAGCAAGGTTGGAATTCTAGATTTTCCTCCCAGTTTCACTCTATGCAAAGTGCAGAGAAGTAGGGGAGTAGTGAAGTGTGAGGCCCACCTCTCACTCAAACCTCCCTGTTTCTATGGAGGACATCCACCATCCTTTCAGTCACCAAAATGTGTAACTTCAGCATTGCCCTTGACCCCTAAATTCTACCACATCCCAGGTAACCAAGTAGTTGTCAGGTTCTGTTTCTAGTTCCCCAAATTCTTGCATCTGTCTCCTCCTCTCTTCATATGGCCATTTCCTAGTTCCCACCCTCATCCTGTTACATTAAAAAATAGCATTAGTGACTCCATTTAGCCTTTATCCCCTATCTTGTATTTTTTTTTTGTAAGGCAATTGGGGTTAAGTGACTTGCCCAGGGTCACACAGCTAGTAGGTGTGTAAAGTGTCTGAGGCTGGATTTGAACTCAGGTCCTTCTGAATCCAGGGCCAGTGCTCTATCCACTGCACTACCTAGCTGCCCCTTATCCACTATCTTGTGGATAAAGTTACCTGATTTTGGAGAAGTGACAAGATGACTGCCCCTCCCCATGGTTACCCAATTTGAGGAATATCATAAGACCTCTTCCTCTCACCTCAGTGTCTTTAGATCCTTTCCACTAATAAGAAACCAGGTGTCTCAATCCCTACATCCGGTTTTTCCTATTTTTCATTCCCTCCAAATTGCATATTAATTGTGTAGAAACCAATAGTCAATGTCCTTGACCATGGAGAGTCTCAGACTTGATTTGTTTCTGCAACCACATGCGTTGCTAAATAAATCATTTGTCTGGATGAAATTCAATTTCTTTATTCCACCATAATAATCCCCTTTCATCTGGTTACCTGTAATAGTTTGCTGTTTGGTTTCCCTGCCTCAAATCTCTCCCTAGCACAATCTGATCACCATACATACAGTTGTCAAAATTATTTTCCTAAAGAGCAAATTTAACTATGTCATTCCCACATTCAATAAACTCCAATAGCTCCCTACTGCCTTGTTTGGCTTTTAGAGCCCTTTACAGCCTTTATTTCCAGTCTTCTTATACACTGATGCAGCTGTATGGGCACAACCAATGGCTCTCTATTACTTCTAGGATCAAATATAAACTCCATCTGGCTGTTTACATTGAGGGACCTAGATAGGATAACCGGTGGCTTCCAATTGCCTCCACAATAAAATAGAGACTCCATTGCCTTTCAAAGCCCTCTACAATAATAAACAATAAATGTTTATTGTCTCCAATCTCACATGTCCGACTGTCTTTCAGACATCTTTAACTGGATGTCCTATGGACATCTTAAACTCACTATGATCAAAACAGAACTTATTATCTTCTCCCCTAAATCTCTCACTTCCTACCTTCCCTATTATTTTGGAGGACAACACTATCCTCCCAGTTCCTCAGGCTCACAACCTAGGAGTCATCCCTGACTCCTCACTGTCTCCTACCACCTTCTCCCACCATCCAATCTGCTGCCAAGGCCTGTCTCTTAAAAACATCCCCTTCTCTCCTGTGACACTGCCCCTGCCCTGGTATAGGCTCTCATCACTTCATACCTGGACTATTGCAAGAGCCTGCTCGTGGGTCTGCCTGCCTCAAGTCTCTCCCCACTTCCACCCATCATTCATTCAGTGACTAAAGTGATTTTCCTAAAGTTCAGGTCTGATCATGCCACTCCCCTACCCAACAAACTCAGTGGCTCCCTATTGTCTCCAGGACCAAATACAAAATATTCTATTAGGCCTTCAAACCCTTTTATAACCTGGCCTCTCCCTCTGTGTCCAGTCTTCTTACACTTCACACATCTACGTGTGCTCCTTGATCCAGTAGCACTGGCCTCCTGGCTGTTTCATGAACAGGACACTCCACCTCTCAGTTCTGGGCATTTTGTCTGGCTGGTTCCCATGCCTGGAGTGCTTTTCCTTCTTTGTTCTGACTACCAGCCTCCCTGGTTTCCTTTAAGTCCTAACGAAAATCCCATCTCCTACAGGAAGATTTCCCCAAACCCCCCTTAATTCTAGCACCTTCCCTCTGTTCATTATTTCTTATTTAGCCTATATGTGCGTATATATACACGTATCTATCTATCTCTTGTGTGTACATATTTGTTTGCATGTCTTCCTCATTAGATTATGAGGTCCTTGAAATCAGGGACTATATGTGCGTATATATAGACGTATCTATCTATCTCTTGTGTGTACATATTTGTTTGCGTGTCTTCCTCATTAGATTATGAGGTCCTTGAAATCAGGGACTGTCTTTTGCCTCTTTTTGTATACCCAGGGATTAGCACAGTGCCTGGCACATAGTAGGCTCCTACTAAGTGTTTATTGATTAACTGATACAACATATCCCCCAGATTACCTTATATGTAATGAAGCAGCTCTAGGCCAAAGTTGAGAGGGCCAGACTTGGACCAAGGAAGACCTCTCAGCAAGTCCTGCCTCAGACACCACCTCTCTCAGTATCAGTTTCCTCATCTACAAAATGAGGATGATAATACTAGTACCTACCTCACAGGGTTGTTGTGGGGGTAAAAGGAGATAATATATATATATATATATATATATATATATATATATATATATATATATATATATATATATATATATAAAGCATTTGCAAACCTCAAGATGCTACATAAAGCCAGAAATTACACTATCATCACCACCACCACCACCATCACCACCATCACCATCAATCAAACCTCATCTTCATCAATCCTCATCAATCAGTCTTCATCATCAATCAATCCTCCTCAATCAATTCTCCTCTTCATCTAATCATCATCAATCCACCAGTTGATCAATATTCATCATCATCATCTTACATTACTCTTGCCTCTGCTTCAAAATTTTTTTCACAGTTACTATTGTTAACTGTTTCCCTCCATCCTATTCCCTTCCCTATGATATTTACTCTCTTTTCTATCTTCTTTCACCCTATCCCTCCTCAAAAGTGTTTTGCTTTTGACTGCCCCCTCCCCCAATCTGCCTTCCCTTCTTTCACCCCTCCCTCCTTATCCCCTTCCCCTCCTACCCTCCTTCAGGGTTAGATAGATTACTCCACCCAATTGAGTGTGTATGTTGTTCCCTCCTTGAGCCAACTCTGATGAAATTAAGGTCTATGAGCCAATTCTTACGCACTCTTTTTTTTTTTTCCCCCCAAGTGAGGCAATTGGGGTTAAGTGACTTGCCCAGGGTCACACAGCTAGTAAGTGTTAACTGTCTGAGGTCAGATTTGAACTCAGGTCCTCCTGACTCCAGGGCCGGTGCTCTATCCACTGCGCCATCTAGCTGCCCCGAGCCAATTCTTATGAAAGTAATGCTCATTCATTGCCCTGCTCCTCCCTCTTCTCTTCCCCCACTCTATAAGCCCTTTCCTGTTTCTTTCATGTGGGATTTCACCCCATTCTACCTCTCCCCTTCTCCCTCCCCCAGTGCAATCCTCTCACCCCTGAATTTTACCCTAAAGATGTCATCATGGAGCAGCTATGTGACACAGTGGACAAAGCATGTACCCTTGACCCAGAAGGACCCAAGCCCAAATCCAGCCTCAGACACAAAGCCCTCACCCACTGCTTGACCCCGGGCATGCCACCCAATCCCTACTTCCCCACAAAAAAAAAAAGATGAACAAAAAAAAAAGCTTTACAGATATCATCCCTTCATAATCAGTTTCCACCTGTGTCCTCTAATTTTATTCCTATCATCTACCCTAATAGCGAGAAAGTTCTTATGAGTTAGACATATCATCTTCTCATGTAGGAATGTAAACAGTTTAACCTTTTAACATCCCTCTTGATTTCTTTTTCCTGTATACCTTTTCATGCTTTTCTAGGGTCTTATATTTGAAAGTCAAATTTTCTATTCTGTTCAGGTCTTTCACAAATACCTGAAAGTCCTCTTTTTCACTGAAGTCCCATTTTTTCCCCTGAAAGATCATAATAAATTTTGCTGAGTAGGTGATTCTTAGTTGTAATCCCAACTCCTTTCCCCTCTGGAATATCATATTCCATGCCCTCTGATCCTTTAATATAGAAGCTGCCAGATCTTGTGCAATCTTGACTGTTGTTCCATAGTACCTGAATTATTTCTTTCTGGCTGCTTGCAATATTTTCTCCTTGACCTCGGAGCTCTGGAATTTGGCTATAATATTCCTGGATGTTTTCATTTTGAGATCTCTTTCAGGAGGTGATTGGTGAATTATTTCAATTTCTATTTTACCTTCTGTTTCTAGAATGTCAGGGCAATTTTCCCTTACAATCTCTTCATGGTTTTCAGGTAGTCCAATAATTTTCAAATTATCTCTCCTGGATCTATTTTCCAGGTCAGCTGTTTTTCCAAAGATATTTCACACTACCCTCTATTTTTAAAAATTCATTTGGATTTGCTTTATTGTGTCTTGGTTTCTCATAAAGTCGTTAGCTTCCATTTGTTCAATCCTAATTCTTAGGCAATTATTTTATTCAGAGAGCTTTTCCATTTGGCTTTTCAAGCTGTTGACTTTTTTCTCATGACTTTCCTGTATCACTCTCATTTTTTTTTTGCAGGGCAATGGGGGTTAAGTGACTTGCCCAGGGTCACACAGCTGGTAAGTGTCAAGAGTCTGAGGCCAGATTTGAACTCGGGTACTCCTGAATCCAGGGCTGGTGCTTTATCCACTGCACCACCTAGCCACCCCCACTCTCATTTTTTCCTCTTACTTTATCTTCAAAGTCCTTTTTGAATGCCTCTATGGCCTGAGACCAATTCATATTTTTCTTGGAAACTTTGGATGTAGGAGCCCTGAGGTTGCTATCCTCTTCTGAGGGTGCACCTTGATCTTCCTTATCACTAAAGAAATTTTCTATGGTCTGCATCTTTCTCTATCTGCTCATCTTGCCCATTTTTTTACTTGACTTTTAAATTCTTCTTAAAGTGGGACACTGCTTCCAGGCCACACTGTCCCAAGCTTCATGGAGTCCCAGGTGGTACAGTTTAAGGAGAGGCACATTCTGCACTCACCTGGCCTGTGCTCTGGTCTGAAAATAACCCCAGGCCTACTTGCTCTTCAACCAGAAAACAACATTTTTGTTTTGCTGGGTTGATAGCTTCAGTGAGCCTGCACCCCTCTCCTATCTGGGCCGCCACCACTCAAGGCTGCTTCCTGGTTCCCAGCAGGGGTAAAACAACCAAGTTCCACCTCAGCACCGCCAGATTACAGAATCTTTCCCTGACCAACCACTCAGCCCTCTCACCAGACTGTGGGCTTAGTTTCAGAAGACACTGGCACTGCAGCTGATTCAGAGGCTCTGGAGGTCTCTTTCTCTGGCACAGCCTGCCTGGGGCTGGATCTGTGTTGGCTCAACCTTGGGGTTGGATTTCACTCCTGCTCCAGCACAGCAGACCCCTCCTGCTGACCTTATGAGCCATCTTTGGCTGGAAAATAATCTCACCCTGCCCTTTTGTGGGTTCTGCTGCTCCAGGTATTGTCTTATGGGATTATATGAAGGGATTTGGAGGGATCTGGGGGAGAGCTCTGAGGAGTCACTACCTGTTTTCTACCATCTTGGCTCTTGTCATCCTTCTGTCCCTAGGCTTCTAAGACAGACCTGAAGTGAGAGGAGGCTGCTGTGGAGGCTGCAAGCACTCACAGAGGAGAGGGATTAAGATCTTGGCAGATGTTTAGCTCAAAGGCTCATATATCAAAATAACTCCTAACTCTTGGCAGAAACTTCCCACAAGGGGCAATCCAACAATGCTACCAAAAAGAGCAAGTTTTTTTCTGCCTCATGTTAGTTGTATCATGTTGGGCAAGTAACTGTACTTCATTAATCCTCCATTTCCTAATTCATAAAATGGGAATAATGAAATTTTCATTTACTTACCAAACAAGGTGGGTACGTTGAAAGTACTTTGAGATAATATTTCTAAATGTCATTTGGGCCCTCCAAAAGATTCTTGTGATTAGTCCTCCTTTAAAGAGGTTTTTAAAACAGTTTCTAAGAATTTGAGAGATTAAGAAGCAGAATGGTACAATGGAAAAAAGATTAAATTGGATGAAAAATTGAGATATAAGTGCTAGTTCTTGTGATGGTCTAGTTAGTGATTGTCATTTAACCTCTTTTGACTTGTTTCTTTATCTGTAAAATAAAAGGGTTGATCCCTAAGGTCTCTTCCAATTCCTAAAATTCTGTGACTGTGAATTAAATGTATTAATTTCTACCTCTCCAGACACTGTCATGTAATTGTAAATGGCAGTGTTATCTAGTGTACAAGGCAATCACAAAGAATAAGTGTTGTACATACTGAAAGCAGGTCTTCCTTTCCTTGAAATGGTCTTATCTTCTTTTTATTCTTTATGTCCCTCGTAGAATCTGAGGTGTTTTGGTTGTTTTCATTTACTAAAGAAAAACATAAAAGAGTTAAGATTCAAAGAAACACTTCCTGCAGCACCAAGGCAGATGAAGATGTTGGAGGGAGGGGGGCAGGGTTAATTTGTGTTCCATTAATCCTGTATGGAGGATCCCTAGAATTTCCTTGTGAAGTTTTCTTTTAATCAAGCCCCAAACCCTTATCATCCTATTTCTGAGGCATTTCAGCAGGTATATCCTTAATTCCAAGGAAATGTCAAATGAGCAGAAGGGTAGCAATATATGACTTATTGTAATGGGTGGTCAAGTACATTATTTTCAGGTTCTCTGCTACCATTAGCAAGTTTTATGGGGTACACTTAAGTTGTTGAAAACATTAAGGGAAAATTCACCTGCATAGAATTGGCTTCCATAATGTCCATTTCGACCTTCTGTTGTGCTTGGAAAATGCTTGTCATAATTTACTGGTTTGTTGGTGTAAATATTCTGGCAAATGACATAAATAATGCATTTTAAAAGATAACCCTGAAATTTTTTTTTCTTAATGAGTACATAGTGATTCTTCCTAGCTAATTCAAGTTTTGTTTTTAAAGGAAATGTCTAAAACAAAAAGAAACAATGAAAATAAAACTTACCAAGTTAATCTTAAAAAATAATGAACTTTTATATAATACACATGTGAAATATGTTCAGTTAGTTCAGTTAATATTCAGTTAGTTTTAAGATTTAGTTAATATTAAGAACTATTAGAATACCAAAGGAAAAAAAGCAAGCCTAGAGAATCCAGAGCAAATATCCATGAAGACAGAAACTTCAAAACTAAAAGACATCAAATTGTAAAAGGGTATTGTATATTAATTTGTTGGTTTTTTTGTTTTGTGAGGCAATTGGGGTTAAATTACTTGCCCAGGGTCACACAGCTAGTATTAAGTGTCTGAGGTCAGATTTGAACTCAGGTCCTCCTGACTCCAGGGCCAGTGCTCTATCCACTGCGCCACCTAGTTGCCCCTATTGTATATTAATTTAGACAAGATAGGAATAGTGATTGCAAGAAAGGATCAAGCTCCAGTTCTAACAGAATTAGAACATCAAGTAGATATAATATATTTAAAAGTAAATGAAGTATACTTCAGGATATAAAGGAACTGACAATCTGCCAACAAATCTCCACAGCTACAAATACCATTACCAATATCAGTGGAGATAAGAAAACTTGTAAAAATATTTTTCTAAGAGTTAGGTGGGGGCGGCTAGGTGGCGCAGTGGATAGAGCACTGGCCCTGGATTCAGGAGTACCTGAGTTCAAATCCGGCCTCAGACACTTGACATTTACTAGCTGTGTGACCCTGGGTAAGTCACTTAACCCCCATTGCCCTGCCAAAAAAAAAAAAAAAGAGTTAGGTGGATTAAAATGTTAAGAAAGGTCAAAGTGAAAGATATAAAGTAAAATCAATGAGTGAATTAGATTATATATAATGAGAATAGTATAGTAAAAACATGTCTTTTCACAAATGGTTTCTCTCTACAAAGATATAGCAACAAAGTAGACGTAGAAACTGTGTTATGGGGAAAAGAGAGCAAACCCTCCAAAGCTAGATTGTATATCACCTCCAGAAGTAAATTTAAGGTTTATTATCCTAATGGCAGAAACAAATGAGAAATAATTCAAATAGCTATGATATAATATAAGTTATATATTGATGTTTAAAATATTTTTTAAAACTAGATAGGTTATCTTCTGGTTCAGCTTAAAGGAAAACAAAATATTTAAAGTCCAACACAGAAATTAGGGAGATGAGAAAGCAAAGAATAAAAGTAAATCCATACTTACAAAATAACAGAAGACTGCTCAAATGTATAAATTTTAATGCTAACTATGAATGGGATTAATTTACCTATGAAAAGTAAGATCAATGATTATTGAAAAAATAACAATAATAATGGTGATAGAGTTTATATAGCACCTATTCTTTGCCAGGTACTATGTTGAATGTTTTACAGATATTTCATATGATCCTTATAACAACCCTGTGAAATAGGTGCTATTATGATGCTCCTTTTACAGTTGAGGAACTGAGACAGACAGAGGTTAAGTGACTTGCTCAAGGAAATACTGCTAGTAAGTTGTCTGAGACTGTATTTGAAGCCAGGTCTTTCTGACTCTGGGTCCAGCACTCTATCCATAGTGGCACCCAGTTGCCTTAAAAAAAGAAATTTATCTATCTTTTCTTATACTGTAATAATAACAAAAAAGTAAACATGAGGGGAGGGACAGGGATAATTTAAAGCTTCTGATGCTTTTGAGAATATAAGAAAAATAAGTGAAACCACCATAGAATCAGGTAAAATAAATAGCAAAAAGCTCTGAATTAAACAAAGCCACAAATAATAAAAGGTACATTAAATAATGAAAACTGAATAATATTGAATTCATTTGTCCCAGATGAAACAACAACAAAATATATTAAAGGAAAACTGGAAGAAATGCAAAAAAGACAGGAATATGATAATGAAAGACCTCAACTCAATACTTTACTACCAGAACATGACAGATTTAGTAAACATGGGCTTAAAAAAGGTATTATATAGAAATGAAGCATAAAGTAAGATAGTTGCCATGTGGCAAGGATTTGTCACATGTAGAGTAAGAACCTCTACCTTCTTTTCAAACACATATAGATCATTCACAAAAAATAATCATATTTTGGGATGTAGACAATGAATAAATACAAAAAGGCAAAATATTTTCTATCTTCTCTCTATATACATATATAAGAATTAGATGGGTTAGAACATTAAGAATGGGCAAGGTAGGGGCAGCTAGGTGGCGCAGTGGATAGAGCACCGGCCCTGGAGTCAGGAGTACCTGGGTTCAAATCCGACCTCAGACACTTAACACTTACTAGCTGTGTGACCCTGGGCAAGTCACTTAACCCCAATTGCCTCACTAAAAAAAAAAAAAAGAATGGGCAAGGTGAATGATATATTCAAGTCTCTTCCTATTCCAATACATCCTGCATTCAGTGAAACCAATGAGCAAATTAGATTATATGCAGTGAGAATTATACATTATAAATATATATCTTCACGAAGAGTATCTGTTGACTAAAATCTATCAACAAAGTGTAGGTAGGGATGTTGGGGAAAAGAGAGGTAGATTTAATTTCTTTTTTTTTTTTTTTAGTGAGGCAATTGGGGTTAAGTGACTTGCCCAGGGTTACACAGCTAGTAAGTGTTAAGTGTCTGAGGCCGCATTTGAACTCAGGTACTCCTGACTCCAGGGCCGGTGCTCTATCCACTGCGTCACCTAGCTGCCCCTAGATTTAATTTCCAAAGCTAGACTGCACATCACTTTTAGAAGGGAATTCAAGGTTCATTAGGTAAATGACAAATTTAAACTGCAGAGCACTACACAATATGATTAAATAAATAACAAACTCAAGATGGTCTAGGTCACAGAGAGCGGGACTGAGTCAGGAGGACCTGGATTTAAGTCTTGTCTCTGATAAGTACTGTCTATGTGACACTAGGCAATTCATATAGCCTCTCAGTACCCCCAGGAAGCTCTCTGACACAGTCAGGTAGGACAGTATAAATTGCAGAATAGTTGTTTATCTGCATTGGTAGAATATGTTTCCTACTTGGGCATTTCCTTCCTTAATAAAACCAAAGGTCCAAACTCCAAAGCCCAAATCAGAACTAAAAGGAACCTAAACTTATGGAAATTTGCGACAAGGTTATAGATTTTGGGCTGCAAGGATTTCTGGAGCCAGTACCACATTTTACAGATGAGAAAACTCGGGCTTGGTGGTTAAATGACTTGCTGAGGATCAAACAGGCACCAAGCAGTAGAGTCAGAGCAGGTACTTGGGCCCTCTTACTCCGAATCTAGCACTTTTTGCACCATACTAAGAAGTCTCTAGAGTAAGTATAGAAAACAATGATGGTGTATGTTTTAAAAAAATCTAATCATTGATGCTGGCTTTGTGAATACAGGTAAGTCCTTTGTAACACCTTTTTTCGGGCCACTTTCCCAATTATCACTCACTATAGCACGTTTTGGTCTTTATAAGGTTGACTCCTTAAACATTTTTATTTTTCAAGTAATCAGCATTTATTCTCACTCTCTCCTCCACTGGGGAAAAAAGAATACAAAAGGAGACAAAGCTCTTATTACAAACATTCACAGTCTCTATGTGTTGACTTTTCAAATCTACCCATCCTGCCCCCAACCTGTCTGCTCACTTCCAATCTTACATCTCTAATCTGCCTTTCAGACATCACAAACTGAATGTCTAGTAGACATCTTCAATTCAACAAGTCCAAAAACTGAACTCATTATCTTTCTCCCTAAACCCTGTTCTTCCCCCCACCCCCCAATCTTTTCTATTACTATAGAATCCTCCATCCTCCAAGGACCTAGGAATTATCCCTGACTCTTCAATATCTCTCACCCCTCTATCCAATCTGCTGCCAAGGCCTGCTGATTTCACCTTAGCAACATTTCTTGAATATGTTCCCTTCTCTCCTCTGACTGCCACCAGCCTGGTGCAAGCTGTCATCACCTCCTGCCTGGATTATTGCAATAGCCTGCTGGTGGGTCTGCTTGCTTCAAGTCTCTCCCTACTCCAAGCCATCCTCCATTCAGACACTTAAGTGCTTTTCTAAAACGTAGGTCTTATCATGATACCCTCCTACTCTGTAAATTCCAGAATCAAATACAAAATGCTTTTGTTTGGCATTCAAAGCCCTTCATAACCTAGCCCCCTCATACCTTTTCCATTCTCCTTATACCTTACTCCCTGACATGTACTCTTTAATCCAATGACACTGTCTCCTGGCTGTTCCAGGAATAAGATCATTCATCTCTTGGCCCTGGGCATTTTCACCAGCTGTCTTCCATGCCTGGAATGTTCTCCCTCCTCAACTCTGCCTACTCACTTCCCTGGCTTTCTTTACAACTAACTAAACAACCAACTAAAATCCCACTTTTTACAGGAAGCATTTTCCAGTGTTTCTTTATTCTGGTGCCTTTCCTTCTGTTAATTATTTCCTATTTATCCTTGTTCATATATATTTGTTTGCATGTTATCTCCTCCATCAGATTGGAAGATGCTTGAAAGCAGGAATAATCTTTTACCTCTTTTTGTATCTCCAGTATTTAGCACAGTGCCTGGCACATAGGAGGCACTTAATAAGTGTTATTTGTGTCATAATTGAGTGAAAAAAATTCCCATATTGACCATATCCAAAAATGTGTCTCATTCAGCATCACCTCTTTGTCAAGAGCTAATCCTAGAGGGTCCTGGAGGTAACTCTGAGCATTTGGATTTCTAATACTCTAATACTATTATTCATTAACCCTCTCTCCAATATCTCCCACTAACAATTATCCAGTAGATTAATAGACTTTTTTTTTAGATTAATAGACTTTTAGAAAAAGTTTTTACTAAGGAGATTGAGTAAGAATAGTTCATATAAAGTATTGCTCCCCAAATTCTGGGGCATACTCTCCCACAAATATACATAGGTCCATGAAAATAGTGGTAGTGAGAAATATTGGTAGGATTCATGTATGGCAAAGGGCAAGTCACTTAACCCTCATTGCCCTGCTCCCCATCAAAAAAAGATTATATAGTCTCTTTTTTTTGTTTTTGTTTTTTTGGTGAGGCAATTGGGATTAAGTGACTTGCCCAGGGTCACACAGCTAGTAAGCGTTAAGTGTCTGAGGCCAGATTTGAACTCAGGTCCTCCTGAATCCAGGGCCAGTGCTCTATCCACTATGTCACCTAGCTGCCCCCTATATAGTCTCTTTTTAAAAAATTAAGTAGGGAGTTCTTTCCTAAGTAATCTATATTTTCCAGTTTATCGAACACTGTTATTTATTTCCATTGTTTATGATTTTCTCTTGTCTAGTTTGTTCTATTGATCTTCTTCATTCTTTTTTTTTTTTTTAATTTCTTTGGGGGCAGCTAGGTGGCCCAGTGGATAGAGCACCAGCTCTGGATTCAGAAGGACCTGAGTTCAAATTCGGCCTTAGACCCTTGACACTTACTAGCTGTGTGACCCTGGGCAAGTCACTTAACCCCAGTTGCCTCACCCCCTCCCCCCCAAAAAATTCTTTATTTGTCAAAAGGGAATATAAATGTATATTTAATTCAATATTTGTATTAGAAAAATAATACTTAACATAATTATTTTATTTTATGTCAATAACTCCATATATAACTGAATTTTCTGTTCCCTTTCTTTTTAAAAAATACTTTTTTTTGGTGAGGGAATTGGGGTTAAGTGACTTGCCCAGGGTCACACAGCTAGTAAGTGTTAAGTGTCTGAGGCCGGATTTGAACCCAGGTCCTCCTGACTCCAGGGCCAGTGCTCTATCCAGTGCGCCACCTAGCTGCCCCTACTTATTTATTTATTTTTAACATTCTTTTCTTTTTATATTTTGAGTTCCAGATTTTCTCTCCCTCTAATACCTCCCCCACATATAGAGAAGGCAAACAATATATCAGTTATACATGTGAAACCATGCAAAACATATTTCCATATTAGCCATACTGCAAAAAAAAGCCAAAAATAAAATAAAGTGAGAGAATTATACTTCAGTTTGTACTAAGAGTTCATCTGTTCCCAGTCTGGAAGTAGATAGCATTTTTTATCATGAAACCTTTGGAATTGTCTCAGATCACTGTACTGATCAGAGTAGTAAAGTCTTTCACAGTTGATCATCATTATAACATTGCTGTTACTGTTCATAATAATCTCCCAGTTCTTTTCACTTTACTTTGCATCAGCTCTTATAGGTCTTCCCATTTTTCCCTGAAATCATTCCCCTTGTCATTTCTTAAAGCACAGTTGTACTCCATCACAATCATGTACTGAAACTTGTTCAGCCATTCTCCAACTAATGAGCATCCCCTCAATCTCAAATTCTTTGCCACCACAAAAAGAGCTGGTTTAAATATTTTTGTACATATTTCCTTTGATCTCTTTGGGGCACAGACCTAGTAGTGGTATCACTAGATCAAAGGATATGTACAATTTGATAGCCCTTCGGACATAGTTCCAGATTATTTTCCAGAATGCTTAGACCAGTACACTATTTCACCAATAATTCATTAGTGTACCTCTTTTTCCCTTCTCCTCTCCAGGATTTATCATTTCTGACAGGTGTGAGGTGGCACCTCAGAGTTATTTGTATTTGCTGCTCTTTAATCAGTACTGATTTAGAGTATTTTTTATATTACTTTAGATAACTTTGATTTCTTCTGAAAATTTCCTGTTCATATCCTTTGACCATTTATCAATTGGTGAATGGTTCTTAGTTTTATACCTTTGACTTAATTCCCTTTATATTTGAGAAATGAGCCCTTTATCAGAGAAACTTGCCATAAATTTTTTGATAATAAATACTTCATTGTTTATGCTATCTCTTGGGAAAATATAATTTCCTTTTTTTTTTTTTTTTTTTTTTTTTTGCAGGGCAATGGGGGTTAAGTGACTTGCCCAGGGACACACAAGTGTCAAGTGTCTGAGGCTGGATTTGAACTCAGGTCCTCCTGAATCCAAGGCTGGTGCCCTATCCACTGCACCACCTAGCTGCCCCCGGAAAAATAATTTCCCTGATTATCTCTTTTAATTAAGTCTATTTTTGCTTTTGCATTGTCTGAGGCCATGACTGCTTCCCCTGCCTTGTTTACTTCAGCTGAAGTATAATAGATTCTGCTCCAGCCCTTTATTTTAACTCTCTATGTCTTTCTATTTCAAGTATGTCTCTTGTAAACAACATGTTGTTAGATTCTAATTCCTAATTCATTCTTCTATCCATTTCCATTTCACGGGTTAGTTCATCTCATTCATATTCACAGTTATGCTTACTGTGTATTTCCCTCCATCCTATTTTTTTCCTGTTTATCCTTCTTTCTCTCTTTTTATCCTGTCCCTCCTTAAGTCTGTTTTGCTTCTAACCACTGCCTTCCTTAATCTGCTCTTCCTTTTATCATCCCCCTCCCCAAAACTCTTATCCCCTTCCCCTCCAATTTCCCTATTGGGTAAGATAGATTTTTATACCCAACTGAGTGTGTATTTATGTTCTTCCTTCTTTGAACCAGTTCTGATGAGAGGTTCAAGCATTGCCTACCGCCATTCCCCATTTCCCCCTTCACTATAAAAGCTCTTCCTTGAGTGCCTCTTTTATGTGAGAAAATTTTCTCCATTCCACCTCTCCTTTCCCCCTTCTCTCAGTGCATTCCTCTTTATCACCCTACATTTTTTTTAGATTATCCCTACATAATTTACTAATACCCATCCCTTCTATATGGATTCCTTCTAACTGCCTTAATAATGACAAAGCTCTTAGGATTTACATATATCATCTTCCCATAAAGAAATGTAAATTGTAAATGTAAATGTGAACAGCTTAATTTTATTGAGACTCTTATAATTACTCTTTTATATTTATCCTTTTATGATTCTTTTGGATCTTCTCTTTGAATGCCAAATTTTATATTCAGCAAGATACTACTAGAAGATTGTTGTTAAAAAAAATGCATTTTTGTTTCATCAAGCAGTTTAGGATCACTGAAAGAACTGCACAATTTCCCAAATATAATCTAGGATGTTTTTCTATCTCCTGATTAAATTATGGTCCCAGCCCATCTGCAGTGCCATCCTAACTCACTGAATTGGACATCCAGCTGCATAACATAGCATAGGCTAGTCTTCTCCAGGGAGGAATAAAGACTGCTAAGGGTGCTCAAAATGATCCAATATGGTATAGGAAGAAAAATTAGAACTTCTATTTATATATTTCCTATTCTTTTCTTTTTTTTCTCTTTTTTTTTTCTTTTTTTTTTTTGGTGAGGCAATTGGGGTTAAATGACTTGCCCAGGGACACACAGCTAGTAAGTGTTAAGTGTCTGAGGTCATATTTGAACTCAGGTCCTCCTGACTCCAGGGCTGGTGCTCTATCCTCCTATTCTTTTTTAAAATTAAAATTTCATTTATTTATTTATTTATTTTTAGTGAGGCAATTGGGGTCAAGTGACTTGCCCAGAGTCACATAGCTAGTGTTAAGTGTCTGAGGCCGGATTTGTACTCAGGTACTCCTGACTCCAGGGCCAGTGCTCTCTCCTATTCTTTTAAAAAAGAAAGAAAGGAAGCTTTACTGGCATTTACTATACAGAATGATATTAGTGACCTCACTTGTTCCATATATCAGATGGCTAAGTTACATACAGTATATGAAGGGTTGACAGTGATATCCTTACTCATTCATTTGTTTTCAGGGTAATGTATTGAATTTACATACATTTGGTTAAGCTAGTTTATAGATTTCATTATCTAGTTTTAACTAAACTAAGCATAACACAATGGATAAGTTGCTTTAAAAGATTTTTGTAAAGAAACCACAGGTTAAAAATCATACTAATAATGGGAGCACAAGATCCCAACAACAAGAAAATGCCAGAGCTGATACTTCTTCTCAGCAGCAGTCCTTCAATAGGCACATTACAAAGTAAAAATAATACGGATTGAATCAGATCTGACAAGAAGAGAGCCCTAACAATTTGAAACTATTAAATTATGATTTTAAATATGGATTTATATTCACTGTTGTTAATATTGAATCTCATCTTAAATAATTAACTAATGGTAGTATGAAACCATCACAATTAGCAAGATATTTAAAAAATATTCAAAATAATGAATAATTTTTCCATTCTTATTTTAAGTCATGTAATAATTCAGTGCCATACCAAATTTCACTGAAGATAAATGTTTATAAATTTTTTTTATGTTTCTTATTGAATACTGAAAGACAAAAGCCACATACCACTAGAGAAACTCATGTTCTTGTTGCCATAGTAAAAATGGTTGAAATAATACATGCAGAACAATACTGTGCCAAACTAATTCCTTTGTCAGAAAATACTTTTGGAAGATGTATAGAAAACATTGTTGAAGATAAGAAGAAATGTGTAGAAAATTACACAGGATAGGAAGTTTGTTTCCCATAGATTTGGATGAAAAGTACAAATGTGTCTAACATGCTTCATTGTTGTTGAGTTGTTTCAGTCATGTCTAACTCCATGTGATCCCATTTGGGGTTTTCTTGGCAAACATATTGGAGTAGTTTGCTCTTTCCTTCTCCAGCTCATTTTACAGATGAGGAAACTGAGGCAAATAGGTTTAAGTGACTTGTCCAGGGTCACATAACTAGGTGTCTGAGGTCAGATTTGAACTCAGAAAGATGAGTCTTCTTGACTTCAGTCCTGGCACTCTATCTACTGTACCATGTAGTTGCCCCTAACATGTTCTAGGTTATGATACTTGCTAGATTCTTTTTCTTTTTAAAAAAATTTTTAGATTCTTTTTCAATACTGAAATACACAAAGAATCACTTTTTTGTGAGACATGAAAGGAAAGATGTACTGGAGAAGATATAGTCTCAATAGTAAATTACTTTTTAAATAAAAACAATGTTTTATGAAGAAACTGTCAAAGGGTAGCCACTGAAAAAGCAGTTACAAGGATTCCAAAGTAAGGTTACTGAGATATAGTAGCACCACACATGAAATTAATTCACTGTATCATCCATAGACAAGATACCGTAGTGAAGAAATTAGATCCAGAAGAGAACAAAGGGCTACAGGGTGCTGCTGGTCGGGTATTTTTTTTTTAATGAAAATAAAATGTTCAAATAATCTTCACAATTCTTGGTATTGCAGTGGCAAGGGACCAAGAACATCCTCTGTACCACATGTGGCAAAATGATGAAAAGAGCTGATGAGCTTAAAGATGAGTTCTGGGTTGTTACTCTTAAGTGTTTTACCTAGTCAAGATGCCTGCCTTAGACCCAGGGCATAGGGTTAGTCTATTTTTCAGTTCTATAGTATTGAGTGGCTTGTTTATTGTGAATCTTAAAAATGTATTGAGACAAATGGAAGCATTCCTACGAGTTTTAAACTCAAAAATAATGAAATATAGATTTCCAAACTTAGGTTTTAATAATCTGAGTCTTCTCACTCACCTTTGTGATTTGCATGTAATTCAGCCTGATGCTGACTGCATAAGCATCTTCATGGATTGTAGCCGAGAGAAGCTATTAAAAAAATACACACACATACAAACATAAAGGAACCATTTGCAAGTGTTTGAGTCACACTGGCCAGAAAAATAGCTTAGAAAATCAGAGACTATGAGCTATATGTTTGATCTGCCTGTGGATCCTCACACATTTAATTTTAGTTAAGTAGATATCTTCTTATTTGTGAAAGGGCAGGTTTCAGGAGAAATATTGGCAACATACTGGCTAGATCTTAGAAATCACTTGTTTCTGTTAAATTGTCTTGTCTAAAAATAGAAGGATTCGATTATATATCCAGTAGGAAAGATTTTTATTTATGACATTATCAAACAATAAAGTAAATTAACAAAGGTAAGTTATATAATATTTAATAATGAGAGAGATAATTTGTCCTGTATATTTTTAATATATCTTAGTGCTGATGGGGAAATGAATAGACAAGATCGGGAGATCTCAAAACCATAGTCCCCAAGTCATATTAAGTGACCTTCTGTTCAGATGAATATTTAAGTGCATTAACAAGTTTTTGTGAAGAGAAATAAAGATTGAAATAGTGATAGTAGTACCTAAATAGGATATAACATATGACCACCTAAGAATAGCAAAGATAGCTTCAAAGACATGTATGATGTTACATCAAAAAATAGCATTAGTGACTCCATTTCGCCATTATCCAACATTTTTGTGAAATTAGTTTCGGCTGCTTATAAGTCACCTGACTTTGGAGAGATCACAAGATTACTCCCCTTCCCAAAGGTCACCCAACTTAAGGAATGTCACAAAACTACCCTTTTCCCTCTCAATTCAGTGTCTCCCAATCTTGTCCACCAGTAAGAAATCAGGTGTTTCGATCCCTATAATCCTGTTTTTTACTCCTTTTAATTGTATATTTTAACTGTGAAAAAACCAATGGTCATTATCCTTGGCTACCAAGAACTTTGGTCCTGGTTTGTTTCTTCAACCACACCTGTAACTAAATATATCATTGTCTGAATATAACTACTTGGTTTCTTTATTCCACTGTAACAGTTATGGTGACCAACAAAAGGACTGAAACTATGAGTCTCTGTGTGTCTTATTGGACTTTTGCTGAAAGAACACTCTAGAGAACTCTGATAAGATTTTTATGGATGGATTTCCTCAGTAAAGGACCTCCCATCCCTGGACCCCCATGTCCTCCCAAACCATGTCCAGATGGACCTCTATAGAGGTGAGTAGTCCCTTGATGAGGATACCAAGGGGGCTAGCTCTAGTAAGCCAATGGATACCCCTTTGGGAAATTCTTATTGGCCTGGGAACAGGGAAAACTTCCCACTCAGAAGGGGATAACTAGGGATAGAGCTCTCAAATTGTGTAAATATTGGCCTGAAATATATAAAAATTCAGATGGGTCCCTAATCTGGCCTGAATCAAAGGCTTTGAAATTGCTTTTAGAAAATCGTATGCATTTTTTTTTTATTAGATTTTCAGTGGGAGATGAGAAGGAAAAACTTTGCTAGCAAGGACATCTATGTGTCTCTCTTATTGTATTATCTGTACTTTGTGTGTTGGTAAATCAAACTAACTTCTTCCTGTGGCTTGATCAAGCCAAAGGAAAAAGTGTAAAATGTGGCAAGTTTTTCTGAAGAACTTTCAAAGTCTTTAGAAAGTCTCTCTCTCTGCATTTCAAACTCTAGCCAAGTTGGGGAGGCAGACAAGAAACACAGATAAGAAAAAAGGGAATCTCTGTTCCCAATCTGCAGGAATTTATGGCATTGTATAATTAGAGACTAAACTTGTGACTGAAATTTCTCTACTGTGAATTTCCAAATTATGGTTTGAATGTTTCTGTAAATGCTGAAATGTTTTAGTGAGTTTTGGAGTACATGTCTGTAGAATTTGTATTAAGGAAAAATAAGAATACAGTTCTGTGAAAGTTACATGGAAATAGTGCTTAGACCTTTTATCACTCTTTCCCTAGAGAGTTTACTTATTATTCTATTATTCATTTATTATTTTAGTGCAAGGAAGGAAGGTGATTTTGCTGATTAGAGAAAAGAGAAAAAATGGGTTTGCAATTTGCAGTTTAAATTTATCTGGTATTTAAGAAATATCTATTGTTAACTCTTCACCCCCCAAAAAAAGAGAGAGAGAGAGAGAAACGTGTTTAAATCAGAGAGCAACTTAAAAGTAAATAAATTTAAATCTCTCTTTTTTTTGGGGGGTGGGGCAATTAGGGTTAAGTGACTTGCCTAGGATCACATAGCTAGTAAGTGTCAAGTGTCTGAGGCCAGATTTGAACTCAGGTCCTCCTGAAAACAGGGCCAGTGCTTAATCCACTGTGCTACCTAGCTGCTCCTAATAAATTTTAATCTGGAAGACTGTTTTGTGTTATCACTCTATTTCTTCTGTGAATAATATAAACAGAATTTAATTGTTTAGGTAAACTAAAAGCAACGTCACCAAAAGGTATTGGAATAGACTACACATTTCTAAACTTTTAAGAACCCCAAAGGCAATAGTCTTGCAATTAATTGGGTTTGTATGATAAAAACTCATACTAAATTGTAAAGGAAAAATTCAGTGAAGTGAAGGTTATATAAATAGTCTGGAATTTGACTGGGAAATAAAGACAAGAGGAATTTAGATGGGTGGGGTTAGATTAGATTGAGAAAACAATTTATTTGGCTCACTGGATGATTTTAAAGTAAAACAGAGAAAAGTTATGGGGAGATGGGTGGAGTATACCACCCCAAATTTTTTTCTCTCTCTGAACAGAAAACAGTAGGCCCTGAAAATTATTTTTATGTTGAATTGTATTTTTATTTATTTTGCTAAACATTTTCCTGTTATATTTTAACTGAGTTTGACACCTTTCGAATAGAGAGCAAGCCAACCATGTTTTCTCTTCCTGTGTGACCTTTGAAATTTGAAAGGCTGGTGGGTGATGGCCTTGGGAAAACTGAGATCCTATATGATTCCATTTGTAAATGCAGATCTAGAAGTGATTGAATTTATTTTTGTCACATTTAAGTGAAATGTGTTCTCCTACCAGGATAATTGTGGTAAATTTAAACAATGAAAAATATATTTGATATTGGTAGTAAGGAGACATCCTTGGAAAACTACATATATCAGAAAACCTGAGTTAAAATCTGATCTTGGAAACTGTGATCCTTAGCAAGTCACTTCACCTGTTTGCCTCAGTTCCTTCATGTGTGTAAAATAGGATAATGATGGTACCTACCTCCCAGAGTTGTTGTAAGGATTAAATAATATAATAATTATGAAGTAGTTAGCACAGTGCCTGGTACATAGTAAGTACTATATAAATGTTTATTGTTATTATTACATAATTACTTAGATGTGATTGGTATAGAATGATGAAAGTAACAAAATGGATGTTTTTCTATGTATGTTATTTTGGAAATGTATTTGACTGAATTGATGTCACCTGACTGGTAATGAATTTTGTTTTATGTTTTAGATACAGGATATTGTATATGTTGTTGTGTTTCTAAAAATTTTTTTCCTACATTGTGAAGTTTGGGAAATCATTTTATCTGAAATGCTGTTAGAAAAGTAACTTTTCTTTTAATTTGGATGCTGTTAGATCATGAATTGAGCTGTTAAATGAATGTGGTCAAAATGTTTGAAAGCTGTTAAATATTTGATGGTGTATATTTGTATTGTTTTGTTTTGGTTTTTTTAGTGAGGCAATTGGGGTTAAGTGACTTGCCGAGGGTCACACAGCTAGTAAGTGTCAAGTATCTGAGGCCGGATTTGAACTCAGGTACTCCTGACTGCAGGGCCAGTACTCTATCCACTGCGCCACCTAGCTGCCCCTGTGTATATTTGTTTTAAAGAGAGTAATAATTATAACTTTCTGTTGGTAGAAAAGTAGCACAGACTCTTTAAGTTATCCTTATCTGTGAGGTTCCTTGGGATTTTCTTCTTGGTTGAGGTCACAAGAACTTATCGGCCTTGCTGACAGTATGTGATAAAATTCTAAAGTACTTAAGTTTGAGAAACTATGACCTCTCCCGGCCAAAGTAAGGAAATTTATAAGTTTGCTTATAGAAAAGAGTGATTCATCTGAGATTATTTGACCATAACTTATGAAAAATTATGAAAAAAGTCTGTACTGAAGTTACGTGTTTGAGTCAGCTTAGTTACAAAAGACCTTACAAGTCAAATATTTCTTTTATTCATTTATCCATCCATCTATCCATCTATCTATCTATCTATCTATCTATCTATCTATCTATCTATCTATCTATCTATCTATCTATCATCTATCTATCTATCATCTATCTATCTATCTATGCATTATTTTGCGGGGCAATGAGGGTTAAGTGACTTGCCCAGGGTCACACAGCTAGTAAGTGTCAAGTGTCTGAGGTAGGATTTGAACTCAGGTCCTCCTGGATCCAGGGCTGGTGCTTTATCCACTGCACCACCTAGCTGCCCTGACAAGTCAAATATTTCAATCTTACCTTAGCATAAATAGGCAATGCAGATTGGAGGCTTACTATAGTCAGAATTTTTCTTGGCTTTTGAGTCAACTATTAGGTATTTGTTGTATGTGCAAAAACTCTAGAATGTGTTCCCACCCCCACCAGGGCAATGAGGGTTAAGTGACTTGCCCAGGGTCACACAGCAAGTAAGCACCAAGTGTCTGAGATCAGATTTGAACTCAGGTCCTCCTGAATCCAGGGCTGGTGCTTTATGCACTGCGCCACCTAGCTGCCCCCAAGAATGTGATTCTTGATTTGAAAAGGATAAATGAAGTGTCCTTATATTGGTCATTGTCAACTATGTAGTATAACATAAGAAGAACCTCACCCTAAACTGTGATTAGTGAACTTTTGCTATTTGAGATAAAATCTCTTGGCACTATAATTTGATATTGTTCTGAGTCTCATTTCAGATACGATTGTCTGAAGTAACATGAAGCCAATAGTCCACCATTCAAGGGGAATGTCATGTGCTACTCAAAGGGAGCGTAGTCTGAGAATGCCTAAAGGTGGATCTCTGTCCCTGGGAAAAGATGAGATGACCATGTGTAGTCTAAGGTAGGATTTTCTTGACTCAGTTTCCCCATTGTGCTATTTCCTTTCTGTACAGGAAATTTTCCCACTTGGTTAATTCTGAGCCTCGCCTGTGAATAATGTTGAACTTTTCTGCATGATTGGCTGTTAACTATGAATTGTGTCCATAATCAGAGTTAAGGGAGTCTTTCCCCTGTTATGACTTATGTCAGGTCAGTCTGTGCCACTGAGGGGACAGATTTAATATCATCATAAACATGTCCTTCCTTTTCCTTTCAAAGCAAAATTCTGTATCAAAGCAGGTGAATAGTGGAAGTTTTAGTTGTTGCAATATTAAATCTATTAATTGATGGGTTACTACTAAAACATTTCTGAATTACTATAATAGGATGAAAGTATGAAAATTCTTACTATTTTCAATTTTAATTTGTAATTGTGATAACATAATGGGATTTGGCAGAAGCCCAGGGGCTCTACCTGAATATTGATTTGGAACTGATTGAATTGGGTGAGATTGAGAAACTGACTGAGAATCTACTTAAGATTGATAAAATCGAGACCATGCCTGGCCAGCCCTGAGTGGGGTGTTGTTCTCAGAGGCTATGGACTACAACATCAACAGGAGACCACCCTCAACCAATCAGCTTGAAGGACCTCCCCTTTTAGGGAGATAGACAGGAAGTGGGGAGGTGAGGGTGGCTTACTGGATCACTCTTTTCGTCCAGGACTTCAACATGGTGGCAGAACTTCACGTGGGCTGCTAGGGAAAGGCAAAGTTTTTTCTCTGGCTATACCGAATAGATCTAAGCTAGGGTTTTCCATTCTATAAGAGATCTGTTTTCAACCTCTCTCTCTTCACTAACTTCTAATACACTTTAATAAATACTTAAAAGCCTAAACTCTTGCTTAATTTATCAGTAAATCTTAGCTAGTTTCCCCCCAAAAAACTGGGGGGGGGCTGGTAAGGACCCACAATAGATTTTTTTTTTTTTGCAGGGCAATTGGGGTTAAGTGACTTGCCCAGGGTCACACAGCTAGTAAATGTTAAGTGTCTGAGGCCGGGTTTGAACTCAGGTCCTCCTGACTCCAGGGCCAATGATCGATCTATCTATTGCATCACCTAGCTTCCCCCCTGCCCCACATTAGATTTTAAACATCACATAATCAATTTCACATCCTAAGCAACTAAGTAAATGAGTTCCTACTTCTGCCATCCATTTGTTAATACTTATATATTCATGTAGAAGATTAGGTTCTTGAAGTATCTCAGTCTTTCAGAGTGATGATATCCACAAAAAGGGGGAATAAGACAAAAATGTAAAAGTTTTCTAATTAAATGGAGTAGTAAATTTTGAGAAAACAGGATCAGAACTAGGATGGATAGATATGCATATCTAGCTATAGATATATACATGCACATATATGTGTGTGTATATCTATATGTTTCTATACATACGTACAATTAGTTTTTAAATAATTTAATAGGATATATAAGCCTTGAGTATGTTTTATTAATGAGTTCTTAAAATTGGATTAAGATTTTAGAAATAGGGGCAGCTAGATGGCGCAGTGGATAGAGCACCAGCCCTGGAGTTAGGAGGACTTGAGTTCAAATCCGACCTCAGACATTTGACACTTACTAGCTGTGTGACCCTGGGCAAATCACTTAACCCCAATTGCCTCACCCCCCCCCCAAAAAAAGATTTTAGAAATAAAATTAAATTGATAACTGTAAAGACAGTGAAATTATTTTCCTATTTTGAAGTCTCTGTCTGATAATTTGTTGTTGTTGTTGTTTTGCTGAGGCAATTGGGGTTAAGTGACTTGCCCAGGGTCACACAGCTAGTAAGTATTAAGTGTCTGAGGCCAAATTTGAACTCAGGTCCTCCTGAATCCAGGGCCAGTGCTCTATCCACTGTACCACCTAGCTGCCCCTCTGTCTGATAATTTTAAGAGAACAAGAAGGGCTCATTTTCCAAGTGATGCCTTCATGGATCTTATTTTAAAAGATTTTTTTCTTTGGTCTGCTGTTGGCTGTGTCCATATCAGGTACAGGATTTAGGTAAAGATAGAAGCAGAAAGTGACATGGAAAAACTGAAATTCTCTTAAGTTTCAGGTGAATAATGGGTTTCTAATTTGATGTTCTTTTTTATAGCTCTGTTGTTAATAGGATCAGAACCATAGGGCTTGAGCTGGTTTTCACCACATGAAATGGCTAGTGGAAAACCAAATTGAGGAGGTTGTACTAAATTGTATTGAGTCTTGTTACAGGCAGATTTTAGCTTTTTGTTTCATGGTGTTTATATTTGCTTGATTTTCTTGGTTACCTTGGTGGCGTGTAAATCTCCCCTCCCAAATTAGTCCATGGTGAGCCCTCTAAGTAATTTGATCTAAGTAGCCTGACTTAGTTTACCTAAAGAGTCTATTTAATGAGATTCATCTCCTTAGGGAATATATAAGATTATGACTCTGTTTGTTCCTCTCAACCCACCCTTAATAGATAAAGCACTTAAATAAGTGATCCTGGGGACTGAGAACCCCAAAGGTTCTCCCAAAGGTCACTTGACTTAAGGAATGTCTCTTACACACAAACATGTATGCATATGTATATGTGTTTATGTGTATGTATATATGCGTGTATATGTATATATGCATATATTTATGTACTTATGTGTGTGTGTGTGTGTGTGTGTGTGTGTGTGTGTGTGTATATGTGTGTGAGAGACAGTAGATAAGAGTGCTGGGCTTCGAGTCAGGAAGACTCATCTTCCTGAGTTCAAATATAGCTTCAGGCTCTTACTAGCTATTGAGATAAATTAATATTATATTATTATATTAAGAACTAATTATTAATTTGTGATCCATACTTTGAATGGCATGGCTGAGTGATGAGATTTGCTCCTAGCCCCTAAGGCATATACTTATTAACTAGGTGGGTGGGACCCCACCCAACTGGGAGACCCAATTTCTGTTTAGAATATAAACAGAATACAGTCTGGGCAAGCCTTTGCCTGGGAGAAGAACCTCCTGTCCTTGGTCCTCTCCATTAGAGTTTAGGGCAACCCTGCACATGCAGGAGAAAACTAGCCAGAAGTGTCCTTCCTCACTGAAAGTCTACCAATCAGGGTTGAGTTTCACTTGTCAGGAGAATTCCCTTTCAGAAGGAATTTAAGGAATTTCAGGGTCTCCCTTGGTATCTTTGGTTATTGAAAGAAACCATTGACCATCAATTTATTGATTGCTGGATCGTCTAATTAAGAAATTAGTTTTCATTTACCCAGAAACTCTGTCTCTTGGGTTTTCATTCATCATACTCTGTGACCCTGGGCAAGTCACTTAACCCTGTTTGCATCAATTTCCTCATCTATAAAATGAGCTAAAGAAAGAAATGGCAAACCACTCCAGTATCTCTGCCCAAAAACCCACCTAAATGGGGTCACAAAGCATTGGACATGACTGAAAACCACTAAATAACAATATATAAAATAGGGGTGACAGCTGTTTTGTCACAGGAGTGGACTAATGCTCTTGAGGTGACTTCTCAGCCTGATTCTGTAAGAACTTCGTTGTATATGCACAGCAGCTTTTGAAAAGAAACTCACTCTTCCTCATTTAAACTTAACAATTATGCCATAATTGAGACCCGAAAAGTATTTAATAGACCAACTAATCCAAACTCCTTCCATGACAGATGAGGAAATGAAACCCAGGGAGGTTTAGTGACTTGTCCAACATGGAGCATGTAGTAAACGGCAGAGCCAGGATTTGAACCTGATACCCCGAGATCGTGTTCTGCCATGAAACCAGGTTCCTCTACAGGCTCTCCATTAAGAGTCAGTAATAACTCCTATAGAGCAAGCCTTTCTCTCATATTTCTTTAGTAATATCCTCTCCTGATGAGATCTCAAAGGAGCCTAAAGATTATTATACTTCCTGTTTCACAATATATCAAGGTGAAGTTGTAGCTTTTAAGTACTGTCTATACTTCAACACACTTAAATATAGGTGTCACTCAACTTTGGATTTCCAGCTTCCTGGACAAATGGAAAGCTGCTTAAGGCTTTGTCATTTAGGTTTTATTTCTTACATATAAAATGCTATTTTTTTTTCCTTTCTGGGGTAGAATTTTCCCCTTAAAGGCTAGGAAAATAACATTTTTATTAATTTGTTCTCTATTTAATCAAATTTGGTAGTATTATTCAATTCAACCAATATTTATTATATTCCAACTATATGCGAGGCACACATAGTTTGTATCCTGGAGGCTACAGAGACAAAATTTAATAGTCTCTGCCATCAAGGATAATATATACTAGTTATATATATATATATATATATATAACTATACATATACATATATATGTGCGTGTATATACACATACATATCTGTGTATATATACATATATGTGTATGTATGTATATATATATATATATATATATAATTTTTATTTTTAGATTAAACAAAATATTTTTTTGGAGGGGAGAGAAGGGGAATTGGAGTGCAGAGAAGTATAGACCTATGAATTCATAGGTTTAGAAAACTCCAGGTGATGAAATTCATCTACCAATGCAGATGTTGTTCAGTTGTGTCCCACTCTTTGTGTAAGCCCATTTGGGGCTTTCTTGGCAAAGACACTGGAGTGGTTTTCCATTTCCTTCTCTGGATCATTTTACAAATGAGGAATTGAGGCAAACAGGGTGAAGTGACTTGCCCAGGGTCACACAGCTACTTAGTTCAAATCTGATTTGAACTAAGGAAGAGGAGTCTTCCTGACTCCAGGCTTGGTACTCTGCACCATCTGGCTGCCCCTGTTCTTAGCAAGTTGCCTTGAGCACTGAATTGTTGATGATCACATAACAGGTATACATAGAGATGGGACTGACACTCAAGTGTAAACTGTCTCTAAGCTTTAGTTTCACTCTACATGGCCTCTGTAGTAATGCATTTGTTATTAAATTCTTCACTGACTGTTCAGACAAGAAGGCTAGATAAGTGAGTGTGGGGACCCTGAAGTTACTGGGGGAGAGGTGACTCCTTATACAGGAGTAGTTTCAAAGAGTTGTAATACATTGGGGCATATACAGTATAAGTTACTCCTTGTACTAGATACAGGTTGTATGCTGACTCAGAGGGAAGGGCTCTTTGTCTTGAGTCATCAAGATTATTTTCAGCAACACCTGGCCATTTTTTTTTTTCATGGTCAGCTCCTTTCTGAGCCTGCCTAACCTTGCCTTATGGAAAAGCTTTGACAAGATTATAGTGTGAGATGCTATAGCTGCCAGCTGAATACTCTAAGGACTCAGCTTAAATGAACCTTTAACATCTTTACTCTGCGTGGGAAAACAAACAAACAAACAAAATATACTCTTTCAGCCAGAGTAGAGCAGATATTGGCAGAGTTTGACAAGTCATGATTCCTGGATCTTTTATGCTTTTCTTGGCTAGATTTATAGGACAGGAATTAACACATTGTAGGAAAAATTCTTTCTCTTATCTTTAGTAGAACACGGATAATGAATTATGATATTTATTCATGTATCATGTTTCTAGGAAAACCACAAAAAATTTACCTAGAAGTGCCTATTAAATAGAGCAATAGGACCTGGAAGCACTAAACGTCATACTTTTATTCCTCTTCCTTGTCCTGTCCTTTTTATCCATGAATTCTATATTTTGTTCTCTTACCTTTCCCATCCTTGGTTCTCCAATTAAAGCCCTAAAGTTAGGGTTGTTCAGGGCATAACTTCTGAGATGAGCAAAGATGTGATCCAGCTGTTTCCTCCAATATCCTGAAAAAGGAAAAGCAATCACTTAACCCTCTTTGCCCCGCCCCCCCCAAAAAGACTGGGGGTGGGATACTGCCAGGGTAGTAATATGGTTGTGAATTCACTGGAAACCCATTTGGTGTTTTTATATAGTTAAATAATAACAAGAACAATCATGACAGTGATTATATTCAATGTAATAACATATCCAGCAACATAGTGTGAATAGGAGCAAATATTCTGGATAGTTCCCAACATGTCCTATTAATTTCAATCAAATAGACATTGGAATGATGTCAGAAACTTTTTTAGATAAACATTTTATATTTTTAACATTATTGTCATTCCTGAAAACCACTCCTTCCAATTTTCTTCTCTAACAAAGGAGTACAACAATAAGGCAAAACAGACATACTGACCCCATCTGACAAGCCATGTCTCATTCAGCACCACCTGGAATCTATTACCCCCCCCCCCCACACACACACTTCTTTTTTTTTTATTTCCAGGGCAATGAGGGTTAAGTGACTTGTTCAGGGTCACACAGCTAGTAAGTGTCAAGTGTCTGAGGTTGGATTTGAACTCAGGTCCTCCTAAATCCAGGGCAGACACTTTATCCACTGTGCCACCTAGCTGCCCCACCACTCTCCCTTGAGAAGGGAGAGGTTAATAGGCTTCATTATCAGTTATCTGGAATCAAGACTGGTCATTGGATTGATTTAAATTCTAATGTCTAAGTGTTATTTCCTTTTGCATCATTATGGTAGCAATGTGTATTATTCTCTTGACCGCTTGCAATGGATTGCTCTGCATCAGTGTAGCTAAGTTTTCCCCAATGTCTCTGCACTCTTTATATTTGTTCTTTTTTGGTCTCTGAACCACACGTGATTTCATTGGCATAGAGAATCCTGAGAGCATCCAGATCTGCATATGGCTTTGTGTGGAGCACCTAGAGGTCACACATCATCATGTATCAGAAGCAGGATTTGATTGGAGGCTAGCAAGCTATCCTAGACAGCACAGTATAATAGAGTGCTGGACCTGGAATCAGGAAAAGCTGAGTTCAAATCCTGCCTCACATATTTACTAGCAGTGTGACTGTGGACAAGTCATTTAATCTTTGCCTCAGTTTCCTCGCTTGTAAAATGGGGATAATAACAGCACTTATCTCCCAGGGCTGTTGTGAGGATCAAATGAGATATTTGTAAAGTGCAAGGTAGATCTTAAAGCTGTATATAAAGGCTATCATCATCACCATTACCCACTATGCCATATTGCTTTTCATTGTCGTTTCTTATGGTACAACCACATACTATTTAACAATATTATATTTAAATAGCACAATGATCTGCAGCCATTCTCCAACTATATGACACCTCCTTTGTCTCCAGTTTTTTGTTTATCTCAGTGACTTCTTCACCCATCTTTTTCATTTAATGAGTCTAATTTTTATACCTCCAAATGGCAAGTGATAAAGGGAGAATAAAGGGCTTGGGCCTCTACCTTGTCTTTTTTCTTAAGGGAAAAAAAAATCTACCAGTGACTCAGGGCTGCAAACATTCCCCTTAACTTTCTTTTTCTTTTATTTTTGGTGGAGCAATGAGGGTTAAGTGACTTGCCCAGGGTCACACAGCTAGTAAATGTCAAGTATCTGAGGTCACATTTGAACTAAGGTCCTCCTGAACCCAGTGCTTTATCCACTGCGCCACCTAGCTGCACCCTCCTTTTGGTTTTTAATAGGGAGCTGGAGTCTTAGCAATAATGCAATCATTTAAAAAAATTCTATGTTATGAAAATGCTGATCAGTGCTTTATCCACTTCCCCTTAACTTTAAAAAAAATGTAACAGAACAAAAGCATGTACTTTTTCTGCCCCTAGAAAGATTTAGAGACAGTGGCTAGAACTTCTTGTTGCTTCTAACAGTTTCCATGGGGCTCAACAATGCTGCAGGCCCAGGGCATATACCCATGTAGACTTTCTAAGGTCTTCTCATTGGTTTCATCTTCTGAGGGAGGAATTGCTGAAGTTACAAATACTTGTCCAGGATTCACCCCTTCCCCTAACTAGTATGGGGGAGGATTAAAACCAAATATGCCAAGAGAGGAAATAACAATTATTTTATCATTCTACCACACCTTTTACTATTATGATTTCACTATATGTCACCTTTGTACTCTTGATAAGAGCCTGTACTCCCAAGTGGTTAAGCGAATGGTCAACATGTGGGAAGAAAGCAAAGAATAAAATGCATGATTTAGGATTCTTCTGAAATTTGTGAGTCTTGGACCTGGACTCAAACAACTCACCCTCCTACTCAATGCTTTCTTCACAGAATCTTGGGATGTATTATCCCAACTGACAGAGGAGAAAACAGGTCTGAGGACTTGCCCATAGTTACATAACAAATACGTATCAGAGAGAGCATTCAAACTCCAGCCTTCTTCCAAGTTCAGTCCTCTTTCTGCTACAGGATGTTAGTCATTCAATAGGCCGGTTGTTTTGAAACTTTCCTTCTTTTGTTGAAGAAGGCTTTTTATGACTTCTGGAGATTCAGGTAATCCTTGGTGATAGCTGTCTCCATTCAGCAGTGGTCACAGACTCATGGGTCTTCATTTTGGGGCTTCATTTAGCTCATTTATCATATGGGATTGCTTTGTATTGGTGAATATCTTTTTCTGTTTACATTTCCTCAGACCAACTAGATTGTAATAATAATAATAGCTAACATTTAGATAGTGTTTACTATGCACCACATGCTTTACAATTATCTCATTTGATGCTCACAACAACCCTGGGAGGTAGATACTATTATTATCATCCCTATTTTACAGATGAGGAAACTGAGGCAAATAGAGATAAGTGTCTGAGGTCACATAGCTGGTCAGTGTCTGAGACTTATTTGAACTTATGACTTCCTGATTCCCAGCTCAGTGTTCTAAACCACACCACCACTTAGATGCTACTCCTTGAGGGCAGAGAGCATGTTTTTGCTTTGTAATTCAATAATTCACTAATTAAATCAGACATTATTTGTCTCCTCACAATGAAGACATAGGAGATTGTCAAATATTTATGATGTTGAATGTAGTCATAATATTACTAGTGAAATGTGTTAAACAATAAAATAGAAACTTAAGGAAATTTAAATAATATTGTTCCCATGTCTTTAAAAATTAAGATAGATTCTAAGGTCTGCTGTGGATTAAGTGAATAAGTCTGAAGACAATGGAACGAATTAAGTCACCTCAAAAAGACCCTTTTGGTTCTGTGATACCACAATTCACAAATATTTAATACCCAAATCTTCCTTGCTATTATGCCTCATATCTATTGTTTACCTTTAAAATCCCCTGGTCCCTTAATTTTTTCCTTTCTTTTTATAATCACCAACCTATTCTTCTTTTCCTTCAGAATAGTACACTTAATCTTTCTCTTTTCACCTTGAAAACAAGGTCTTGGTCAAAGAATCAGATTATAGGGATAAAAAAAAAGAATTAAGGGATGGAAAAGTAATAAGGAATGGTCTAATACACCCTCCTCTATTAAAGATCCTCCGATCTCCTAAGCACCTATGAAAGAATTTTAGTGAGCCATTAGTGGAGCTTCAATTTTATTTGAAGCAGAAAATATATTTAAGATTGGACTCCACCCAATACATTGTAAATGTGCTCCTTAAGTAAGATATATACTGATCCATCAAGCACAAGCCAGAATACCAGATCAATGATAATTTTGAAAGCAAGGTTTCATTAATTTTTAAGGAAGAGGTGCTTAAATTTTATTTCACATACATTAGCATATGAAATAAATTCTCTCTTAGAAGTTTTGCCTTATGAAACTGGAGTATGTTTTATTTGATAAAACTATTTTATTGATTCAGGAATGTAAATTTTGTTCCTTAGGAATCTTTGCTTCTTCCAAAGCTTATCTTCTAATGATTTGCCTTCAGTTACAAAACTCTTCAGAATGGATTCTCTAAAAAGATGAGATCAAAGAACTTTTTGTTGAAAAGAATGCACTGGACATTAAAAAATTTTTTAAAAACAAACAAAACAAAAACAAAAACACTGACCCTGGATTCAGGAGGACCTGAGTTCAAATCTGGCCTCAGACACTTGACACTAGCTGGGCAAGTCACTTAAAAACAAAACAAAACAAATGAACTCCCAAGAACATTTGTGTCAAAGCCCTGAGCCTCTAGGTGAAAGGAAAAACATTACAAGCATATGAAAGAATTCAAGTACCACAGTCACTATTACACATGATTTATCTGACATCACTAAAAAAAGAGAGACACCTTGGAATATGATTGTTGATTGTTCTTTGTGCCCAAAGAGGATGGAAATGACATCATGATGTCAGGGTCAAGGTACAGTGTGTCCAGCTGTGGCTGATCATACCAATATGAGCTTGGAAGGATCTGCCACAGATTGGGCACAAATAATCCATATGACCATTTGGGAAGGAGATGTCTCTAAATTTGCACATCTCACATTTCTTTTGAGCTACTGCAATTCTGCTTTTGTTTATATAGCCCAAAGCCACCTTTGATTCAGGCACATCGTCATGTTGGATGTTCCTGTGCCAGTGTCTCCCATGTCTTACAATCAATACCAAAGTTCTTCAGAGAGACCGTAAGAGTATCTTTGTATATTGCTTCTTCTGACCACCATGTGAGCACTTGCCTTGTGTGAATTCTCTGTACCATAGTCTTTTAGGCAAATGTACATTTAGCATTCAAACAATGTGGACAGCCCATCGGACTTGTGATCTCTGCAGCAGAATTTGAATGGTGGTAGTTCAGCTCAAGAAAGGACCTCAGTGTTCAGTATCTTATCTTGACAGGTAATGTTCAGAATCTTCTTAAGACAATTCAAATGGAAGCAATTCAGTTTCCTGGCATGGCACCGGTATACTGTCTGGGCATACAACAATGAGGGCAACACAACAGCTCTACAGACCAGTTTGGAAGGCATCCTGACCCACACATTATTTCAAGTGCTCCCACAAACACTGAGCTAAATCTGGTCATGTATGCATTAATCTCATCATTTTTGTGGACATCCATGGAAAGCATACTGCCAAGGTAGGTGAACCTATCCACAGCATTCAAAATTTCTCCATTTGCTATAATAGATGGTTCCACTTAAAGATGTTGCAGTACTGACTGGTGAAGAACTGTTTTCTTTGTGTTAATTATTAGGCCAAAATTAGCACAAGCACAAGAAAATTTATATATATATATATATTTTGTTGCATCTCAGTCTGAGAGGCTGCACTGAGTGTACAATAATCTGTGAACAAAAAGTCAGACACTGGTAGATTTCAGAAAAACCTGGAAAGAGTTACATGAACTGATGCTGAGTGAAGTGAGCAGAACCAGAAGAAAATTGTACATAGTAACAGCAACACTGTATGACAATAAGCTGTGAAAGACTTTGCTCTTATAAAAAATACAATGATCTAAGACAATCCTAAAAAACTCATGATGGAAAATGCTCTCCACATCCAGAAAAAGAACTGTGGAATCTGAATGTAGATCAAAGCATGCTATTTTCACTTTTTTGAGGCTTTGGGAAAGTGCATAAGCATTGTCCATTATCCAGAACCTGTAAAAGCATGCCATCTTGAAAATGGAGTACAAAACTGAAGAACTTTTCAGGGTAACTAAATTTTGCTATGATCTTCCAACAGGCAAAATTTCACAAGTTTGCAATAGTAAGTGACTATTGCTGTTGTTTTTTCTAACTCCATTCTGCCCAAGGACTCTGCTGTGTCTGATAGTCTGTGCACACTCTGGCACTGAAGTCACCCAAAATTATAAGCTTGTCATCTTTTGGCACACTGATGATGAAGGTCTCCAGGGTTTCATACATTTTTTCTTTGCCTCATCAGGGTTTGTCACAATGGAAGCATAAGCAATAATGATGGTGATGTGGCACTTCCCTGCAAATGGCGATTGTATTGTCATGAGCCTGTTGTTCACTTCTTTTAGGAGGAATACACCTTTGTTGACTAGATTAGATTGGATTGAAAAACCTGTGCCAGTTTCTTGGTGCTCCCCATCAAGGCAGCCACTCCAGAAAACATGCATCTAGCTCCAACTTCAGCAAGCTGACCTGCATTTGCCAGCCTTGTTTCACTTAGTGTTGCTATTTGGATGAGATACCTGCTGAGTTCTCTCCCAAGAGCTTTCAGGTCTATTGGATTTCTTGCATCTATAAGTGTGTGCACATTCCATGTACTGATGGCGGGTCATTTTCTCATTTGGTTCATCATGCTCCTACCCAGAGTTCATTACTAGAAATCTCCAAAAACTCTCATGTTTAGGTTTCTATAAATGTAAATAAGAGAAATCCCATAAAAGCACTTAAGGTAACAAATGCATATTGGGCACAAGACAGCTTTTGTTTCATCTCCCCCAAAATGTAGAAGACACAAGGGGACCCAAGACAGACCAGCCTTCACCTTAGTTTTTTCTGTATTAAAAAGTGTTATATCAAGTAATAACAGTAAGGGATAACATATTTAAAGCCCAAATACTGGGCTTTATAAATACTCATAGGACCTCACAAGCAAACACATAAAACATACTGTTCCTTCCCCTCAGAAGAAATTGCCAATGATGCAGCATTCTGATTCTCTAGCAAATCCCTAACTCTCCCAAAAGGTCCAATGCTGTCCTTTTTAAATTCATACTTCCTGTGGTTTTTTTTTTTTTTTTTTTTAGGCAATGGGGGTTAAGTGACTTGCCCAGGGTCACACAGCTAGTAAGTGTCAAGTGTCTGAGGCCGGATTTGAACTCAGGTACTCCTGAATCCAGGGCTGGTGCTTTAACCACTGCGCCATCTAGCTGCCCCCTTCCTGTGGTTTTGATGCTCTTAAAGGGCAAACACACAATGAAGGTGCTAGATGGGTAATCCCTCTCCTAGCAGATCTGCACTGTCTGAATTGCCCACCATAAGAGTAGCAAGATGGTAAAGTCTATTTCCCTTGTTCTCTCAAGTGAGAGGTTCAGACTTAAATATTTCTATGGCTGCAGGAGCTATGTAGGTAATCCTCTTATTTCTCCAGAAGGCATACTACTCAGAAATCCTCTTCTCTTTCTCTAGAAAATACATTCCCAAATTTTTAAGCTTAAGGTTAATTTTCAAGCAACCTCCAAGCTAACACTGCTCAAGAAGGATAGATTCTGGGATTGACCCTGCCCAGGAAATCAAGATCCTTCATCATCTACAAAGGAGGCTGGGGTTCAGGAACACTGTTTATGAACTCCTCTCTCAGGCCAAATGGGCAAGCACATGTCTGCTTCTGCAGGAACTCTATCACTGTCTCTGGATGCTGCCATCTCTTAGACCTAAGAAAGTCCATTATGTTCCTGTGCTAAGAAAGCAATTCAGAATGGCAGAAGATGGGGGCAGCTAGATGGCGCGGTGGATAGAGCACTGGCCCTGGAGTCAGGAGTACCTGAGTTCAAATCCGGCCTCAGACACTTAACA
The DNA here is from genome assembly GCF_019393635.1 of Dromiciops gliroides. Classification (NCBI taxonomy): domain Eukaryota; kingdom Metazoa; phylum Chordata; class Mammalia; order Microbiotheria; family Microbiotheriidae; genus Dromiciops; species Dromiciops gliroides. The sequence continues at coordinate 560,781,193 of NC_057862.1, read as the reverse complement.
CTTATTAGCTGTGTGACCCTGGGCAAGTCACTTAACCCCAATTGCCTCACCAAAAAAAAAAAAAAAAAAAAAAAAAAGAATGACAGAATGGCAGAAGATGACCAGGAATTCGAGATCCAGGAATTCTCCTTAGGCAAGTACAGTCTGCTCACCATGTGCTCCTGCTATGAGTAACCACTATTTGCAGGAGGGATGGCGAGGTAGAGAAAAAGTTAGAGGGGGAAACTTCCTCCCATCAGCTTTGCTGTACTTCCAAAGAAAGATGTAAAGAAAAAGAAAAAAGGCTGAGCAGGTCTGTTGGCAAGATCAAACTGGGAACAGTCACAAGCCATTAAACTCAATCATGAGTTAGTGTATTGTCCTCTTAAGGTACCAAATACACATGTTTATGTTCCACAGGGGGAGAGATGTGCTTATCAAACTGACCCAGAGAAAATCCCTTGATCAACATCTCCTTTTTTTTTTAAATGAAAGTATTTTATTATCCAACATCTCTTTAAGCTGAGATCCTATACCTGTGTGGCATGGTTTGCCTGACATAAATTTCATATTCACAGAGGCAGAGTCCTTCTCTCTTCACTCCCCAAACTCACGTTATCCTGTCTCTGACATCACCCAGTTTGTTAGCTAGTGGGAAATTGCCATCACACCTGTTGTAGCTATGATGTTATAGGCTTCACAGAAGCCTCAGATGAGAAAAAGCTTTTCAAACGGCTATGCATCATCTTAAAATAGGAATCATGGGTGATACAGAACCCTAGAAAACCCTTCTGAACACTTATTATCATTTGAAATCCCAATATACTTCCATATGAGGGTGGATCCATCACAGCATTGTGAGTAATTCCTCCACCTGTAGACCTGTCTTGTCCTGTCATCCTAGGTGATTTTTTTCCATGTCTTTCTGTAAGTCCTTAATAAGGAATATGCACAAGGCATGGGAATGCTATCTCTTAATCTTTAAATATTTTGTGAATACCAGTACAGCATTTGGGATTTACATTTGTTTTCCCTTACTGTTACTATATGACGTAACACTTTTTATACAAAAAAAGTGGGGTTAAGGCAGGTCTCTATTTTGAATCTTATTCAATGAAATTTAGTTATTAAAATATCAAAGAGGTAGTCTACACTATGGGCCTAGAAGACAATGTTCTAGCAAGACTCTACTTTAGAGGAAGAAGGAAGAGAAATTAATTAAGAGGCAAGATTTCTGAGTTAAAAAAAAAATATTTCTGAATTTGGTTCTTGGCCTGCCACTTGCTCACTCTGTTATAAATTTACATTAATAATAATTATAATTATAAATTCATAAAGTGCTTAAAGGTTAGCAAATACTTTCTTCAAAAGAACTTTATGAGTGAAGTAAACAGAATGAGGAGAACATTGTACACAGTGACAGCAATATTGTGCAACAATCAACGATGAATGGCTTAGCTCTTCTCAGCAATATAATAATCCAAGACAATTCCAAAAGATTCATGATGGAAAATGTCATCCACATCCAGAGAAAGAACTGATGGAGTCTGAATGAAGATTAATGCATACTATTTTCGCTTTCTTTATTTTTTTGGTAGTTTTTCCTTTTGCAAATTGTAATTTTTTTTTTTACAAATAGTTTCTTCTTTTACAATATGACTAATATGGAAATATAGTTTACATGACTGTACATATATAACCTATCAAATCCATCTTAGGGAGAGGGGAGGAAAGGGAGAAAGGGAAAAAATTTGGAACTAAAATTTTTATTAAAAATGAGTGTAAAATGGTCTTTACATGTAATTAGAAAAAATAAAATACTATTTTTTTTTTTTTTTGGTGAGGCAATTGGAGTTAAGTGACTTGCCCAGGGTCACACAGCTAGTAAGTGTTAAGTGTCTGAGGCTGGATTTGAACTCAGGTCCTCCTGAATCCAGGGCCGGTGCTCTATCCACTGCACCACCTAACTGCCCCCTATTAATTTTTTTTTTAAAAGAACTTTGTGAAGTTATTATCCTCATTTTATGACTGGGGAAACAGATTCAGCAAGATGAAGTTTGCTCATGATCACTTAGATAATTGGATTTGGAGCCATGATTTAAATCCAGGCCTTTTGATTCTAAGTTAAAGATGTTTTCTACTACTCTAATATATTTCTCTAGGTTTGTTCTGAAATCTATATATGAACGCCAACTATCTCTTGTTGTTCTTTTATTTAATTACTACTATTTATCTGGATTAGCCTAGACGGTGGAATGATACTTTTGCTCTAAAACAAATACACACACACACACACACACACACACAATGTGTAACTTTGTTTACCTAAAAATGAGATGTCATCATAACTTTGCTATTTCCTCTTCTGGAACTACTTTAGTATATTAGTATTGCCTCTACAAAATAGTTTACAAAAAATATATCTTTTTTTAGGTCATTAAAATGATTTTTAATGTATTTTATTTTCCTCCAATTACATGTAAAAACAATTTTAACGTTCTTTTTTAAAAAATTTTGAGTTACAAATTCTCTCCCTCCATTCCTTCCTCCCACTGAGAAGGCAAGCAATTTGACATAGGTTATACATGTGTAGTCATGTGCATTTACTTGTAAGTCATGCTGTGAAAGAAAACACAGACACCCACCCCACCCCCAGCCAATAAAGAAAGTTTTTAAAAAGTATCTTTGATCTGCATTAGGCTATACCAGTTATTCCTCTGGGGATGGACAGCATTAATTATAAGTTCTTCAGAATTGTCTTAGATCATTGTATTGCTGAGAATAGCTAAGTTATTCACAGTGGATCGTCATATAATATTGCTGTTACTGTGTACGATGTTCTCCTGGTTCTGTTCATTTCATTTTGCATCAGTTCATGTAAGTCTTTCCAGGTTTTTCTGAGAGCATCCTGCTATCTATTTTTATAGCACAATAGTATTCTATCACAATTATATAAAACTTGCTCAGTCATTTGGACATCTCAATTTCCAATTCTTTGCCATCAATAAAAGAGCTACTATAAATATTTTTGTTTTTTAAGCTCTTTGGGATATAGACCTAGTAGTGGTATTGCTGGGTATACAGGAAAACTATATCTTTTGAACTTAAAGCTTCGCCTATATGCAATAAAATATACATGGAGGAAAATTCAAAACAGGCATTTTTTTTTTTCCAGCTGAGAAAAGGTACAAATTTCACATAACTAGGTAAGTTAGTTGACCTATAGGTCAACCAAGACTTTGGAAAAAATCAAGCTGTGGGCTTAAAAGGAATCAAAAGATATATCAGTTCTACTTTTTGTGTCATATCTGTTTAATTTGCATTGAATCTCTGATAATGTTTATTATGAACAGATGCTCTGTTTTCCTGGCCTTATATTAATGGCAGTTGTAGGAAAAATGTCAGTAGTTAGAAGGAGATCAAATAAGAGAACAGGGTCACATTGAGAGGTGTGAGTGGAAGCCAAATCAAAGTTGGTTAAACCAAACTGATTTTGATCATCTAATGACAAAGCAATTCTAATACAAATTTCTTTTTATAGAACGTGGCCCTCATTTCCTTATAGTCATGGGTTTGTAAGAGGAGGCCTCAAAACAGGATTTCCTTCTTCATATTTTGCCTGCAATAAGGATACACTGCCACCTGGTGAACAACAGCACCATGGTCACAGCCACAAGGTGTTTGGTTAAGGCCTCAGGGAAACCAGACTTCCTACAGGTGAAGTTAACTATGATTTAATGGAGCAAGTCTTCACCATCCTGGAGTCCTCACTCTCTCTGACCCCATGGATCCAATCGGATGACAAATCTTTTCATGTCTATCTCTACAATATCTCCTGAATCCAGTCTCTCCTTGTTACTCACAAGGCCACCACCTTGGTTCAGACCCTCATCACCTTTTGACTGCAATAGCTTCTTAATTGTTCTCCCCACCTCAAATGTTTCAATGCACCCTTTACTTGGCTGCCAAAAGGATTATTCTTTTTTTTTGGGGGGGGTGAGGCAATTGGGGTTAAGTGACTTGCCCAAGGTCACACAGCTAGTGAGTGTTAAGTGTCTGAGGTCGGATTTGAACTCAGGTCCTCCTGAATCCAGGGTCAATGCTCTATCCACTGTGCCACCTAGCTGCCCCAAAAGGATTATTCTTAATTGCAGGTCTGATCATGTCACTTCTGTCCTCAATAGACTCCAATGCTTCTGTATGGCTTCTAAAGTCACATGTAAACTCCTCTGTCATTTACATCTTTTCACAACCTGGTCCTAACCTCTCTTTTCAGACTCTTTCTATGTTGCTTCCTTTCATGTCCAGGGATGTTGGACTGTACATAACACTGCCTCCATCTTTAGCCTTTTGCTTAGGTATTCTGTGCCTGGAATGCACTACCACAGATTTTTAAAAGTCTCTTAGAATCCCTTGTTTCATTCAGGATTTGGTTTGAGAGCCACCTTCTACATGAAGCCTTCCCCCAGTTAACAGTGATCTCCCTTCCAAAACTGTCTTGCATTTTTGATGATATACATTTTATATAGACATACATAGGTACATTATGTATATGGAGGGGCAGCTAGGTGGCACAGTGGGTAGAGAGCACTGGAGCACTGGCCCTGGAGTCAGGAGGGCCTGAGTTCAAATCTCTCTTCAGACACATACTAGCTGTGTGACCCTGGGCAAGTCACTTAACCCCAATTGCCTTAAAACATCCGGGGCCATCTCCATTCATCCTGATGTATATCTTGCCAGTGGAACCGGATGGCTCTGGAGGAGAGAGTGAGGTTGGTGACTTTGCACAGCCCTGCCTCACTTAAATCCAATTCACTACAAGCCATGACATCACCATGATGTCATGGTCTTCATCGAGAATGAAGGACAAATGACAAAAACAACATAGGTGCACACACATATACATATATGTACATATGTACACACACATTCATACTGTCTCCCTTGTCTAACCCCAGAATAGAAGCTCTTTGAAGGCAGGAGCTGTTTTGTTTTTGTCTAGTGCCCAATCCAGTGCCTACCACACAAGAGGCCTTTAATATATGCTTGTCCATGGATTTATTGACCAAACATTTAGCATTCACAAGATACTGTGCTGGATAAATAAGATAAATAAAAGACTCTTATTTCCCCTGAGCAGTGCGAAACCCAGTAGAGCAGATATATTTTGGTAGCAATGGTGGTATATACAAGGAATTCATGGAAAATATATCCAATGAAAATACACATGGTGGGAGGAGGGCACAACACATTACAAAAGCAGTGTAATGAACCCAAAGAGTATGCTGCTGACATATCGAGATAGACAGTCTTGATGCTTTACTGGCATTCTCATAATATCCAGAGAGAGAAAAGAAGGCCCCTAGCACACGGGGTGAACCCTCTTTAATGAATTTCTGTGAGGAAATGGATGAGAGTCATCCAGGATGGGCAGGTAAAAGTTGCAATCTGTATCATTGGAAGGGGTACCCATATTAACAGGTCCTGGATCCATCTGAGTATTTTAAGGAAGGTAAGACATGCTATGAAATATAATATAAAACACACTATGGTCAGTTCATAGGAGAGGTACAAAGTGCTATGCTTGAGAGATCCAGGGAAGGCGAGAACTTCTGGCTGGAGGAATAAAATAAAGTTTCGTGGAGGAGGTACCATCTGTAGCATTTGAATGAGGTTGGAAGAGAATGGGGGATATAACCAGAGAAAAAGCATAGAGCTATAAAGGTCAAGACAAATAGTCCACAGTGTCTGTATTATAGCACACATGAAAAGAAGTGCAAAGGAGGTTGGAGCCAGACTGACTGTGAAGGGCCTTGCTTTCTGGGTTAGGGAATTTGGGCGTTATTTGGGGAGGAAAGGAGACCAGTGAAGGTTTTCAGTAGGAGGTGATCTGCTAAAGTCTGTGTTTTTGGAAGATTACTCTGGCAGTGGTGTGAAGAAAATATTACCAAGAGCAGAGACTTGAGAGAGGGAGACCAATTAAAAGCCAACTTCAATACCTCTACCAGGAAGTAATGAGGGCTGGAATGAGGGTGATGGCTGTAAGAATGGAATGGAAATAATGGAAGTGCTGTGGACCAAGAATTGACAGGATTTGACAGCTGATTTTATGTGAGGATTAGGGTTAGGTATTAAGGACAGTAATGACAAAAAAATTAATCCAATATTTTAAGCATGAAAAGTTTAGAATGGTGATGTTGTTAAAACAAAATGGGGGGGTGGGGGCAGCTAGGTGGTGCAGTGGATAGAGCACCGGCCCTGGAGTCAGGAGTACCTGAGTTCAAATCCGGCCTCAGACACTTAACACTTACTAGCTGTGTGACCCTGGGCAAGTCACTTAATCCCAATTGTCTCACTAAAAAAAAAAAAAGGGAAGGTTAGGAATGGCAATTTAAAGAAAGATAAGTTTGGTTTCAAATATGTTAAACAAGTTGATGAGATGTAAATATAAAAAGGAGTTGCAGATTTGAGAATAGAGTACAGAAGAATTGTAAGGTGTAATACAGTCTGGGGATTCATTCTCATAAAGAGGATAGTTGAAACTGAGGGGAGACAGGATCACCAAATGTGAGGAGTGGAGAGAGAAAAGAAAGGGGCCTAATGCATAACCGGGGTTGGGGGAAGATACTCCTTTTACCAAATTAGTTAGGGCTAATTCCAGTGTCTATAGAAAATAATTGAAAAAGGCAATTTAATCAGATTAAATGTACTTCCTATGTTTATAGATAACTGCCTCCTAAATTGGTGATTTTGTAAATATTTAGTTGGCGTGGCCAAGGAAGAAACAGGGCACACCTGTAGAATCTGTGTATCTTAATGAGGCTTGTTGAAGGATACTCTCTGTAGCCAGTAGAGGTCTCACAAGGACCGCAAATGAGACATGGGTGTTCCTTCAGCCTGCTACTCAAGTCTCCTGCAAACTAGTGGGGAAAGAGGTGAAAGGCAGCAGACTCCCCGAATGGTTAGTGGGGTGTTGTAACACCACAGATTGAGTGGTAGCAGCACCAAAAGTGGTTCTTCACTTCCTATGGGGCAGTGCAGAGCTCTGTGCCCCAGACCAGCTAGTCAGGGGTAGCAACTTCCAAGGTTGCTGCGGGAAGATGGAAGCACCAAAGATGACTTCACCAACTTTCCCTTTTTATAATCCCTTTTGGTAATGCCTCAGTTTCTAGAGATTCTAGGGCAGTGATTAGAAGGCTCATCTTTCTTTTCTTTTCTTTTCTTTTCTTTTCTTTTTTTTTTGCAGGGCAATGGGGGTTAAGTGACTTGCCCAGGGTCACACAGCTAGTAAGTGTCAAGTGTCTGAGGCCGGATTTGAACTCAGGTACTCCTGAATCCAGGGCCGGTGCTTTATCCATTGTGCCACCTAGCTGCCCTGAAGGCTCATCTTTCTTAACCTTACTTAGGAGGCAGAAATTTGTTATCTACAGGAACTAGAGTGCTACAAAACTTCATTTGGCCGAAACTGAGAATAATCACATTTTAGAAACAAGAAGAGATCTTCCCAGCAGTTTAAGTAAAACAAAGTACCAATATTGTGATAGATTGCGTGGGCAAATAAAAACCAACTGAAGTATTCAGAAAAAGTTTTCTTTATCTTCTAATTAGCTATTTCCATTGTCAATGGAAATGGCCTTGAGGCTTGCTCCTAGTAGGAGAATCATATAGCCTTTGCTCAAAAGATCATGTTGCAATTTTCCCTTCAGGTTCTAAATAAGAATGCTGACCTAGATAGGAGAGAAGGAGCAGAGAATTTAAAAGGATTCTAAGATTTAAGCTGAAAAGACTTCAATTTATCAATGTATGATAAGTCTTGAATGGATTTGTATACATTCTCTAGAAACTGTTAAGAATGTGTTGGCATTCAAAGAAGTTTGGCATTTGTCATCGGGGCAGCTAGGTAGTACAATGGAGAAGGTCACTGGGTTTGGAGTCAGTAAAACCAGAGTTCAAATCCAACCTCAGATGTATATACTTGTATGACCTTGGGCAAATTACTTGACTTCTGTCTGTCTCAGTTTCTTCATCTGTAAAATGGTTATATAATAGCACCAACCTCACAGGGTTATTGTGAAGCTAAATGAGATAATATTTGTAAAGTGCTATATGAATGCTAGCTACTACTACTATTAATTACAAAAATTCTAAATGCAAACATTTATAAACATCATGAAAAGCTAGACATTATGGAAAGCAGTACAATAGTCATAGTTTTGTTGACACCTATATAGGAGAACACCCACATTTGGCAAGACAGAAAAGACGCAGGTACTAGAAAACAGAAGGAATTGTCAAAGAGGTAGGAGAACTGAGTTCAGTGTCAATGGAAATCAAAGAATTATGATGTCATAAATTTAGAAATGGAAAGAACATTAAAAGGCATTCGGTCTAACCCCCTCCTTTTACAGATGAGGACATTGAGACCCAGGGAAGTTAATTTGTCCAAGGGTAGCTAGAATTACCAAAAGGAAGGAGAGATTATCCAGAAGCAGGTTTGAGTGGTATAGAACAATGACTGAGAACTGGTCTAGAATACCCATAATTAGCAATTAGCAGATTACAGGTGATTTTTTTTTTGCAAGGAATTTCAGTGGAGTGTGAGAGAAGAGGGAGTAGATTATATTCTAACTTCTCATTTTAGATCTGTAACTTTCTGTTTTAGGTATATTTTTAATAGGCAATATATTGTTGGGTCTTTTTTTGACCATTTTGTAATCCTTTTCCTTTTTTCATAGTACTATGTGTGAGGCACTGTGCTAAGCACTGGAATACAAAAACACCAAATTAAGACAGGAATTTTCACAAAGGGGAAACTTGAAATTCATTTATATTTATTTAATGTTGCTATTAAATTTGTTTTTTCTTCTATCATATTCTGCTACATTTGTTTTATTAATAAGGAGTATGGTATATTTTATTTTATCAGTACTACTCTAACCCCAGACTTTACATATATGCAGATCTTTAAATACAGTTCTTAAATTTCTATTGTTATCTCTAAGTTTGAAAAATATATACACCTGTGTGATCCTGGGCAAGTCACTTTACCTCTGTCTGCCTTAGTATTATTTCTATTTGTAAAATGGAGATAATAATAGCATCCACCTCACAGGGTTATTGTGAAAGTAAAGTGCTCTCATTTCTTTTCTGTATGTGGGTTTGGTATTACTAACTTTCCTCTTTTCCCACAATTCACCAGTTCTTCATTTATTATGTTAATAATCTAACTATTTCTCTTCTCTCTATTGTTAAAATCTGGATGGGTTAGTATATATGATATTTTTAGTTAACTATTCCATCCCCAAGACTACTTGTGGTTTTTAATTGCTAATCAAACCAAATTTGTTTTGCTTTCTTTTTTCAGGATTTGTAAATCAAGTCAAAGTTATACTACTGTGAGAACAATGAGGGAGTATTTAATAATATTTATAATTTGGTTATTTTGACATGACAATTTCCAATTTCCATGTAGTGATTCATAAGTTTAAAGCTTTCTTAGGTTTTACCTTTCTGAATTCCTTTTTCAGGGTTGCTTGGTATATCAAAGCATATCATTCAATTAGTCTATAAGAGCATATATTTTGGATACTTCTTGGGCAGATACTGCAGATACTAGACCCAAGAAGAAATAGGAAAAGATGAACGGCATTTTCAACAATCCCAAGTTGTTCTAAAAACTTACCTTCCAGTTCTCATATTGTAGATTCTCAAGTCCTCTCATCATTCTATACATCCTCTTGTGGAATACTCTAGCTTATTTATATGCTTCCTAAAATGTAGCACCCAGAATTGAACTCAGACCTCCACATGTGGTTGACAAGGGCAGGGCACAAAATAATATGGCAAAATTCTACTTCCCATTGTGCCACTCAACGCAACAGCTTGGAATAGTGCTAGATCTTCCAATTTCCAGTTCATTAAATGCCCCAGCAACTGCTGTCTAACTATGTCTTTCTCATTACTGGCTGAGTGAATTGTGAGCTCGGTTTTCTGAACCCAAAGGTAGAATTCATCCCCTAGGGGGATGCACTGCTGCACTGAGAGTCAGGAAGACCCGAATTAAAATCTACCTCTAACAATATATATGTGACTGTGAGCAGGCCATTTCGCTTCTCTGAACTTCAGGCAACTTTCTAAAAACAACACATGGCTGCAATCTGTGATGGTGGAGGGAATTCTCACAGTGTTAAACCACAGATTGCTAATATATCTCAAATTAATCTTGTTTAATTCAGTACCATTCTAGCTACTGTAGATTCTTTTGGAGTCCTGACTCTCATCTAAGATGTTAGATATTCTTTGCAACTTTATGGCATCTACAATTTTGGCAAGAATGACTTCTATAGGTTCATCCCAGTTATTGATAAAAATGTTGACTAGCAAAAGACAAAGGACAAATACTTTGGTTACTCTACTAGGAATCTGCCTCCAAGTTAACATTGATCCATTAATGGCTACTGTTCAGTTCCAGTCACTCAAATGCTTCTGAATTCCCCTCTACAAACTATCCACAAGGACAGCATGAAAGACATTAAAATGCCTTCCTAAAATGCAAGTATACTACTACATTGTAGCATCCTTTTGCTCTGTCCACGTGCTTAGCCTTTTCAGAAAGGAAATTAGGTGAGACTGGCATGACTTGTGCTTTGGAAGGAATGCTATTTGTGTTGTAACTCTTCCTTTATAATGTTCACAAATTTTTCCTTTAATACAACATTTTAGAATTTTGCTAGGGATTTAGAAGTCAAGCTCACTTTTCTATAGTTCACAGATTCAATTCCCTTTTGGAAATGGGAGCATTTGACCTTTTCTAGTTCTACAGCATCTCTCCGAATCTGCAAGATCTTTCAAAGATCACTGAGTGTGGCTCAGCAATTATATCTGAAAAGGGTTCTTTTAGTAGCCTAGGATATAGTTTCTTTATTGCTTGAAGGCACTGAGGACCTCTAAATACTGAGCTATGATCTCACTTATTTTTGGTTTCTACTGAATATTGTTGGTTTGTCCTTACCCGTCCAAAGATCATTCTTGAGAAATAAAACAGAGGTAAAATAGGAGTAGTGTAGCCCTTTCACCATCACCATCATCCATTATTATATCTTCCATGCCCAAGTAACTTTCCTACCTTTATTTTTGTTTGTTTTTGTGGGGTTTTTTTTTGGTGAGGCAATTGGAGTTAAGTGACTTGCCCAGGGTCACACAGCTAGTAAGTGTCAAGGGTCTGAGGCCGGATTTGAACTCAGGTCCTCCTGAATCCAGGGCCGGTGCTCTATCCATTTCGCCACCTAGCTGCCCCACCTACCTTTTTTTGATCTTCCTCTTGCTGCCAGTATAATTTGCAAAAGCCCAAATCCTTTTGATTGTCCTTAGCACTTATTGCCCATCTTAGTTCATTTTGGGCTGTGCATTCCTGACATTTTTCTTACACGACTATGATCAAGTCCTCTTGTCCACAATTATAACACTAAAAAACCAGATGTTCTGAGGACCCTTAGGAATTCCTGAGACCCTATTGGATGGTCTATGAGGCAAAATCTATTTTGATAAGACAAGATGTTTTTAATTCTAATATGGTAAATATCAATAGAAATGACCCACATAAACAAAAGCTTTGTGGGGCTGTCTTCAACAATTTTTAAGAATGTAAAGAGGTCTTGAAACCAGAAAGTTTGAGAACTTGCTGATTCTATGAAAGCAAATAGGTCTTTTTTTTTCTAGCAGCCTTCTTACCCTGGATATATCTTTTCCTGAAGTCTCCTCTTCCAATCTACTGAGAAAGGAGGTAAGATTGTTTCGGAGCCATCAGTTTCGGAGGTCAATAAGATAGTAACTACCAGAATCTGGGTTGGATCTTTGAATCTCAAAGGAGGAAAGATTCTTGAGGAAAGGTTGCAGAGGTATCACTATAGATGGAGAGTCTGTAAGTGGCAATGTGGAATGAGGGAGTGTTATGGACTCTTCCACTGGGACCGGTGAGTTATGGGGTATAAGTGAAAGTACAGCCATCTACGTCATCTAGAAGAAGCCAGGTCTCAGCGAGGGTAAAAAGATGGAAGGAAGAAAAGAGAAAGTGATGTAAGATAAAAGAAAATGTTCTAATTATAGAACAGGCATTCCAGAGACACAATGGGAGGGGTGAGCATGTCTGCAGTGGGAAACTGTAGGGGTCAGGTTAAGGGGAATGAGATTGGAGGAATGATGAGAAGATTCAAGGTTGACCTTTGGGTTTCAGGACAGCCCTTGACTGCTTGCTGTCCCAGGAGGCAAATGGAAGCCTGCCTCCTGGCACGCATGAGAAGGGGTGGTGTGTTTCTGAACAGGAAGCAGTGGCTGTGTCCCTGACTGACTCAGAGTAAACAGGAGTAGGGCCTGGTGGAGTGGTGATTCTTGAGGAGTCCAGAAGCCTTGTGAGTAATCAGGGAGTGGTATGGCCCTGTCTGTCTGCAGGTAGCTACAAGTCATTTAGAAAGGCTGCTGGTAGACCCTTTTGACACTTGGTTCACGCTGTCAATCAGTACCTGGTTATACCTGGATTCTTGTCTGATTTATTATATAAGAAAAAGTCTCTTCTCTATTATTAATTTTATCAATTCTTTTTAGTTCCCATTCAGGGGTAATTACATTTAGAAGACATCAGTGGAAGAGGCATGCACAGCAGGGTTAGACTATGCTCAGAGCTAGTCGGGTAATTTTTATAGGACCAAGGGGTGGGAAATGAGAGGATGCAGGATTCACAGCACAAGGCATAAAATAATAAGACCTACTTTTGAACGAGTGCCTCACCTGTAGTTCTGAAAGCCTATATAGTGTTTTCTGGGTACATGTAGCTAGCTTTAGAATCTGAGAACTATTAAATTTCTTCATCACAGCTGTCTATTCTCCTCATATATCCCTTGAATTTCTTCCCTTTCCACTCAAAACTCTTCATTTATCCAACTTTTTCCTTCATCTCAATCTACCTGTACTTTACTTTCTCCCTTTTTTTACTTCCATCGTGACAGATAGCAACAAAGCAACAATTCATTAATATTTGAAAGAACTATTTTATCATTAAACATATACATATATACACATATATGTGTATATATCCCTTATGTTCCATATAAAATATATACTCAGATTATTTGTATTTAGGTTTATTTGTAAAAAATAGTAAACAACATGGAAAATATGATAAAAAGATGCAGGCCTTCATGAAAACTAAATAATGACTTGTTGAATAATGCCTAGGTTAAAAAACCAATTACAGAAACAACAGATTAAAGATGACACATAACAACATTTATGGAATTCAGAGTATTGAGACAAAATAAATACACATACATACATACATATCAGTAAACATGTATAATATTAACAAAAGAAAAAAATGAGTGAGTTGAACTTGCAGTTAAAGAAATCAGGAAGTGAATTAATACATACCAAAAGTAAGTACAATGAAGGGAATTATTCCAATAAAATGAGAAATCAATATAAAAAGAGAATCAAAGGACAACTGAATTGATAAAAATAAACAGCTGTTTTTTAAAAAGTAAAAACAACAAAGTTGATGATAAACTTATAAAATACAATTGAACAAGAATCAAATGATCATCATAAATGATAAAGAGATTATAACAAATGCAAAAGAAATAAAGACTGTGCGCAGCCATTTAACAATATTTCAACCACAAAATAATTAGATAAACAAACAAATAAAGATGTAAGATACAGATAAAACAGAAAAGATGCAGATAGTTTAAAGAAACCAATTTTAGGAGAAAATAACAAATACTCCATTAATGAGTTGTCATATAAAAGGCAGAATGGTGTAGTGGTTATTGAGCTGATCTCAAAGCTAGGAAGGCCTGGATTCAAGGTCCACCTGATACCCATGAAAAATGACGTGTCCTTGGACAAGTCTCTTAACCTTTCCAAGCTTTGGGCAACACTGCTAAAGCTGTGAGTTGCAGAGAAGATAGAGACCTACATTGGAAGAGGGCATCTCCTCACTTAGTAATTCCCTCTATACAGGAAATCCCAAGTCCAAGTTCTTATCCCCATATAAAAAGGCACCAGGATCAAATGGATTCTTGGGTGAATTCTATTAGCTATTTAAAAAACCAAATAATTCTATGCTACTTAAATTGTTTTTAAAAAAGGGAAAGAAGGCATTCTACATTTTTTTCCCTATGAGGCAAATAAAGCTTGTATTTCTATACTAGGCAAAGATAAGACAGAAAAAACCCACAAACCAATATAATAAATCAATGTCAACACTGAATAAAATACTGACAAAGCACAGGAATGTAATGTGATATACTACGAAGAAAGAGTATTTAGATCAGGAATATAACAATGGTTAGAGGCAACATCACTGAATACTAAATAGATTACTAAACATGGAAGATCAGAAAAACTTGAGTTCAATTCCCATCTCGTTTACTTGGTAGTTATATGATAGGGAAAGGCTCAACCTCTCAGCCTCAATTTCCTCATCTGTAAACTGGGGATAATAATACCTTTAGCATTTACCTCATGGGATTTTTAAGCTTCAAATGAAATAATGTATGTAAAATGATTTCATGTCAGTTATTTTTATTCAGGATTGGGATAATAAGCATAATAATTTATGAGTCTATAAGACACATGAATAAGAAGAAAGTTGCAACTAAATGGAAGGATGGCTCATAGGCAAGCACTCCTAATAATGGCCAAAAAAAAAAGGAGTTGATGGAGTTTGTTAGGTTCGACCAACTTTTTTGTTTAAAAAATGTATATCCAAAATCAACAAGAAACATTATTTCATGAGGTCTTCCTCTAGATCTCTTGGCACTGTATGGATAACCAAGGCTATATCCATCACTTATCCCACACTCTCACTGCGTGACTAGCCCTCTCTTTTCTATCATTCATCTCTCTGATGATGTTTTCTAATACAAAACTCAGGCCCATATCCATTGCCCTTTGAATGACTTGTATACTTAATTTTTCAAGAGGGTCCAGGACAGAGCTTTGAGGTATACTCATTGTTAGTAGACATGACATGTGTTAAGATCTTGCAAAAGAGATTGAGGAGGAACAATTAGGAGAAGACCCAAGAGAAAGAAGGGTCACCAGAGAGCACAGGGTATCCATAAGAAAGGATGGTCAGGGGGCAGCTAGGTGGCACAGTGGATAGAGCACCAGCCCTGGAGTCAGGAGGACCTGAGTTCAAATCTGGCCTCAGACACTTAACACTTACTAGCTGTGTGACCCTGGGCAAGTCACTTAACCCCAATTACCTCACTAAAAAAAAAAAAAAAAGAAAAAAGAAAGGATGGTCAAATGCAATCCATCTACAGAGAAAGAACTGATGGTAGCTGAATACAGATTGAAGTATAATTTTTTTGCTAGTTCTTTTTTCTAAAGTTTTTTTGTCTATTTTCTTTCACAACTCAACCAATGTAGAAATGTTTTGCATGACTGCACATGTATAACTTATATTGAACTGCTTGAGTTCTTAAGCGGGAGTTAGGAGGGAGGGAGGGAGGGAGGAAGAGAAGTTGGAACACAAAGTTTTAAAAATTGATGTGAAAATTTCTTTATACATGTAACTTGGGGAAAATTCTAAATAAATAATTTTTTTAAAATTTAAAAGAAAGGATGACCAACAGTGTTCAATGATAGAGAGGTTAAAAAGGAAGAGGATTGAGAAAGGCCATTAGATTTGACAATTAGATTTGGGAGGGATAGGAATGTGGTAGAGAGAGTTGAAGGAGTGGGGAGAAGAAACAGTAGCAGAGAAAGGAGGTATTTGCCCAGGCAGCCTTCAACTCTGAGTCCCAAGGATTAGGAAGAGGTAAATACATTTGCTAGTCATAGGATGTGCAAGTCCTATTTGTTTGGAACTCCTATTCACTGGGTTCCTTTGTCGGTAGACATACACAGGATATCAGTTTCGGTAATCCTCAAATGCCAGAAGGAAGGGATATCAAGATGGGTATATAAAATGGTCAATATTTCCTGGCAATTGAGGCCTGGGTGCTGACAGAACTCATACTCAACACCAGTTCCTTTGCTTATGGCAAGATGATTGGTACAGCATCAGAATATATCAGAAACAAAACATATCCCCAAACCTCATTCTTGTTTAGGCCTGGTGTCTGAACCTCTTTTGTAGGAGGTTCAAGAACAAGGTATTTGAAAGAGGAAAGGAAGGTAAAAGAATTCATTAGGTGTCTACTATGTGCCAGGTACTGTGCAAAGTGATTTATAAATATTATCTCACTTGGTCCTCCCAACAACCCTGCTATCATTACTCCCATTTTGCAGAGAAGGAAATTGAGGCACAGAGGTTAAATGACTTGCCCAGGGTCACACAGCTAGCCAAGTGTCCAAGGCCAAATTTGACCAAAGGTCTTTCTGATTCCAGGCCCAGTGCTCAATGCACTGTACCACCTAGCTATTGCTTTCACCTTGTTCCACTGGTTCAAAGTGACTTACAGATTCAAGCTCAAAGCCTTAAGTCTCTATTTTTCCTTACAGCTTTTAGAGGTAGCTTTGCAAAAGATCTCTAGAAAGGAGGAGAAAGGAATGGGTCCTGGTGTTCCCAATAATGCTTGAGTAGAGGAGAAAAAAAGGCTCTGCTACATATATATTCAGGAAAAGTTGCCTGTTCAAGGGTTAACAAACATGATTGTCTTTGAATGGACAAATAAGAACTTCACAGGACACAGATTTGGGACCAAAGAAATATAAACATCATTATACATTTAAAGAGTAATCAAAAGTGTAGATAACAAGTTTCCTCTAACTTGAACTAAGAAGAATAAAAAAGAAAACAATAAATCCATCAGGAAATATTTGTGAAATATTCAGGCTTTGATGATTTTGAAAGGCACTTGAAAAGGAGAAGAAATGGGTGTGAGAAATCATTATTAATAACCAATAATTTGGGGGGAGATTTGGAGTTCTCCCCTCCTTCCAAAATCCTGACTTAGTCCAGTTTTTTCTTGAATCTCAAGCACTGATAATAAGATTGCAATAATGAGATTGCACTAGCTTTCCTTGTCTTAGTCAGACTCTATCCAACCTTGCAAGGAATTTAATCTAGGGTGGGGGATGCTCATTGTGTTCTACTCAAGCTTGGGTGGAGACAGATTCTTTTGTCTAGATAGTCAAAGACTGGGGGGGGGGTAGTCTGAGTAGAGATAATTTCTCTTTCCAGGGGTCACTCTCAACTCCCCATTGAAAAGGGCATATAATCTTTGAATTGATAGTCTAAAGCTATGGGTGGTCTGGTATAGAGATACTCAGCCCTTCACTTTAATATAGCCCACCTCCAATCACATTAACCAATTAGATTTGATTGCTGTTTAGTGAACTACCTACTGTTTTGAAGGGTTTATAAACTGTGAGTCTGCCGCCATGATTGTCTTTGGTCTAAGAGAGAGGGCCAAATGACCATCCTTTTATTAATAATGTTCTGGCCTTATTAATAAAATTATTAAATTACCCAGAAATTCTGTCTCTCTACCTTTTTAATCATCACATGGGTTACCCTTGGACAGGGCTTTATTTATTTTGCATAAATCAGCTCAAATCAGAACTACGGTTTTAGATACTCTATGCCTCTCTGGCTATTCACAGATATGGGTACCTATCTTCAAAAGGATAATTTTATGAATGAAAATGATCACAGTACTGTTAATTTTTCACTTGTTTTCTCAGAGAGCTCAGGGAAGCAACCAAGTGATAGGTGATGCACTGGTGATAGTTATACCAGAAAATGATAATAGTAAGGGGTTAAATTATAGTGGATTACCAATATTTCTGCAGTCAAATAAAGATGCCTTATGAAAACAGGAGTGACAAAAAAGCTTAAAATATTTTATTTAAATACTAGAGAATAATTTCCCCACTGATCCCTAAAGAAATCCTATCATATACCTCACCTCTTCCAGGGCTGATGGCTGTGAGCAGAGGCCTGTGATCATTCATTTTCTCCTGCCTTTCTTTTTGAGAAACAAGATCCATTTCTTTTTTCCCCAAAAACTTGCTCGATGGGTAAAACAGGCCAACGGTTTGCGTGCCTTTGTCCTTCTTTGCTGGCATATTACATTTCGACATGGGAGCATGTAGCCATGCTAACTGAGGCTATAAGGCAAAATAGAGAAAGCAAAAATTAAAATGTAACTTAATTTTTCTAGTTTTCTTAACTTCTCTAGTCTTCATATAAAAATGATATTCCTAACCAAGAAAAATCTTTTCTAGAGAAATAAACATTGAACAAACAAAACTATCAAACTAAGAATAGAATTTTTAAAAAACATTACAGCTTTTATGAAGTTATAAAACAACAGGACTCACACATAAAGTAATCAATGTGTATAAAAATTTAACATTGCCTGTGTATAAATTTTACTTCTTAGCTTGACTTTCTAATAAATCTTTAGCTTCATTGATTTTGGCTGCTACATAAGGAGATCTTCCCTTGTCTGGGTGGTTTAAAAGCATGATTTGTCGGTGAGCATCTCTAATTTTCCCCTTATTGGCTGTAGGGCTTATGGAATAGAATTTGAAGGATGTCGTGGGGAAAAGAGTAAATGAAATAGTCTAAACTTTTTACTTTGTTCTCACTCTTTTTTGCTTGATTGCTATGGAGTGCTTTTGTTCATTAAATATGATGTAAGTCCCATAATTCTATAGGTAACACAGTTTCCAAAAGGGCCTAAATTACACCCAGGTAGTTGCTTATGAATTCAAGAATGTCAATACTAAGTGACTTTCAACATTGTTTCCATCGTCTGTGAGAGGTTGTGGAAGAAGCAGGGGAAGAGAGGACTAAAGTTGAATAAATAGGAGAGGAAAACCATGAAGATGATTTATTTAGAGGATTCTGGCCTTTGTGGAGGAGGACAGAGATTAAATTTGGAGAGAAACTGAGGAAAAGTTGAAGAATAACTCAGCCTGAAAGAAGAGGAGAGAGAAAGGCTTGGATCTTGGGAAAGAAGATTAAGAGAAAGGAATCAAAGAGAAAGAGAAGAGAATGTAGTTAGAGCAGCAAGATGAGTAAAACAAAATGCTAAAACACTCAAGAGTTACAGAGAAAGGAAAGGAAGGGGCACGTGGCCGTTAAGTTACCAAAGAGATCTTGGGAGGATGTAACAGATTGTGAAGGGCTTAGGGTGTTGTAAACATCCACTAGCAGATTTTCTGCTTTGTCTATGGAAATGCTTCTTTTGTTTGGTATCTGTGAGGTTCTGAGCAAAATTTTTAAAAAAACCAAAACACCCACAAGACTAAGAAAACTAATTACCAAAGAGAACACATATATTACACTGTCCTACCTCCTCCATCCTTTGTGTGTGTCATGCACTGAGTGTGCAGTTTGCCTTTCTGACATAGCCAAGTGGTTCTTCTCTATGTGTCAAATGCAGGCTGGTCTCCCTTCATTCAAGGAATGCATCCCCCACCCCCTCCGGAATATCGGGGACAACAAAATCCTTAAAAGTTCTTTGAAAACCAGACGCGGAGATGTAATGGAAAAAATAAGTAAACAAAGTGTAACTTGTCCTTTAGTTACTCCAGACTTGCAGTCACACTCACAGGTTAGGTCCTCAGAAGTGCAATTGCTACCTTTGGCTCTAAGGGTAACTCTGTGTGCGGCTGTTTCTACTGCTGTGGCAGACAAACATCCACCAGTATTCTTCTCATTAAAAATCAGCCAGTACAATTAATTCGCTTTTAGCAAAAGCATTTACTAAGATGGCCTAAGGAAAAACAGTTGGTAGAAAACATCCCTCCCATAAAATTGGAGAGCCCTTTTCTACGAGCACATAGTGTTCATGGGAAAGGCAGGAGTAAACTTAAGAGTGCAATAGTCCTGGGGCCCCCATGTATGACACACATGAATGAAGTTATTCACAGTTCCTAGAACTGGAAGTCCTTCCTCACTTTATAAAATCCTCCTGCCGCGTTCTTTGGGGCCTGCTTGCGCCACTTCTAACTCTTCCTGAGCTGATGAATTGTGAACAAGAACTGGACTAGTAAATTTCTGGAATTTCTCTAGCAATTTAAAGCCTCCAGAGATATGGCCAGCTCACCTGCATAGCAAATCGTTACATTCCCTTCTTGAATTAACCGAAGAGATTTGTATCTCATAAAAGGGCCACCATATACATTCATTTTTCTTTATACGTTAACATTTCATCATATATAGCCACCCTGACACGTAACACCTTGTGATAATATTCTAGACCCTTCTGTGATTATATTAAGTGAAGTTAGTTGAATTAATTGATGATTCTCTTCCCCCTTAATAAAACTATGTGAAATGGCAGAAGAGAAAAGCGTTCTGTGTCAAAAGGATGAAGAGTAGAAGGATATCTAGAGGAGGAAAAGAAGGGAGAAGATAACTACATTTAAACCTAAAACACAAACGTGAGGATCTTCCTCAGGAGGAGGGAACTGGGTGCTCTGAAGAAACAGCAGCTCCTTGTCCTTTAAGGACAAGATTAAACAGTGGTCAGATGAGAGGTCGCTCAGGAAGGGCATCCCCACCCTCCCAGTCCCTCCTCTGACGCTGCCACCTCTCTGGGAGCCCCTTCCTGCTCTTCCAGTCTTCTTTTACGCATTCCTCCTCCACATCTTCTCCTCGATCCAGTGACATTGGCCTTCTGGCTCTTCCACAAACAAGACACTCCATCTCGAAGCTCTGGGCGTCTTCTCTCACGGTCCCATGCTGGGAATGTCCTCTCTTTCCTGCCAATTACTAACCTCCCTGGCTTCCTTTAAGTCCCAACTAAAATGCCAAAGGAAGCCTACCCCACGCCCTCTTAATTCTAGTGCCTTTGCTCTATTATTTCCTCTTTATCCTGCATATTGCTGGCTTTGTATATATTTGTTTGCATGTTCTTTCCCCCATTAGATTGTGAGGTGCTTGAGGGCAGGGACTGTTCTTTGCCTCTTTTTGTATCCTCAGCGCTTAGGTTAGTGCCTGGCACAAGGTAAGTGCTTAATAAATATTGATTGATTGATTGATGAGTGGTCAGCTGGTGGGTCAGCCTGCTTCAAGTTTCTCCCCACTCCAGTCTTTCCTCTATCCAGCTGCCAAAGTGATCTTCCTAAATTGTAGTTCTAATCATGTCACCTCATTTGCCCCCTTCAATTAACTCCTGTGGCTCCCTATCATTTCCAAGACCAAAGAGAAAATTCTGTTTGGCATTCCAGGCCCTTCCTGACCCAAACCCCAACTTTTGCAGTCTTCTTACATCTTGCTTACCCCCACATACCCTGCAATCCGGTAGCCCTGGCCTTCTCGCTGTTCCTTACATAAGACGCTCCATATCTTGATTCTGGCATTTTCACTGGCTGTCTCCCCATTCCTGGAATTCTCTCCTTCCTCACCTTCACCTCCCACCTTCCCTGACTTCTTCAAGTCCCAGCTGAAAGTCCTCCTTCTATCCCCGCTGAATACTAGTACCTTCCCTCGGCTGATTATCTCCAGAGTATTCTGTATTAGCTTGTTTGTACATAGTTTTTGTACGTTGTTTCCCCCAATAGACTAAACTCCTAGAGAAAAGGGACGTCTTTCTTTGTATCCCTGGAGGTTAGCACATAGTAGCTGCTTAATAAATAATTACTGACTAACCAACTGACTCTTCCTCTTTTTCCAGTAATTTTGGTAAAACAAAGTCTGTACGTTGTGCACTGAGTCTATCAACCTTACCAAATTATTTGGAAGATTACTGCTTTATAGTATAGTTTGAGATCTAGTACTGCTAGGCTTCCTTCTTTCCTACTTGCTCTTCCATATGAATTTGGTTATAGGTTTTTTCTAGCTCTACAAAGTTATACTTTGGTAGTTTGGTATGACACCAAGTTAATTTAAATGTAATTGTCATTTTAACTATATTTGTTTAACTTATCCATAAGCAATTAATGTCTCTCCAATTATTTTGTTTGTCTTCATTTCTATAAAGTGTTTTGTAGTTAAATTCATATCCTTCTTGGGTATGTCTTGGTGGACCACCAATAATATTGTATTTAAGAATTTTTACTAGTATATTCTACTATCCTTTCAAGATAGCCAGAAACAGATTGGCTACCAGGATCACAGCCATTCCTCATCAGGTACGGCACCTAAGGTGTATCATTACATCCTACCAGCTACCTTTCATTTCATAAACTGTGGTTTTGTTTTGTTTTGTTTTGTTTTGTTTTTTGCAGGGCAATGAGGGTTAAGTGACTTGCCTAGGGTGACACAGCTAGTAAGTGTCAAGTGTCTGAGGCCAGATTTGAACTCAGGTCCTCCTGAATCCAGGGCCAGTGCTTTATCCACTGCACCACCTAGCTGCCTCATAAACTTTTTTTTTTTTTTAGTGAGGCAATTGGGGTTAAGTGACTTGCCCAGGGTCACACAGCTAGTAAGTATTAAGTGTCTGAGGCCGGATTTGAACTCAGGTACTCCTGAATCCAGGGCCGGTGCTTTACCACTGCGCCATCTAGCTGCCCCATAAACTTTTAATAAAGTGAAGTCTGGAAAAATGTTTATCAAAGACATCTTTAATTAAGGAAACTGAGGGAATAAACACGAATACTAACAGTCAATATAAGGCTAAAGTCAAAGGAAAAAAGATTTGAGGAAAGGGAAACAAACAGCCTGAGCAGAAATTCTGGAGGGAGTTACTCTTCCCACATCTGGCTCAAGCAGAACTGTGTTCTAATCCCAGCTCTATTTACTTGGTATGCAATATTTTGTCACACCCTCTTTGTCATATTCCCTTCTGGCTCCCCTCCTACTTAAATTATGTCAGAGTAATTTCATTTTATTTTTTTCACAAAGCAACTATAGTGGGGCAGCTAGGTGGTGCAGTGGATAAAGCACCGGCCCTACATTCAGGAGGACCTGAGTTCAAATCCAGCAACAGACACTTGACATTTACTAGCTGTGTGACACTGGGCAAGTCACTTGACCCTCACTTCCCTGAAAAAAAAAAACAAAAAAAACAAAAACAAAGTAACTATAGTAGTGAGAAGCAGCATGCATAGTAGACTGGCCTTAGGATCAGGAAGACCTAGGGTACATGAACCACCCCCAAGGTTGTAGTAAGAAATTATTTTTCAAACTTTAAAGAACCATGTGAATGTTAGGTCTAATCCATTCAAATCCAAATTTCCTTAAGTAGTGTTACACATGGACCAAGATTTCTATTTGACTAAAAATAATCAAATAATCTTGAGTCCCAGCATTTCCATGTAAATAAGTATGGTAGATATAGGATTTAGATTCCTCAATAGTACATTTTCCCCCCAGACCTTGTTATAGATCCATTGATTTGAAATGAATAGAGCAACAGAGCAATAGCAAAAATTAGAGAGTATGGGCCTGTCAGAAAGGAGTACCACCCATGGATCTAGGCATGCACCCTGGATCTTTGCTGAGCATCATCATGTACCTTACTGGGATGATGTTTCAACTCCAGATTGGTCCCTGTGATTCCCTGTTAGGTAGAAGGTTGTATCAAAGATTATTGTCCCCTGAGAATAAACCTTTGAAAATGGTTCTGACCCTTATTTGGGGGGCCTTTCTCTGTGATATACTTTTTCTCTCTCTTGGACTTTCAGAAAGGGATAGGGAAAGAGAAGATTTCTCCCACTATTTAAGTAGTGTCCTAGCAAATCAAACAAGGATGCTTCTGGCATATTTGTACACATCCCTAATTCTGGATAGTCCTCTTGGCCTGGGGAGGTTCCAACATCGTCTCTTAAGTGCCTCCTTTGTGTAGCTTACACCAGAGTCTCAGCCAAGTCAACGTGGCACAGTTCTACCATGAAGAGTCCAAGCAAAAGTGCAGTTGGCATAGTTCTTAGACATTCTCAAAACTGACTGTCTTTTGTGAGAAGCCAATCGGGCCTGGAAATTATACTCACCCCTAAATATACAGTTATACAAATTCAACAAGCAAGCAATGTTTTACAGAGTTCTCATAGGCTACCTTCTTGCCTTAGTGCTTATACAAGCCTGTCCCAACTCAAAACAATTTGGGAACAAAATTAAAATTAAATCAATAGCTCTGAACATGTGTGGGTCTCCCAAAAGGGCTTAAGCATCTGCAATGGTAGATTGATGGGCCCCAAGATTACATGAGATACCCCAGCTCTGAGTTGGTCCAGGGTAGGGGAGCTAGCAATGTACAAGATAAGGGCTTCTTTCTCCCATTCCTCTAAGTGGCTGATGCCCAAATCTTGAACTCAAGAACTCTTGACCCATGAGGTAGCTACCAAGGCCGGAGTATTGCTGATTGCAAGCCTGTGCTCAGGGAAGGAAACAATGTCAGGGAAGTAGGTGGCCAGGGACTCAGACTCACCTAGGCAAGCACCTATTTCCACTGCCATGTACATGTAGCTGCCACACCTTCTGGTGGGGGAGAAATCCTCTACTCTTCCTCCTTTCTGGCCGTTCAAGGGAAAGAAATTGTGGACCCTAAGGGTCACAAAAGAGAAAGGCAGAGACATTGATTTCCAAAGCTTTCTAGCCTCACTAGAGTCCATCCTCTTTACTCTCGGGGACAATCACCTGCAACACCATTCTATAGTCATGAAGACCAAACAGGAGTTTCTGCATCATCCTGCAATGGAAACGTCACCTAGCAAAGATCCAGAGAGTAAAGACACCTTCACAGACAGGCTTCCTTTCTAGAAGGATAAAAGGCTGTCATTTCATCAAAGGAACTGGGGGGCCTCAATTGATCAGGAATACCCAGATCTGCCACCTGCTACACATTCAAGTCCTTTGAGCTTAAGCTCTCTATAAAACCATAATCAGATCCACAGTGGCAGAAATTACACAAATAATCTGAACATATATAATCCGATGTGTCTGTGTGGCATTCTCTTTTTTAGACCTTACCTCAGAAAGAGTGTCCATTTCTCTAGCATTAAAGATCACGCTATTACCAGTTTTTATGCTTGTGAAGGGCTCCACATAATCACCACAAGAGCCGCAGTATCGGGCATCTGGGTAATTGCTGGCTCTGCATTTAGTGCAAATGGAATAGCAGGCTGGAACGGTAGGCTAGAAAAATAGAAGATAGTTCTCATTTTAGTGACAATTTCAAGGATCTGATATTTCATCAGGACGGGCCTCCTTCTGCAGATGTAAATCACAAATCCTCTGAAACATGGTAAATGGTCTCATGAGAGTTGTCATGCAGAAAACATTCATTACCTTGCAACCAGTGTGAAGATGATGATGGTCCTTGGAGAGGGAGAGAGAGAAGAAGGAAAAGGAGAGAGAGAATGCTACTGGGCCTTGAGGACATGCCAGACCTTGTGCTCTGCTCGTGTCATCTTCAAGAGCACAGGGCCATCTTTACACCTGGAGGAGGTACCATAATAGACTAGGACTTTAGTCAAAGTAACCCAGGGTTCCCAATGGCTCTGTCAATAGAATACGAATTCTGACAGTGACTACCAGCGTCATGTGGCAGTGATTTCAGAGACTATTAATTCAATTAATAATGTGGTTCATTTTTTTGAAATAAAAAAAGTATCCCTATCTTTAGATTCTTTGAGAACATTGGTCAAATAAGTAGAATTTCCCAACCATAATCTCAAAGGAATAAATATATATACATACATATATGTGTATATATATATATATATGTCTATATGTCTATATATATTTGGGGGGAGCAGGGCAATGAGGGTTAAGTGACTTGCCCAGGGTCACACAGCTAGTAAGTTTGAAGCCGTATTTGAACTCAGGTCCCCCTGACTCCAAGGTCAGTGCTTTATCTACTGCACCATCTAGCTGCCCCCTCAAGAATATAACTTTGGGATTAACAGAAGCTACAGAGCAGAAACACTGGATCTGTCCGGATCACCTTCAAGAAGATCAGGGCTAAAGAAGTCTGGGTGGGGCAGCTAGGTGGCACAGTGGATAGAGCACCAGACCTGGAGTCAGGAGGACCTGAGCTCAAACCCAGCCTCAAACACTTGACACTTACTGGCTGTGTGAGCCTGGGCAAGTCACTTAACCCCAATTGCCTCACCAAAACAAAACAAAAAAAGTCTATGGGGAAAGTACATACCTTAGCTCCACACCAGTCACAAAAACGTGCATCACAACGATTCCTGCGGCCACATTTTGAACAGGAAATGGTTGTTGTCTTCTGACTGATAAGAGGTGAAGTTACTTCTCCATTGAATATTGGCTAGTGAAACAAAACTATTTTTAAGGAAGAGCAACAATATTTCCTCCATTCCCCCCTTCCCCAACAAAACAACCAAAACGAAGTAACTACAACACTTAGTGCAACAATACAGCAAAGCTAAAGAATGCATCACTGAAATATTTCTGGCCAGTAAATAAAATGGATTTTAATGTTAGCTATACAGGACAGAATGTTCCTGGGCTCTCTTTTGTGGGAGAGCAACAGATATGTCTGTAGTAAGCTTATACAAGGAGATTAATCCTAAGAATTAATTGTAATAATTATGATTAGGCTATAAAATAATTGTCACCTATGGTTTTTTGGGGGGGTTTTGTAGGGCAATGAGGGTTAAGTGACTTGCCCAGGGTCACACAGCTAGTAAGTGTCAAATGTCTGAGGCCGGATTTGAACTCAGGTACTCCTGACTCCAGGGCCAGTGCTTTATCCACTGCGCCACCTAGCTGCCCCAGGCTATAAAATAATTAATGGAATATAACCTGAGGCCCTAAATTGGCCCCATTGGTATGGGACTCTCTCTTCATTGGTGGAGATCAATGCCTTGGGTCTAAGTGAGAGGCAGGGTGGTAGAGTTGGTGAGAATGAAAGAGAAGAGAGATCTAAGTAGTTTTCAATTGAGAGAAGAGATATTCCAACCTCTCTTCAAAGTTATGAAGGAAGAAAGACTCTGGGGAAAAAAAGCAACATGTAGAACTTCAATCATATCCTCATCCTTAGTTTGCTACACTAGAGACTTCAGGGAATTTTCCTTGGGCAAGAAATGAGATTCTCTCTCTTGGTTGAGTTTAGTTACCTCACTCTCAATGAGAGAGCTCCTTCAGTCTGTATTGTCTGGTATACTTTCTCAGATTTCTGTTTTGCTTTTGGATAAATAGATTTTGCTTTTTGCTTTATGGAACTGCTATTTCAGGGGAAGAGAGTCCCCTGAAATGGGGACTTTGCTATGAAACTTGGAGTTCCTCCTCCTTATTAATAACAATCAAGAGTTTAGCTTGAGCCTGAAAACTACTTCCTTTAAACTAATAATGTTTAAGGGAGCATATAATTCTTGCTTGTTATTCCTCTCTGAGAAGAGCAGAGTGGCCGGCCTCTGTCCCCACCTTCTGCTTCCCCTCCTGGAAGGAATTAAGGTCTCCCTTGGAGAAGGCTGAGAGGAGGAGAGAGGCTTCCCTTTGGGCCACACACAACCTTTCTTGCTACAGATATTGATGATGTATGTTTATTTGTGCAGGCTCTCTATCCTTTTTTTTTTTTTTTTAGTGAGGCAATTGGGGTTAAGTGACTTGCCCAGGGTCACACAGCTAGTAAGTGTTAAGTGTCTGAGGCTGGATTTGAACTCAGGTCCTCCTGACTCCAGGGCTGGTGCTCTATCCACTGCGCCACCTAGCTGCCCCTCTCTATCCTTTTTTACTGGCAAGAAGATATAGTAGCTAAGTATGATCAACAAAGTGGCTCCCAGGACTTAATTTCCCATAGTGCTTCAAGTCCAGAAATCATTTGCCACTGTCAGAAACCACAGGTCACATTCAGAGTGGGGAACAGGAGAATGTGTATTGTGGTGCTACCATGGCATTTCCCAAACTCTGGAGTCCTGGTGGGATCTTGGGACCCCAAAGTCTAACCAAGAGGCTGCATAGATATCCAGCCTAATCTGAGAGACTTTCTGATAAGAAAGGGAGACTGATGGATAGCTTTCTCACCCAGTCTGCCCACATGTTGAGAGAGTTTTTCTTAGAAGGTTTCTATCCCATCCATCCCCTTTGTAGAAGTACAGAGACTATACTATTTGACCATCAGAAGGTGATGGTTTTACTGTTTGATTCCCTTCTTTGTTCCTTATGTATTTTTTTTTTTAGTGAGGCAATTGGGGTTAAGTGACTTGCCCAGGGTCACACAGCTAGTAAGTGTTAAGTGTCTGAGGCCGGATTTGAACTCAGGTACTCCTGACTCCAGGGCCGGTGCTCTATCCACTGCGCCACCTAGCCGCCCCCCTTATGTATTTTTTAAAAAGTCTTAATTACAAGTTTTTTCAGGCTATTGTATTTTTTAATTTTTAAAAAATGTTTTTTGTATGGTCTAGTATTAGAGTTGCACTGAACAGGGCCTCATGCTGTGAGTTGTAAGACTGATACGTCAAATAGCTACACTAAATTTGGCATAGAAATGGAGTTTCTGAGGCATTTGGGACCTACATCCCCTGTTTCTGTCACCCTTGTTTCTTATTAAAGGACAATGAAAATGCATCACAGAAAACACAAGTCCTTACTTTTCCATAATTCCCTCCCAAAAGCAAATCTGCTACTAGGCTTTTAAAAGCCTATATTAGCTATAGTGCAGATGCTAGTGCTAATATAAATATTTCTGAATATGTGGGCTAGCTAAAAAATCTCTGGAAGAAAACTTCTGTATACCTGGGTACCACCTAATCATTTTATGCATTAAATGATGTCCAGAAAGAAGTTAATAGATAGGCTATTTGTTCACCTAGGAATCTGGCTCAAAAAAGATAGTAAGGGGATTTAAATCATATTAACCTACTTTGTGACTCTGAAACTGACAACTCAACAGAAAAAAATCTGAAAGGAAATATGTTTACAAACTTGTTCAACCAGCTCTTGTGTTCTTGTAGGCACAATAAAGAACAGATTCCCACAGGGAGTACAGTGAGGAAATTTTGCAAGGGGTTAGAGATAGGTAGAAGAAAGCCCTTTTGCAAGGTTTGTTTGCACCTAGAATTTTAATTCATTTGTTAAACAGGAATCTTTTGAATATGAAGCTGACTTTAAAAAAAAAGAAAAGAAAAGTCTCTTTGTCCCATCACATTAAACAGAGATATCAGATTGAGTAGCAAACTTTGCTCCTAAGACATGTCAATGCTAAATACTGTTACAATGAAATCTCTATTCATTCAGCATGTACCGTTTTGATGAAAAAATTCAACTTTAGAAATATTGTAAAAGCAGTTTTGCCATGAGCAGAGCTGGGCTTATGTACAGTTTATGGGATAAATAGAAAGGGGTATAAATTTTGGGTATAGGAAGGAATATCAATTTTATGTATTTATTATCTGTGCAGGACAGATCACACAGTATAAGGCAAGAATTGACTTTTGATTGGTAATTTATTTGCCTCTATTAATAAAGACTATGATAAAGATTCTATACATGCAACATTTTAAAATTTTTACTGCTTTCCAACTTATAGTATTTCTCTTATTCCTTGGGAAAATAGCAATTTTCTTTTTTTTTTAAGATTATAAAAGTATTTTATTATTTTCCAGTAACATGTAGAAATAGTTTTCTTTCTCTCTTTCTTTCTTCCTTTCTTCCTTTCTTCCCTTCTTCTTCTTCTTCTTCTTCTTCTTCTTCTTCTTCTTCTTCTTCTTCTTCTTCTTCTTCTTCTTCTTCTTCTTCTTCTTCTTCTTCTCCTTCTTCTCCTTCTCCTTCTCCTTCTTCTTCTTCTTCTTCTTCGCAGGGCAATCAATGAGAGTGCCTAGGGTCACACAGCTAGTAAGTGTCAAGTATCTGAATTCAGGTCCTCCTGAATCCAGGACTGGTACTTTAGACACTGCGCCACCTAGTTGCCCCTAGAGATAGTTTTCAACACTTGTTTTTATAAGATTTCTAGTTCCAATTTTTTCTCCCTTTCTCCCTTCCCTACCCCCTCGCCAAGACAGCAAGTAATCTGATATAGGTTATACATGTAAAATCACATTAAACATTTCTGCATTAGTCATGTTGTGAAAGAAGAATCAGAACAAAAGGGAAAAACTTTAAAAAACAAAAACAAAAAACAAAAAAAGTAGAAACAACATGGTTCAATCTGCATTCAGATTCCACAGTTCTTTTTTTCTGGATTTGGAGAGCATTTTCTATCATGAGTCCTTTGGAATTATTTTGAATCATTGTGTTGCTGAGAAGAGTTAAGTCTATCACAGTTGATCATGACACAGTGTTGTTGATACTGTGTACAATGTTCTCCTGGTTCTGCTCATTCCACTCAGCATCAATTCATGTAAGTCTTTCCAGGTTTTCCTGAAATCTGGCTATCATTTCTTACAGCACAATAGTATTCCATTATATATTATATTTATATGCCACAACTTGTTTAGCCATTCCCCTATTGATGTACATCCCCTCAATTTCCAATTCTTTGCCACCACAAAAAGAGCAGCTATATTTTTGTACATGTAGGTCCTTTCCCCATTTTTATGATCTCTTTGGGATTCAGACCTAGTAGTGGTATTACTGGGTCAAAGGGTATGCACAGTTTTATAGCCCTTTGGGCATAGTACCAAATTACTCTCCAGAATGGTTGGATCAGTTCACAACTCTACCAGCAATGCATTAGTATTCCAACTTTTCCACAGCTTCTCCAACATTTATTGTTTTCCTTTTTTTTTGTCATATTAGCCAATCTGATAGGTGTGAGGTGGTACACCTCAGAGTTGTTTTAATTTGCAGTTCTCTAATCAATAATGATTTAGAGCATTTTTTTCATAAGGCAATAGATAGCTTTGATTTCTTCATCTGAAAACTGCCTGTTCATATCCTTTGACCATTTCTCAATTGGGGAATGACTCGAATTATTATAAATTTCATTTAGTTCTCTATATATTTTAGAAATGAGGCCTTTATCAGAAACACTGGCTGTAAAAATTATTTCCTAGCTTTCTGCTTCCCTTCTAATTTTGGATGCATTGCTTCTGTACAAAACCTTTTTAATTTAGTGTAATCAAAATCATCCATTTTGTATTTCATAATATTCTCTATTTCTTATTTGATCATAAATTATTCTCCTCTCCATAGATTTGAGAGGTAAACTGTTCTTTCCTCTCCTAATTTACCTATGGTATCACTCTTTGTGTCTAAATCATGTACCCATTTTGACCTTACTGAAAACAGCAATTTTCTAAGGCACAATAATGAGTTGATTTTTTAAACTGTAAAAGTTATCTTAAAAATCACAAAATATCACCCTAAAATAAATTCACCCAGTGATATTGTGGTTTGTGATTTTAATTCCAGTCTAAAAAATCCATATCACATAGGAAATTTAGGAAAATAACAACACATGAGCTGTGTTTTTATGACCATATAAGTTATTTCCTCAAATGATCGACTTATTAAATATAATCAGTCAGTTAAGTCAGCCAATTTTTGATTTCTTAACTACTCTAACAATTACAGATCCATACTACAAGTCTGTGAGGCAACTGTGAAATAGCTGCTTATGGATTATTTTCAGAGAAAATAACTCACCCCAGATATGGTCAACAATTGATAATGATCTTCAAAACAGAACAAGCTTATCTTAAAATACTGGCTGCCATTCTAGCTACTTGTCAGGAATGTCAGGAAAGGGGAACATTGAAAAGGCAAGTTTCTAAGTCTTCTTTGAACAGAAAACCAGTTTAAACTAGAAAAGGCTTACTTTGTAAAAGCATAATCCACTGTAATTCAATACATATTACTCCTAGTTTCTCAGCACAGGACCTGCAAAAAGACAACCTGATACTACTGTTCTCTGTATGTAAGAAGATGTTGGAGACTAATGTCCACAAGTGGAAGAAATTCCCTAATGTTTATCTACTTCAGCCCCTGAGGAGTCATTGAAACTATGACTGAAAAGCTAGCTTCTCTCCCATTCTTAAAAGATAGAGAAGGAAAAAAAAAAAGCTAGAGAAGGGCAGAAACTTTTTTTGTTTTTTTGTTTTTGTTTTTTGGTGAGACAATTGGGGTTAAGTGACTTGCCCAGGGTCACACAGCTAGTAAGTGTCAAGTGGCTGAGGCCGGATTTGAACTCAGGTCCTCCTGAATCCAGGGCCAGTGCTCTATCCACAAACTTCTTGAAAAAAAAAAGACTCAAGAAAATATAGACACAAACAGGTTGGAAGTATTAACAAAAAACCATGCCCACCTTTGCTTGTACCTACACTGGACAAGAAATAAAGCAGCACAGGGGTCCCAGCAGTACTGAGAGAATATGAGTGAAAAAATTGGACAGATTCAATCACTATGTAAGCATAAGCAAGAGCTGCAACAATAAGGTTACCTGCACTGGACCCTGAGAAGGGTCTGTCTTGGGGCTTGGGATGAATCTGAGGCTTGTTTGGACAGATCTTGGCTCTGCTGAAATTGTCCAGGTAGGCAGATACAAGATGATTCCATTTTCCCTCTCACTACCCAGGAAGAACGTGTTTATTCCAAAAGCTTAGCTCTGTTTTTTTTTTTTAAGTTTATTTGCATACCTGTTCACCTAGTCCTTAAAGCTGGTGTTAAAATAAAGTTGTGGTTAACCATTCATTGCATTACTCATCTGTGTTTTCTTTGCTTAAAGGGAGCTGAGGAAGAAGTACTAAGGTACACAGGGAGAGGCACATAGGGAGAAAGAAGTTAAACGTATTATTCCTTTCAAGCCTACAATTGGAAGACAGCAGGAAGAGGAATTACCCGAGTAGACCACTCCCTTGTTCAATAAACTGCACTGGCCTTCAAGGATCAAAACACCTCTCTGCAATATCTGGACCCTTGAGAGCTTTCTAATCTTCTTGTATATGACTCCCTCCCAGCTAAACTAGGGGTCTATCCTTTCCTTACACATGATACCCATCTCTGGCTTGGTACCTTTCCACTGGCTGTTCCTCATGCATGGAAAGCTATTCTTCCTAATCTCCACCCTTCTTTCAAGGCTCAGCTCAAACCCCACCTTCTCCAAGAGGTCTTCTTCCCCTGTAAAATTACCTTGTTATCTCCTCTGTATATACGTGTTCTCTCCCCTCTTAGGATGAAAGTTCCTTGAGGACAGGGCTCTTGATTTTTTTATATCTCTAGTACTTGGCACAATGTCTAGAACATCATAAGCCTTGAATGCTTGTTGATGTACTGATTGATTAATGATGGCTCCTTGCCCCCCACCCCACCACCACCACCACATGACTTCAAACAGCCAATGCTAACTTTACTCTTCTTCCACCGCTGGTTTCTTTCTCTGCTGCCAGGGCTCACTCTCCTTGGAGCCAATTCTGCTCAGGGCTGGGTTTGGTGCCTAACACTGGGAGAGTAGCTCCAATGCCAAACAAAGACCATGGCCAGTGTGGGGTAAGGGAAAAAAATGCAAATCCCCTTCCTACCCATACTGCTCTCCAGAGAGGCACAAGGGCAAAGAGCAATCCCTTCTCAACGAGTGGGCTTTTCGTACAGTAGCTGGCTCTCCTGTAGGCGCCCAGAAGTCAATGTGAAATTAGGTGTTCCTGGCTTTATTTGGGAGCAAGGGGAAAGTCTTAATCTGGTATAAATCTGGTTTAAAATAATAATAATCTTATAATAAGGCAATAAGTATTAATCTGATAGTACAATTCCTTCTGCTTCCTTAAAATTGGGGGAAATTGTGCTAAAGCTTTACTCTTAACAACAATTCAATTTTGAGCTCAGTACAATTTGAAGCAAGCTGGAGTCAATGATGAATGTAACCTACCACACATATTTCAGGCAGGCGACTCTCACAGGTCACACAGTGCTTAAAGGGAGCAGGATTTCCAGTTCCACAATACTGGCAGATTCCCTTCCCCTTAGAAGTAAAGAAAAATGTATTGTTTTAGGCAAACAACAAAACAATAGGCAAGCTTTCAAGGTGTTTCAGAGGTTAAAAAAAAGTTCTTTGAGACAGTGAGAAGTGGTTTTTTTCCTCAAGGTTTTTCCTGGAGCTCACAATGCTACAGAAGTACAGAATCATAGGAGCCACACTGGGGTCTCCAGGGCCTTTTACTCCTGCCAAGGGTAAGGACCAGGTTCCTCTTACACTATCTTCCTGAAAAGGACTTGGTGAAATGTATGGCCACTTGTCTTCTGAGGGGCTCCAATAACATACATGCTGACTTATGGCTGAGGCCATAGTAATCCTGGCACTTGTATAACTGTAGTTGGGAAACTTCAGGCTAGAAAGAAGTCATATCCCAAAGCTGTTAAAAATGCAACAGTCAATTTCGAAAGATCTTTGGGGGGCAGCTAGGTTGCACAGTGGATAGAGCACTGGCCCTGGATTCAGGAGGACCTGAGTTCAAATCCAGCCTGAGACACTTGACACTTACTAGCTGTATGACCCTGGGCAAGTCACTTAACCCTCATTATCCTGCAAAACCAAAAAAACCAAAAAAAACCCCAAAAGATCTTTGAGAGTGCTATGGTAAACAATATGAACTCCATTAAAAATAAAAAACACTCAGGGCATTTTTTACCCATTTCAATCTCAGTGACAGTGTTTCTTGCAAAGCAGCAGGCAGGTGGGAATCTCAATCTAAGAACCTTAGCTTGGGAGTTAAAATTTCTAACAGAAGTACAAAAATTTCAATTTCATGTAACTGAAATGATCTATTTTGTCTTTTGTGATCAGCTGTAACCCGTATGATGGTCATAGCTGTGCACAGAGTCTGATCTTGTTCTCATTTTTATGGTGTGAACTTTACTATTCAAGTTGTATACTCGTTTTGATCTTATTTTGGTAAGTTGTACAAGATATCTGTCTAATCCAAATTTCTGCCTGACTTCTCTCCAGTTTTCCCAGAAATTTTTGTCAAATAGGGAGTTGTTTCTCAAATATTTTATGTTTTCAGATTTATAGAAGCAGGTTTATCAAGCCTGAAAGGTTACTTTAAGTGGAAAACAAAACTGACATTTGTCTATCACTTTACCTATGTTATATCGTTTGATCCTGATTGCTATGAGGATAAGGAAATTAAGGCTCAGAGCGATCCGTGACTTGCTAATAGTCACACAGGCAATGGCAGGATTTGAACTCAGGTCTTCCTGAGTCAGAATCCAGGAACCTATGCATTTCTTCTTCAATCAAAAGAAATGTAGCTATGAAAAACTTTCATATAAGCTATCACATATATCATGATTCTCAACATTTAATTTCTGTTTTTCATCTGAGTAGCTAGGATAATTTTGAATGTGAATAGCACATTTAAATAAAAAACAACAGTCTTTCTCTTATCATTATGACAAGTACTTTTTTTGTACATTATCAGCTTCAAAATGCCCTATTTTTCTATGATTGCCATTCAAAATATTTTCTTACCCACGTTAAATGCTGTTATTTGACATAGTTCTAGAGCATCAGTTCTCAAACTTTTTGGTCTTAGGATCCCTTTACTCTTTTAAAAAATCTTAATAGCATTTTTTCCAGTTACATGTAAAGATAGTTTTCAACATTCATTTTTATAAGATTTTGAGTTCCAAATTTTTCTCCCTCCCTCACTTTATTTCTACTTTTCTTGCTATGCTACTGGATTAAGAGCTTTCCCTTTCAAAAAAATTATTGAAGACCCCTCCCCAAGAGCTCTTATTTGTGGGGGCTATATACCTATTGATATATACTATATTAGAAATCAAAATGTCTTAGTATCAAGTACCCCCAGGGATCCTGAACCACACGGACAACCACAGTTCTAGAACATGTAAAACTAAGGGGGGAAATGCAAAAAGAATGCTTAGAATAAAATGCTTTTTAAAAAACCAATTTTGGGAAGATAAGTTTTCAGACTTGCCAGTAACCCTATGGCAATTCTTTTGAACATTAGGAAGGAAAAAGTATACCAATCTATTAGTCTATCTGTTTCCTTCATTAAATGGCAGCTTGGCATAGAAGACAGAGATCTAGCTTCATAGCCAGGAGGAGGGTTCAAATTTCACACATCTAGACACATCCTGACTGGGTAACCAAATCATTTACCCTTTCTCAGACTTACTTTCCTCATCTGTAAAACATAATAATAATAATAGCACTTAACTCACTGGGTTGCTGTGAGGATCAAATAAGAAAGATGTAAAGTGCTCTGTAAACCATAAAGTGATATATAAATGTTAGCTATTTTTATTAATAATAAATGGCAAACACTATTGCTAGTGATAGCAGTAAGACAAGAGCAATAAATGGCATAAATTATGGCAAAGAAGATATAAAACTATATCTATTTGCTGGTAACATTAAGCAGCAAGGACAGTGAGCCAATTAACATCTTTAGTAAAGTAGCAGGCTACAAAATAAACCCACAAAAAATCAACAGCATTTCTATATAGCTATACCAAAACATAGGAGGAACTATTAGAAAAGGGAGTCGTATTCTAAATAACCACAAAATACATAAAATATCTGGGAATGAATCTAATAATGCACATAAGACTTGAATAGATACTATTATAAAACATTCCATAATGAAATAAAGAATTATTTAAATAATTGGAGGTATATTCACTGTTCATGGCTAAGCTATGCCAACATAACAAATAAAATGATCTTATCTAAATTAATTTATAGATTCAGTGCTATAACAATTAATCTACCAAGGGGATATATTATAGAGCTAGACAAAAAATAGCAAGTCATTTAAAGAAAGGTCTAGAATGTCAAAGGAGATAATTTTTTAAAAAATCAAGCTACAAGAGGATATATCATAGAGCTAGACAAAATAACAGAATTAATTCAAAGGAACAAAAGATTTAGAATCTCAAGGGAAATCGGGGGGGGGAGTATAAATTAAGGAATTCCAGACCTTAAATTATATTATAAAACAATAATTACCAAAGCTATTTGGTACTGATTTTAAAAAAAATGACAGACTAAATAAGGATGAATCAGAAACAATAGAACTCAATAATCCATTGCCCAGTGACAAACCTGGGAACACAAATTAATTGGGGGAAAAACTACTCCCAATTTGAGGAGAACTGCTGGGAAAACTGGAAAGAGATTTGACAAGAATTAGTTTTAGACCACTATCTTACACAATATGCAACAATAAGTTTAAAATAGATACGCGACAGAAAATCAAAGATCCTACCATGAAAAAAGTTAAAAGAGAGCCAAATCAAATCTCTTACAGTTATGGCTAAGAGATGAATTCCTAACCTAACAAGAGACAGAGTTGATCACAAGAGATAAAATAGATCATTTCAATTATATGAAATTATAAAGAGGTTTTGAATTTATAAAATCAAAGTAATTATGTTAAAAGGGAAGTAGTCAACTGAGGAAAAAATCTTTGCATCAAAATTTTCTTAAAACAGAATACCTTATAAAGCACCAGCCCTGGATTCAGGAGGACCTGAGTTTAAATCTGGCCTCAGACACTTGACATTTACTAGTTGTGTGACCCTGGGCAAGTTACTTAACCCCGATTGCCTCACCAAAAAACAAACAAAAAAACCCAATAACAGAATACCTTATAGTCTTCAGGATTAGAAATATTTTCCTGACTCAAAAAATTCACTACTGGGCACATACTTCAGGGAGGTCAAAGATAGAATGGAATGTATCATATATTAAAAAAATTATTCATAGCATCACTTTTTTGGGGGGGGGCAATGAGGGTTAAGTGACTTGCCCAGGGTCACACAGCTAGTAAGTGTCAAGTATCTGAGGCCAAATTTGAACTCAGGTCCTCCTGATGTTCCCACATCACTTTTTATAGTAACAAAATACTGGAAATAATGTGGGTATTGATTGGTTGGAGAACAGCTAAACAAATTGCAGTAGATGCATACCAATGGTATTTGTATTATTTGGCATAGTGCTTTATGTTCTGGAAATTATATTCCTATTTTGGAGTTCTTTCTGCACATTCTAATGTAATTTTGAAATTTTACCAGTCAGAAGAAAAGTCACCCTTTGAAGGACACTTAGCACCCTTTGAAAAAACTTTCTGGTAAAAGAATAAGTAAATTATGATTTATATTATCCTTGTACCAGTTGTCCTTAATAATCACACATTTTAAAAATATTATGGGCCCAGTGACAATTCTGAACATTTCAGCATTTGAGGGCTTAGAAGTGGGAAAATCAAGTAATAACACAGGAAGCTACTGAACTTAGCTCTTATTTCTCATTGACTTAGGTTATCCCCAGATCAGTTCAGTCTCTACTAATCATGTTTTCAGGTATTAGAATTTCAACTATGAGCATAAGTAAAATTCTATATTTGACTGGATTTTCTTAATTAAATAATTTTGTTTCTTATTGTGAGTTTTTCTCATTGCTAGTCTTGTTTTGGAACCAAAAGAATGTTTTTTGGTAAGACAAGGCTGTTTTACAACAAATCTCTTTATTTTAGTCACCACTTGGAATTAAAGGGGATGCAAAGCTGATCTCTAACTACCTAACAGGTAATGGATATGATAGCATACATAGGAGAAAACTATGATTCATTTTCACTAGGATTTGCAGGTCAGGTGTTTAGCTATGGCTATATCCTTTGCCTATAGAAATACAGATAGTTCTATGTATACATACAGGGCAGCTAGGTGGTGCTGTGGATAAAATGATAGATCTGAAGTCAGGAAGAATTATGTTCCTATGTTCAAATTTGGCCTCAGATATTAGCTGTGTGACCTTGGGCAAGTCACTTAACCCTGTTTGCCTCACTTTCCTCATATGTACAATGAGCTGGAGAAGAAAATGGCAATCCACTCCAGGATCTTTGCCAAGAAAATCCCAAATGGGGTGACAGTCGATACTACTGAAAATGACTGAACAACATCAATGTATACCTTTTTTTTTAGTGAGGCAATTGGGGTTAAGTGACTTGCCCAGGGTCACACAGCTAGTAAGTGTTAAGTGTCTGAGGCCAGATTTGAACTCAGGTACTCCTGACTCCAGGGCCAGTGCTCTATCCACTGTGCCACCTAGCTGCCCCCATCAATGTATACATATACATATATCAATAAGTTAGCAAGTATTTATTAAGTTCCTACTATGTTCTAGGCATTTTACAAATAAGGAAATGAATGAGATAGTCCCTGCTCCCAAGGAACTGATAGTCTATATCTCTTCTCTATCCATCTGTCTGTCTATGTATGTTCAGATCTATGATTTCATTCACACCTTCCACCAATGAAGATTGGCATCTCGTTTGCAACTTAAGGTCTTAGAAACTTGCAGAGAAATTAACTGACTTGTCCATGGTCACACAGCTAGTATGAGTCAGAGGCAAGAGCTGAACCCCAGTCTTTCTGACTACAAGGTTGGCCTTCTATCCATTACATCAGACTCCATTAGATACTCTTCCTCTATGATAGTAATTCTTTACACTCTTCCTGTGTGGTAGTAATTGATAATCAAAGCAAACAGAAACTTGAGAACAATTTAAATAAAAGTCATAATGGTCAATTTTTAATCCAATTATAAAATTTATCAAAATATCAAATTTTCAAATTTATTAAGTAAAATCAAAATTATTCTAAAGCTTAGAGTATCATATAATTCAATTATAATGAGTTTGAGCTTGAAACCTATATTTAATAATTTATTTTTTGTGTGTGTGAGGCAATTGGGGTTAAGTGACTTGCCCAGGGTCACACAGCTAGTAAGTGTCAAGTGTCTGAGGTCGGATTTGAACTCAGGTCCTCCTGAATCCAGGGCCAGTACTCTATCCACTGCGCCACCTAGCTGCCCCTTTTTAATAATTTTATAAAAGGAACTTTCATGTACCTGTCTCTCATGCACATAGATACTGTTGGCAAGTTACTTTATGTAACATAGCTAGCCATGAATAAAAATGTCTTTGATCATAGATACTATTTAATAAGCCTTAGATATAAGAAAGGGCTTTACTGTGGCAATCATTCAACTAAGCAAACAGATAATCTATATCAAAATGTGCATTCTACTATTCAAAACATTATTTTCAATAGCTCTTATTCATGGTTTAATTTTCATTACCTTTAAATGAATGTTGGCCTGGGGCTGTAGCTGTGGAGCAAAAGGGGCCTCACATACAATACATAAAGGAGTGTTCACTGGTACCATGGTTCTGCATTCGAGGCACATCTCCATCTGTATAGAAATGATAGTTGCTTTTTATTTTGAAAAAAAAAATTAACTGAAGGGGACAGACTTTAGTATGTAAAAGAAACTTTTAGGTAATACTGAACTACAGAGAAAGTCACTGGAAATGAAGGGATTTCACAAGGCTTAAAACTAATCTAAATTCTTTAAGTGACTGTGCAACAACAATAAGTCAATATACTTATTTGAATATATATATATATATATATATATATATATATATAGAGAGAGAGAGAGAGAGAGAGAGAATTTTAAAATAAAGGTATCATTGTGATTATCTTAATTGTTTCAGTTTCTTCTGTAAAATGAAGATTAAGACAGATTTAGGGGCAGCTAGATGGCGCAGTGGATAAAGCACCGGCCCTGGATTCAGGAGTACCTGAGTTCAAATCCGGCCTCAGACACTTAACACTTACTAGCTGTGTGACCCTGGGCAAGTCACTTAACCCCAACTGCCTCACCAAAAATAAATAAATTAAAAAAAAAAAAAGACAGATTTAGTCTCCCTCCTCCAATGCCAAATAATGAAGTAAGGCAACAACCCCAGCTTACCTCTTGAAATCTATTTGCAAAGACAAACTACTTTATACATTTTTCACAATCAAGTTTTCTGTTTCAAATGAAAAGCTTTATTCTTGCCTTAGAATTTTCAATGTCTAGGTTCATAGTTTATGAATAATAATAATTTCTTCTTAAAAAGAGAGAAATATTTTATTGGTGAAAGATCAACTAATGAGTCTGAAAGTTTCCTCTTTCACCTCAGAACAAGCTCAAAAAGGATGACATCACTGCTGACTTGCTTTCTGTATTTCAGCTCTGACTTGGAAGAACCACATATGGGGTATGAGAGGAATGGTGTGTCTTCCTCAGAAGGCAGGATACATTATTCAAGTCCTGGGGGTTTCTTCCCTCTCCCCATCTCCACCATTCCTTCCTTTTTCCTGCTGAGTTAACAGTTAACTAGTAGATCATGTTCCTCTCAGATAAGAACAGACTACAAAATTCAAGTCCTAAAGGGTTGTCCCCACTCCCCAGAATTTTCCTTCCTCTTCCTGCTGAGTCAACAGAGGTTTCCTGAAGTTAGATAACAAAGAATTGTAAAATCTTAGGGTCTGGTTGTCCCATGGGATGGGGGCAGCATGGTGCCACATCTGGGGGGTGGTCTACATGTTTAGAAGTGTCACGAAGAATATGAACCCAGATGGGGGAGGGACCTTGCGTTAGATCTAGGATAAAAAGGGGAACTTCACTGGGACAAGTCGCAC
This sequence comes from Dromiciops gliroides, assembly GCF_019393635.1. NCBI lineage: Eukaryota > Metazoa > Chordata > Mammalia > Microbiotheria > Microbiotheriidae > Dromiciops > Dromiciops gliroides. Next base: position 560,739,909 of record NC_057862.1, on the reverse strand, counting down.
CACTTTTTTGGTGTGTGCGCCCTTCTTGCAAGATTGTAATAAAGGCCTTCCTGCTTTGCACCAGATGGGGGGTCCTGCCTCCATTTACTTGTTTCTTACAGGGTAGTTCTCTGTCATCTATTCTGTCTTTTCCCAAGACTACAAGCAAAGCTATCAATTTTGTCAGGTAAGGATCTTGACCTAAGCTTCCCAATCCTTTTTGTACTGTTGACAAGAGTTATAAATTTCTAAATTTTCCACAGAGAGGATAAGTCTTTGGAAAGAATTCATATAAGTAGGATAATGGAGGAAAGAGAAGGGGTTCAAGGATACAGCAATTTGACTTTCAGAGTTTATGGTGGAATGGAGAAAGGGAACAGAAACAAGAAGGAAGGAGTTGGGAAGTGTGTCTCACTGTTGATGCATTAGGAGGATAAAGATTAGGTCTACATTAGCAAAGAGGGGATAAAGAAGAAAAAGTAGAACAAGCAAGGTACTGTCTTCTTCTAGTAGACAGTTCCTGTGTGAGAAGAGTTAGAAATGGGTCTGCCAGAAGTTCCTCTGGCTGGCACGCCAGATCCTCTTTTTTTTTTTTTTTTGGCAAGGCAATGAGGGTTAAGTGACTTGTCCAGGGTCACACAGCTAGTAAATGTCAAGTGCCTGAGGCCACATTTGAACTCAGGTCCTCCTGAATCTAAGGCTGGTGCTTTAATCCATGCGCCACCTAGCACACCAGATCCTCAAGCTGCACTGGTGTGTTCTGATATGGATTGGGTGGAAAACAGTGTACCAAATAAAATACTACAGAAGACTAGATCATACTACCTCTTATTTGTATAATGCTTTAAGGTTTATACAATGCTTTATTCCCAACACTGTGAGGTGGGTAGTAAGTTTTATTATTCCCCTTATACAAAGGAAGAAATGAGAGGCTTAAGAAAGTTGAAATGACTTGGCTAAGGTTATGTTGTTTCAAGGTAAGCTTGGGGAAAATGTTTGATCCCTGGCCCCCTGACTCCATGTTGAGCATGCTATGTCACCTCTTTCAAAATAACATAAATTTATTTTACAAGGACTGTACAAAACTGCATAGCATTCCATTTTAATTGAAGCTGTTCTAAGAGGTGTACTGAAGCAGAGCTCTCCCCTGAACACATGCACTTCAAGAAGAGATGAAGTTAATGGGTCTTTTCCAGATAGGGAATTCTTTTTCCAACTTTACCTGCTGAAATTCCACCGATCTTTCCATAGTTATCATTCAAGAAATGGTTCCTACCCACTTTTCAAAAAGTGGCAAAAATGCCAGTTATAACAGTTAATAATACTAATAATTAGCATTTATCTAGTATATGAATATTTGCAAGATGCTTAACAAATATGATCTAATTCTCTCCTCACAATGAACCTGAAAAACTGACTATCTCTGTTTTACAGATGAAAGTGAGGCCGACAGAGGCTAAGTGACTTACATAGTAAGTGTCTTAGGTCATATTTGAACTCAGGACTTCCCAACTCCACAACCAGATCTCTATCCACTGTGCTACTTAACGCTTTAAAGTTTGCAAAGCTCTTTACATAAGGTACCTCATTTTGATCACTGTAACAATTCTATGAGGTAGGTGCCAATATTATCTCTGGTTTACAGATGACGAGACAGAGGTTAACAGAGATTAAGTGAATTGTCCAGGGTCTCAAAGGTAGTAAGTAGCTGATTCAGGATTTGAAGTCAGGTCTTGTTGATTTCCAATCCAGCACTCTTTTTTTATCTAGAATTTTATTTTTCCAAAGAATATGTAAAACCAAATTTTGACATGAAACCATAATTACTTAGATTTTTATCTGATAGATTATTTAGTTGTTGCTTATGAAAATTATGAAAGTGCACCTGGAATAGTATATATTAAAGTTACATCTTTGAACCAACTTAGTATCAATAGATCTCAGATTTAAAGATTTTGTTTTGGTTTTAGGACTTAATATGTTATACTTTCAGATCTGGATATCTATCAGACTCAAAGCCTACAAAAGATAGTGTTTTCGGGTTTTGAGGGAACTATTATTTATTTGTTATATATAAATAATCATAGGATATAATTATTTTCTTAATTTCTTTTTTGGTTTTTTGGGTTTTTTGCAGGGCAATGAGGGTTAAGTGACTTGCCCAGCGTCAAACAGCTAGCAAGTGTCAAGTGTCTGAGGCCAGATTCAAACTCAAGCCGTCCTGAATCCAGGACCAGAGCTTCATCCATTGTGCCACCTAGCTGCCCCCTATTTTCTTAATTTCTAATGATAATGCTGCAAGATGGATTTGAGCTAGAGAGAATACATAAGGCTTATATGTGTTGTTAAGTGTTACTATAACAACATGAGAAAAAATAATAATAGCTATACCTAAGCTGTAATACTAGAGGCGAACTCTCTTAGGATTGCAATTTGATATTGTTCTGAGTTTTTTATTTTAGGTACAATTATCTGAAATTTCATTGAGTCAATAATTTATCATGTAAGGGAAAAGCCAAGTGCTGTTTAAAAGGAGTGCAGTCTGAGAATTGCTACAGGTAGACGCTTGTGCTTGGTAACAATGCTGAGAGGATGACCTTGTATAGGTAAAAGTGGGATCCTCTTCACTTAGCTTCTCCATTGTGCTATTTCATTCTGAACAGGACATTTTGAATGTGATTAGATATTAATGATAATTAATCATACAATGAGCAGGTATTTAACACTTTCCAGATGCTAACCTGGGCACTGAACATGCAATGACAAAATAAACAATTCTCCTCAAGGTCCTTGCATTTAATCAGGGAAAATAACATGTATATAATTAAGCATGTATGAAATAAATATAATAAATTCAGATTTCGGGGAGAGTAAGAGCACTTGCAGCTGGTAGGAAAAGTGGATCAGGAAAGGTTTCCTTTGGAAGGTGATGCTCCAGCAGAGTTTTGAAGGAAAAATGGGATTCTAAGAGGTAGAGATTGGGTCACATTCAATTCCTGTTTCCGATGTGAAGTGTTAATGTGTGGCTTATTTGAAAACCCAGCTACTTCTCCCATATAGTAGGATAACTTGTGGATATGTGCATTCATGATTAGTATTTCATTTAATACTGATCATATACACATACTCTGTGCAGGTCCAGAAGGGAGAACTAGTGCCAAGTGGAGGGAGCTAGAGGGAAATCGCTTTCAGCATAGCATAAAGAAGACCTACCTAATAATTAGAATGGTCCAAAACTGCTTTGTAAAGTAGCAAGGTGCTCAAGCAGAAGCTAGAAGATTACTTGTCAGGGATGCAGTAGAATAAATGCATGTATTAGATAAAATATTGGGGTAAACGACTCATCAGGTGCCTTTCCAATTCTAAGCTTTTATGATCCTTGAATATTTTTCTTCATTATAGTTATATTATGAATTAAAAGCTACACTGGGCAGGAATATCTTTTCTTTCAGTAATATTATGATGATGGATGCTTAAGACAAAATTGATGTTTTCAAATCTTCTTTCATCACCTAACACCAATAAAAAAAAAACAGAATAAAGAAATACCCCATTCAGTAAGAAGCATGAACAGTAGAATGGTTCTGAAAAGAGGTTTTTCCAATCTAAAATGTAAGGAACCTAGAGTTTCTTAGTATTAAGTTATCTAGTTGGCTGATACTGTCAATAAAGAGTGAATAAAAGATTATTTTCAGTATTCTCACCTGTGCTCCTTCTGGAGGTAGATGGTGTTGACCCAACATAGGTGGAACAGGAGTGCCACATTCTTGACAGAAAAGAGTGAATGGGTCACATGGGCGAGTAGTTAAACAATTTGTACACCTAAAAAACAAGGGTTTATTAGTGAATGTATCTTATGAGTTAAGGTTAAGAATATGAAAAAATAAGTAATTGTGGTCATAAGATACTTTTTTTTAAACAATTTTTGTTTTTTTGGTTTTTGCAGGGCAATGGGGGTTAAGTGACTTGCCCAGGGTCACACAGCTAGTAAGTGTCAAGTGCCTGAGGCCAGATTTGAACTCAGGTACTCCTGAATCCAGTGCCAGTGCTTTATCCACTGCGCCACCTAGCCGCCCCCATAAGATACTTCCAACTTTATAACTGTGCATTAAAAATAGAGATAGGGGGATTAAGGTGTTCATTGAGCAAACATTAGCCCAAAGCACTGAGGTTTATATGCTAAAAGATAAGTATAATAAAGACAGGAATGTCTGCTAGTAGGATGGAGTACACTGACCGTACCTCCTTAGTCTACCTTTTATTCTGGCTCAAATTAATTTGTAGCCAAGCCAGGGAGGATCTTGGGAATATGCAAGATTGTCAAAATCCATTAGATAATTATCTGTAAGAAAAAAGACTTCGATTTCTGCTAGGGATTCTGATTTTTTTTTTTTTAAAGGACTAGCGGGGGCGGCTAGGTGGCGCAGTGGATAAAGCACCAGCCTGGATTCAGGAGTTCCTGAGTTCAAATCCGGCCTCAGACACTTGACACTTACTGGCTGTGTGACCCTGGGCAAGTCACTTAACCCCCATTGCCCCGCAAAAAAAAAAAAAAAAAAAAAGGACTAGCCTGGGGGCATGGCACCTGGCTTCTGTTAGCTGGGTATGACAGTTATGAACAAAAAGCTATCAGCCAGTCCTTATCAGAAAAAGGTTCTAGCTACTATGTGCTAGAGGCTGAAGCCTGCCTGACCTTTAAGAGATAATCCCAGAAGACAGGAGCATTGAGCTATGCCCAGAAGAGATATGCTAAGATTAGCAAGGAGCAACACACTACTGGAAATTACACAGTGAGACCCTTAGGAGCCACACTCAGTGAAAAAGGTGGTGGGAGGGTTAAGGGCACAAGGGGACAGGGCAGCCTTGGAGAAGAGAAAGCCTACCTCTTCTTCACAGACTAGAGGAAGAGGGTTTTGAAATGAAGAATAGGTGAGAAGAGGGAGCTCATCATAGATAACAACTATATTCTTAGTTTTGTAGGAGGGCCACTTACACTCTGGCAGTCTCTTCATCCCCACCAGATCCCAAACTCTGCCTCTTTGTACCTTGATCTCTGGTAGGTGAGCTCACCTTATTCTGCCCAGAACAAGGTCCCCTTTTCAGACCATGACATTCTGGTTATTCTCTTTCTTCTTCTACTATATTGTAGCCTCTTGTCCCTGAGATGCTGGGTTCTGACAGGTGAGCTTTTTTGCCTTATTCCAACTGGAAGTAACCCTCCACATCACTTCCCAGGCATCTTCAGGCCACATCACTTAATGTGTATGCCCTGGTTCCCCTTCCAGCTTCCTTTTATGTACTGTCTTACTCTCTTTGAACTTTTCTTTCTTTCTTTCTTTCTTTTTTTTTTGCAGGGCAATTGGGGTTAAGTGACTTGCCCAGGGTCACACAGCTAGTAAGTGTTAAGTATCTGAGTCTGGATTTGAACTCAGGTCCTCTTGAATCCAGGGCTAGTGCTTTATCCACTGCACCACCTAGCTGCCCCTCTGTCTTACTCTCTTAAACCATAAGGTTCTCAAGGGCAGGGACCATTTCTCTTACTTCTATTTGTATCCCCAGTGCTAAGCACAATGCCTTACACATAAGTGCTTAATAAATTTTGTGTCATTCATTCATCCATTGTTAGCTTTTCTAGGTCCCATATGGAAAATGAGAAGTTGGCCAAAATCTCATTGATTTTTTAGAACCTAAAGTTCCATGGGCTCAGTGTCAAAGAAGTAGGGATGGGGCCAGTTATAGAAGCCACCACAAGCACCTGAAAACTTTTTTTTAGCTTCTATGTTGAATTTGTTTTAACTTATTTTTTTACAATTATGTAAAACATGACCATATTAGTCATTTTCTATAAGAAAACTTGAATAAAAGAAAAAATGAAAGAAAGTGAAAAATAGCATGCTTTGGTCTGTGTTCCATCACTATCAGTTCTTTCTTTGGAGGTGGATGGTATGTTTCATCAATAGTCCTTTGGGTTTGTCTTGGATCATTGTATTGTTGAGAAGAGTTAAGTCACAGTTCTTCATCAAACAATATTGCTATCTCTGTGGCTCTCTTGGTTTTGCTCACTTCATTATACATCAGTTCAAACAAGTCTTTCCAGGCCTTTCTGAAATAACCCTGCTTTGTCATTTCTTATAGCACAATAAAAAGCACTTGAAAATTTGACCTCTTCCCAATCAAACCCCCCCCCCCAGGTGGGGGAGGGGCACAGGCTCCTCGGAGCTGACAACCACAACACACAAAGCTGGTTGATTAGCAAGTTGGTCTGGGGTCATCTAAGGACCAGGGAACAGGTTGGGCAAGTGAAGAACCTGATGCTCCTTAAATCATACCACCTAGGACTTCTTAAGCTTGGGATACTGCAGCCTGGAAACAGTGCCCCACTTTAAGGAGATAAAAGTCTAGTAAAAGAAAGGCAAGATGAGCCGAAAGAGAAAGGTGAGGACCATAGAAAGTTTCTTCAGTAACAAGGAAGACCAAGGGGCACCCTCAGAGGAAGATGTCAACATCAGGGCCCCTATATCTAAAGCTTCCAAGAAAAATATGAATTGGTCTCAGGCCATAGAGGTGCTCCAAAAGGACTTTGAAGATAAAGTTAGAGAGGTAGAGGAAAAAATGGAAAATCGGGATGCCCATCAATTGGAGAATAGCTGAACAAGTTGTGGTATATGAATGTAATAGAATACTATTGTGCAGGCAGATTTCAGAGAAACCTGGAAGGACTTACATGAACTGATGCCAAGTGAGATGAGCAGAACTAGGAGAACATTGTACACAGTATCAACAACATTGTGTGTTGATCAACTGTGATAGACTTGACTCTTCTCAGCAATACAATGGTACAAGATACTTCCAAAGGACTCATGATGGAAAATCCTCTCCAAATCCAGAAAAAAGAACTGTGGCATCTAGATGCAGATTGAACCATACTATTTCTATTTTTTGGTTTTTCTTTCTTTTTTTTTCCCTCTTGCTCTGATTCTTCTTTCATAGCATGACTAATGCAGAAAAATGTTTAATGTGATTGTACAAAAATAACCAATGTCAGATTATTTGCTGTCTTGGTGGGGGGGAGGGAGGGGAGGGAGAAAGAAAAATTTGAAACTAGAAATCTTATAAAAACAAATGTAGAAAACTATCTCTACATGTAACTAGAAAATAATAAAATACTTTTATGATAAGGAAAAAAAATGAAAGCAGAGGTGTCATTCAACCCTACATATGTGAGGAGAGGAGGTTGGGTTGCATTTGAGAAATTGTAGAGTACATTCATTTTTCTGAAAAGTATTTAGTGTAGTAAAGCCCACTGCCTTAGCTCCATTGTTTTCCAGCCATGATATATGGCTACAAATCATGTCACACCACTATCTCAGGAAAATTATCCTGTGTGACTCTTGTCTCTTTCTCTTTCCAGAAATCCCAAATTAGGAGTTCATGGATCTGGAGAGGATGACCCTTGACTTATTTTACTTTGGTTATTTTACTGTGTACCAGTCTAGCTCTAAAGCTACAGTTACACAGAACAAGGAGGTATGCTGTCAACTGACCAATTAAAAAGCAATGATTGGGGGGGCAGCTAGATGGCTCAGTGGATAAAGCACAGGTCCTTGATTCAGGAGTACCTGAGTTCAAATCTGGCCACAGACACTTAACACTTACTAGCTGTGTGACCCTGGGAAAGTCACTTAACCCCATATGCCTCACCCCAAATAAATAAATAGATAGATAGATAGATAAATAAATAAAGCAATGATTAAGAGCCTACACCATGCCAGACACTGTTCTAGGCTCTGGGGATACAAATACAATAAATCAAACAATCACTCCTTCGGCTTACATAGTCTAACAGGAGAAACAACAAAGACATATACAAGTATATACAGACTAAATACAAATCCATTAAATAGTATTTTGATGGAGAATGTGCTCATGTGAGGGGGATCACGTAAGGTTCACACAGAAGATGGCACTGGAGCTGCATCTTAAAGGAAGAAAGGAAGGAATCCCTGAAGTGAAGAAGGATCGGGAATATATCCCAGGCATGGGAGGCACAGGGAGGGAAGAAAAGGGTCATGTGTCAGGCACAGAAGAAAGACTCCTTTGGCTGGATTGCAAAGTGCAGTAAAGGGAATAATGAACAATGAGTATGGAAAGAGAAGTTGGAGTGAGGTTGTGAAGAGCTTTAAAAGCCTAACAGAGGAGTTCACAGTTGATTCTAGAGGCCATAAGAAGCCAATGGAGTTTTAGGAGGGTGGCAGTCAGATATCGAAGGGAAAAAACCACTGGCATCACTGTGAAGAATAGACTGAAATGGGGACAGACTTAAGGCTTAAAGATGAAGTGGCAGGATGCTGCCATCATCTAGACTAGTGGTGATCAGGGCTTGATCTGAGGTGGTAGTCATGTGAGTAGAGAATTGTCAGATGAGAAAGTTGTTGTGGAGGTGGAAGCAGCAAGATCTGTCAATGACAGCTGAGTAAATATGTGGGGTGCCAGAGAGTCAAAAATTAAGGATGACACAAAGATTACAAATCTGGAAGACAGGAAGAATGGTCATGCCTTTGGTAGAAGTAGAGAAATTTTGGGGGCAGCTAGGTGGCACAGTGGATAAAGCATTGGCCCTGGATTCAGGAGGACCTGAGTTCAAATCCAGCCTCAGACACTTGACACTTACTAGCTGTGTGACCCTCATTGCCCTGCCCCCCTAAAAAAAAGTAGAGAAATTTGGAATATGGGGTGGGTTGGGGGTGGGTGGAGAAGAAGAGCTCTGTAACAGACAAGCTGAATTTGAGATGTCTCTGGAACTTCTAATTTGTCGTGTCCAATAGGTAACAGGTGATGTAGGACTAGATTCCTGAGGAGAAACTGGAGTGGGATATATAACTATGGAAGGATGGTTAAGTTCACAGGAGTTAAAGAGGCCACTAAGGAGTGCATAGAAAGAAAAGATGGGGCCTAGGACAGATCACTGGGGAGTATCCACTGTTATGGGACATGATCTAGATGAAAAATGAGCAAAGACTGAAAAGAAATTATTAGAAAGGTAGGATAACTAGGAAACAGTAGTGTCATGAAAGCTCAGAGATGAGAGAATATCTAGCAAGAAAGAATGATCAACAGTATCAAAGGCAGCAGCAGATAGGTTGAGAAGGATGAAGTTTGAAAAAGACCATCAGGGGGCAGCTAGGTGGCACAGTGGATAAAGCACTGGCCCTGGATTCAAGAGGATCTAAGTTCAAATCCAACCTCAGACACTTGATAAGTACTAGCTGTGTGACCCTGGGCAAATCATTTAACCCTCATTGCCCCACCCCCCCACCCCACCCCACCCCCAAAAAAGGACCATCAGATTTGGCGATTAGAACGTTGGTAACTTGTGAGAGAATAGCAGGATTACAGCCCACAGCAATGATATTATTAGGGAAATAAACATACTATATGAAACATGTTGTTTGGGCTTTTTTTCCAAGTTTTCAGGCATACTCTAAATCTAGACTCTCCAAAGCCCACAAAATTCCCCAGTGCCACCCAGGGAACTAGATTCAAATGTAATTGGGAAATGATTATCAAAATAAATATACAATTAAACACAGATAATTTTAATTTGTGGTTTTCCCAATCAACATGAACCCTGTAGGTATCCTTTTTCATTCACGCTTGACAACACTGTAATGACCAAAATATGAGTTTCTGAGCAGTATGAACAGCTTTCCACCTACTTGCAAGTAATCAGATTGATTGAATAAAAGGTATACCACACAAAGAAAGTAGTTGAAATTTATAAAAATTAGTCACTGAGCAACTCACTCAAGCTTCTGTGATGAAATAATAGGATTTAGCAGATACTCAAAGACCCACCTGGAGATTAATCAAGACTGATTGAATCAAGTGAGAGTAATTGACTGCTGATTAAGCCTACTTCAAGTTAATTGGATTGTAATCACACCTGGCTATCCCTTAAGAAGGTATAGTTCTCAGAAACTAGATTGTGAACTCAACTTGAGAACACCTTCAAAGCCAAAGGATTTGGATGACGCTAACCAATCAGCTTGAAGCAGTGTGTAAGGACCACCTCTGTTCCAGACCTATAAAAAACTTCCACAATCAGCTTGCTGAGGAATGCTGATTAAAACAGGCTGGGGAAGGAGTTCCTGATTAAGACAGGCTCATTGAGGAGTGCCTGATTAAAGCAGGCTTGTGGAGGAGGACTTCAGGAAGAACCCAACCAAGCTGGAACTCTAGGCTAGGTAGGACTTCTTTTTCATAACCTTCTGAACTCTTTGTAAATATCTGTATGCTCTAATAAATGTTTAATGCCCAAAGACTGGTACTGAAGCCTTTTAATTTTTGGCGACCACTATTTAGATTTTAAACATCACACTTCTGAGACAAAGGTTATATAAATGATTGATGAAGTCTTCATTATAACACAAAAAGATACAACCTGAAGAAATAGAGAATCATACCATACCTAACTTTTTTCTCCAGAGCAGTATATATTTTGCTATTAACTATAAAAAGAATAATGCTTGATTAATTAGGACAAAGTGTGTTTTGCAGAAAATGAAAAATTTGTTTATTGGAACATGTTGGCTTTTTTCTTAAAGTGAAATTGCTAACAAAACATACATTATTAAAATTCCTTTTCTTATCAGGATTACTATTATAAATTTGTGGGAATATATTATAATTTCAGTTTATAAAAATTTAATCCCTTCAAAGTAAAAATATAAAACTCCAAGAAGAGATGTAAATAGTTAATTCTTTTTCTTTTCTAAAACTACTTCTATTACCAAGGTTAATGATCATTTCTTTCACATAGTGATTCCCAACCCCAAGTCTTTATCTCACATAAAATGGCAAAACTTTCACAAATTCATTTTGGTTCACTCTAATTTAAAATAATAACATATACATGCATCTACATATATATATAAGTATATGTGTGTATATATTTGTGTGTACATATACATATACACACACACATATACCACACAATATTTTTGGGAGCAATAAATTCATGAAAGCAAATAAGCAACTGCTATTGCATAATAGTTTTGGAATAATGAAAACATATAGTTCCCCATATAAAATGTAAGTCTTCCAAAACTTAGAAACACAGGGGTGGAAATATAAACGTGCTTTCTATTCATTTATTTGTTCAATAAATATGGATTAAGCAGTATGTGCTGTGGGAGACATAAAGAACAATCAATCAATCAATCAAAAATAAGCATTTACTAAGTATGTACTATATGCCATGAACTGTGTTTGGGGGTACAAAGATAAAACTAAAGTCATTGCCCTTAAGGAAAATATGTACACTCCCACATATATGTATATATACCCTCTATAAGCACTTATAAATAAGCACATGTAATGGGGGAGACACTATTTGCTGAAGAGGATCAAGGTCTCACGTGGATTTGATGTGTGAGCTAAGTTCTGAGAGAAATGAAGGATTCTAGGAGGAAATGTGTTACAGGCATGGATGACAGAATGGAAAGCATAGATGGGAGATGGTACATTAAGAATGAAGAATAGCAAGAAGACCATTTTGACTGGGCAGAAGAATATGTGATGCAGTATAATGTATAATAAGACTGGAAAGGAAGATTGGAGCCACATTGTGAAGGGCTTTAAATGCCAAGTTGTTGTTCAGTCGTTTTAGTCATGTCTGATTCTTAGTGACTCCATTTGGGGTTTTCTTGGCAAAGATACTGGACTGAGGGGCAGCTAGATGGCGCAGTGGATAGAGCACTGGCCCTGGAGTCAGGAGTACCTGAGTTCAAATCCGGCCTCAGACACTTAACAGTTAACTAGCTGTGTGACCTTGGGCAAGTCACTTAACCCCAATTGCCTCACTAAAAAAAAAAAAAAGATACTGGAGTGGTTTATCATTGCCTTCTCTAGCTCATTTTACAGATGAGGAAACTGAGTCAGAGTTAAGTGGCATGCCCAGGGTCAAACAGCTAATAAGTGTCTGAGGCTGCATTTGAATTCAGGTCTTCCTGACTCCAGGCCCGGTCCTCTATCCACTGTGCCACCTAATTGCCCACAGGAGTTTGTATTTGATTCCTGAGGCAAGAGAGAGGCACTGGAGTTTCCTGAGCAGAGCAGTGACATGGTTAGACCCATGCTTTAGGGATGCTACTTTGAAGCCGCATGGAGTACACAGTAGACTTTGGGCAAGGAGACCAATTGAGAGGTTACTACAACAATCCAGGTAAGAAAAGATAAGGGCCTGAACTAGAGTCGTAGGCATGTGAATAGAAAATGACAAGGATGCCAGAGATTTTATAGAGGTAGAATCAACAAAATTTGGAGATACATAGGGTAATATGAGTGGAGAATTAAGGATAACTCTGAGGTTGGGAACATGGTTGACTGGAAGAATGATGGTAATGGTAATCCCAACAGAAACAGGGAAGCTGTGAAGACAGGTGGGTTTGGTAGGAAGAGAATGAGTTTTCTTTTATACATGTGGAGTTCAAGATGCCTAACTACAACCTCCAGTTCAAAATGTCCAATAGGAAGTTTGTGATGTAAGATGAGAATTAGGAATGGGTATGTCTCTGCTTTGGGCTGCGTTAGGGAAATGACTGGCTACTTCTCATTGCCCTTCCCTGCTGCCAAGACAAATTTCTATGAGTTCAAGTTTCTCATCGTTTTAGTGAGAAAAAAAATCAGTCACAGAAAAAGATAAAATACTTTTATCACTGGCCTTGTTCATTAAGAATAAAATATCTTTTATCTTCATTAAAACATTACCTTAAAATGTGATTACAATCTAAATGGAAAAAAAAATAAATCTTTGTTAAAAGGATTAAGAAAATGATACTTTTTCCATTGGTATCTAGCTTTTACTAAAAGAGCATGACCTAATGATATCTGCAATTAGTAGAACAATCCTTAGTGATAAACTTTAGGTGACTGGTATATTGTTTTTTAAAAAATCTCTAGAGATTAACATTACTATTCAGAATCATAATAAATTACACTTATAGAAGCAGAGCACCTTCCTCATAACAACCTTGTAAGGCAGAGACATAATTATTATTATCCTCATTTTGGGGGGGGGTCTAGACCAAGTGTGATTTCACTGGTATAGACAACTCCCACTGAGGAAATTCCCTCTACTAATGCAGATTTGTACCCACTCTACAATTCAGTTGTGTGGCCACAGAGAGAGGTTAAATGCTTTGCCCAGTGCACACACACAGCAGGCTTACAGACACCACTTAAAGCGCTGAGAACTGGAGGCTGTGTCTTTATCCACTAAGCTATATTGCCTTTCTTCTCTATTTGATTTAATGGGAGAACAGAAGCTCCCAGACTATAAGGGACTTGTTCAAGGTCACAAAGACCATCGGGGGCAGAGCCTGCAATCCAAACCTCGTGCTTGGGACTCCCAAGTCTATATATCTTTCCTTTATACCATACTGCTTCTCATTTAAAAAATAATGATATAATTTGTTTTTACTAAATTTATGTAATCCATGAAGTGGAGGGTCATGGTGGAGAGTTATAAGCATAATTCAGAGGAGAGGAATTTTTTTGTTGGAAGAGCTCAAAATCAGATTTGGGTTATGTGGCTAATTGTTTTGCTTATTTCTTTCTACACATGAAGAGACACAATCTTCCAAAGATTCTCAGAACACTGACAAGTGACCTTAAACCTCTGACAAAGAACAGTTTCTGATTTCTAGGGTCTTCATTAACAATTTCCTAAGGTGTCAATCTAATGTCTATTTCATGACTTACCTCCTTTAAAGCAAGGACTGTGCACTATTGCAAATAACCATTAGACAGGACACTACTTTGTTTTATCTTAAAGGGAGGTTGTCCTTGGCTCAATTTGGATCTCAGCAACTACCTTACTTAGCAATCTGAGCATATAATTTGCCTTCCTTACAGGGCCACATCCAGCAATGTTGTATTAGCGAGCCCCATAAAAATATAACTAGGGCTGGAAGTTCCACCAGCTAGGGCCTGGATATCCCCAAATAGGCAATGAACGCCATATCAGAGATATGACCCTGCCTTTACTCTACCTCAAAGTCCCTTCTTAAAAAACGAGCATGATTTCTATTACTACCTCCCTACTAGAAAGTTAGACAAAACCTATAAAGTACTTTAGCTCACCAGCATTAACAGAACGAAACATATATTTTGAACATTAGTAATGAAGGAATTTGTTTTGCTTGACTATGCATATTTGGTTTTTTTGTTTTTGTTTGTTTGTTTGTTTGTTTTTGTTTTTGCAGGGCAATGAGGGTTAAGTGACTTGCCCAGGGTCACACAGCTAGTTAAGTGTCAAGTGTCTGAGGCTGGATTTGAACTCAGGTACAACTGAATTTAGGGCCAGTGCTTTATCCACTGCGACACCTAGCTGTCCCCGACTATGCATATTTGTTACAAAATTTTTTTTGAATTTTTTTTGGAAGGGGAAGGGGCTGAAAATAAACTGCAAAAAAGACAGAATGAGGGGGCAGCTAGGTGGCACAGTGGTTAAAGCACTGGCCCTGGATTCAGGAGGACCTGAGTTCAAATGGGACTTCAAACACTTGACACTAGCTGTGTGACCCTAGGCAAGTCACTTAAGCCTCACTGCCCTGAAGAAAAAAAAAAAGACAGAACGGAAGCTCCTTGAAAGCAGAGGCTGTCTTTGCATTTGTATTTCCATTCCCAGGGCTTGCCATAGTGCTTGGCACATAGTAAGTTCTTTTAAAACTGCTTTTTCATTCAGTGTAAAAAAAAATAACTTAAGCACTGACTAGAATCTATTATGGGCAGCTAGGTGGTACAGTGGACAGAGTGCCAGGAAAGGAGTCAGGAAGATTTATTCTCCTGAGTTTACATCTGACCTCAGACACATACTAGCTGTGTGACTCTGGGTGAGTCATTTCACCCTGTCTGCCTCAGTTTCCTCATCTGTCCAATGAGCTGAAGAAGGACATGGCAAATCACGCCAGGATCTCTGCCCCAAAAAACCCCAAATGACGAAGAATCAGACATGACTGAAAAACAGTTGAATAGCAACAAAGGATCTTTTATGGCTGAGGCAGTGCTTTAAAACTATAATTAATTTAAGTATCATGAAATGATGTTTTTCCTATGTGCCTCGCTCAAGATTGCCATTGTCCTTTGCCATTCCTGAAAGCTAAGAATAAAAAAGAACGTTCTACTTACTTGAAAAAGTTTGTTGCTCTGTTAATTCTCAGGACCTGGGCACTGGTCAGCCTTTTCTGGCCATTCATGCATGATGAATTAGTAAACTAAACAAACAGAGATGTGTATTTAGTGTTTTAGTATAACACTATGAAGATAGGCTGAATGTAAAATTCTATTATATCCTCTCATTTTAAAAAGAGTTTCAACTCAAAAATCCAAGTATTGCTTTAGAACATTTAACTAGTTTGATTGTGAATACAATGTCTATTTTTTTTTTGTGGGGCAATGGGGGTTAAGTGACTTGCCCAAGGTCACACAGCTAGTAAGTGTCAAGTATCTGAGGCCGGATTTGAACTCACGTACTCCTGAATCCAGGGCCGGTGTTTTATCCACTTGTGCCACCTAGCCGCCCCCCCAATGTCTATATTTGAGGAAGAAATCTTATAATTTAAAAAAATGCTTTTTGATGCAGAAATCCCACGACTGGGCCTGTACCCCAAGGAGGGCAATTGCAGAAATAAAGGCCCCATCTAAACTAAAATATTCTCAGGAGCCCTTTTTGTGGTAGTAAAAAACTAGAAACAAAGCCTAACAAACCAGTATATGAATGTAATCCAGTATTATTAGGTAAGAAGAAATGACAAATTTGAAGAATTCAAAGAAACATAAGATGTTTGAAATGATACAGAACAGAAGCAGGGAACAATGTGGTTAATGGCTAAACTGACGTACATGAAAAGAATGCCAAAAGGAAGCTGAACTTTTAGTAATTACAAAGACCAGTCTTGTGCCCAGAGAGGTGATTATAGGGCAGAATGTTACACATGTTGTCAGACATGCTCAGGCACTATATGAGGTGTTTTTATTTAACTGTTTTTCCTTTGTTCCAAGGAAAGGTTCAGTGTTGGTAGAGGGGGCAGTGGGGTTGGAGGGGGCATAGGTAGAAATGAATGTGATATATAAGAGGAATAAAATAGATTTTTTAAAAAATGCCTTGAATTAACCTGCCAGCAGCTTTACCAACGCTTTACCAATATCTGGGTTTTTCAAAGACTGTATCTCAAAGAAATTTAGGAAACAAATTGATATGAAGGATTTCATCTCACTGATTTGCTGGAAAACACAGTATTCTAGTTTCCTGTGCTTCAGTACTATCTCTAGTCACAGTTCAGACACTCGGGCTCTCAGTGTAAGCATGTCTCTGGCAGCTTTTACAATGCCATGAGTTACCATAAAGTCATCAGTTTGGTATTAGAACCAGTTTGTTAAAGTATAACTCAGTAGGCCCATGTTTGAGGAACATTAGAGAAAACCTTTCACTGACCTAAAGAAGAGCCCTAAGAAAAATAACTTTTGCAACAGACCCTGCATTCACACATTCCTACAGTCTGGACTTAGAGTATTCTTTTTGTGTTGCTTTGACTTGACCTTTTGGATATCATTTTCTTATATTTTTCATTTTTAGGTAATAGATCTGCCAAAAACATGCCGGGTAAGGTAAGACACAGATATAAACAAGGGAAATAGATGTCTCTGGACCTGAAACAGGCAATTATCCTATGTGAAGAATGAAGACACGAGAAATGAGACATAATGTAAGGTGTCACATGTGAGAAGACAGATGGTCCCCTAACTCTGAAGTACACTCTCTCATCTTCTGAAAAAAGCCCTGGTTTCCTTGAAAGCATACCTCAGGTGGTTTCTCCTACCCAGGCCTTGTATGATCCCTTGTGCTGCTGGTCCATCCTCACTCCCTGAATTACTTTTTATTCCTTGGTATACACTTTGCATTTACTAATCTGGGCATAAATTGTGTGTCTTTCCCCCTTGCCTCCAGTAAAATGTCAGCTCCTGGAGGGCAGGGACTTTTAAAAAAATCCCATGATCACTTCATTTCAGGTTGTAAGTAACCTTAATGCAGTTGAACTCACAGCTAGAAAGGAACAAACACTGCAGCCTGAACAACAAGTCGGACCTGGTCTCTGCTAGAAAACCTAAGGTGAGAAGGGGCTCCCCCTGATCAAGAATCTTCGGGGTTCCCCGATCACAGACTCTGTGATTTGGCATTTCAGGCTTTCCACCACCCAGTCCCAAACCATCTTCCCATTCCTATTTCACACCACTGCCTTCTATAGGCTCTTTTTTAAAAATATTATTTTATTTTATTTTTTTGGCGGGGCAATGAGGGTTAAGTGACTTGCCCAGGGTCACACAGCTAGTAAGTGTCAAGTGTCTGAGGCCGGATTTGAACTCAGGTCCTCCTGAATCTAGGGCCAGTGCTTTATCTACTGCGCCATCTAGCTGCCCCTCTACAGGCTCTTTTTTTCAGCCACACTGGAAGGCTAACTGGACTCCAAACTCCATAGGTCGCATCTGGCCTTGGTACATTCCCCAAAGCTGGCCCCTAAGATTGCGCTGCACTTCTCCCTTGAGAAGACTCATAGTCCCTCAAAAGGCTCAGCTCCTCCTCCATCGAGGGCTCCTTGATTCCCCTCCCCCCAGATGGTAGCATTCTCTCCCTAGATCATTTTGTCAGCTCTCACTTTTACCTCCTGCACTCCCCTTCTTATGACCCTCGTGCCATGTTTACCTCTATATATACTGTCATACCAGTAGAACACAAGCTCATTGAGGGTAGGGATGATTTCACTTTTGCCTTTGTAACTCCAATACTTAGCACAATGCCTTGTCCACGTATATGTTCTTAACCGTTTGCTGAATTGACGTATCTGAATGATAGCGATGGTCAGAGACAAGCAGAGGAAAGGAAAAGGAAGTCTGAGTTACAGTTTTGAGGAACAAGCCAATGGACTTGGAAACAGAAGGCCAAATCAGAGATGAAAAGAGAGGGAAAACAAGGGTTCAGAATCCAGAAAGGCAGGCGACTAGATGAAGGAGTCAGCTTGATGACAGGGCATCAATAGTTTGTTCTCTGACATTGTGGTCCATATCCATGGAAGTAATCCCCACACTAACCAAAATCACAGATCCTTGAAGGACCAAAAGAGACAAAAGCAGTAATAATGAGTACTGGGAGGACAATGGTGTTATTAATATTATAAGCTTTCTTTCTTTTTTCTTCTTTTTTTTTTTTTTGAAGGGCAATAAGGGTTAAATGACTTGTGACTTGCCCAGGGCCACAGAGCTAGTAAATGTCAAGTGTCTAAGGCCACATTTGAACTCAGGTCCTTTTGAATCCAGGGCCGGTGCTTTATCCAATGCACCACCTAGCTGCCCGCCAATGTTATAAGCTTTCTGCATTACAATTAGATAACCATATGTCACTCAGTAGATAGGAACATGAAATGACCCACAGAACCACAAATTCTCAATATTTTAGAATGATTGGTAGGTGGGCACTTTTGAATTACTTAATTCAAAAGAATAATTTTAATGAGGTACAATTTATTACTTCCAAGTACATACAATTCAGTTCAACAAACATTAAGTACTCATTGTGTACCAGGCACTGTCCTAAGCAATGGAGAGACAAAGCAAAAAACCCAAGTCATCCTTGGGCATAGGAGCCTGCACACTCCTAAACTGACAATATATTATATTTTTATAAATTATCCTTATATATTCTTTTAAACCAGTCCCTTAAGGATATTTTAAGGGACTGGTTTAAAAGAAAATATAAGGATGATTTATAAAAAACAAAACAAAACACATTAATAATAAATGTTGCTTAGGAGGTATTTGAGAAAGAGAAAAGGCTGTCTTTTTAAGTATTTTATGCAATTCTTTAAAAACATTTTTGCATTAATTTGTATTCTTTATGAAAAAGGGTTTGCATTATACATAATGGCTATTTAATAAATGTTTAATTAACTGAACTGAATTGATTTGAACTGAACTGTGTTTTTATATAAAGGCCCTGAGTAATCATAACAAACTGCAAATTAACAGAGTCTGAATTAATAAAGGATAGCTGTATATCTAAATCTTGGGTATAGGAAAATACTTTACAATAGTGATTTGTTGTACTATTTAAAATATCTGATATGTGAAGTACTATAAACAGCTAACGTAGTAAGAGATTAAAAAATGAGAACCATAAATGTTTCTTTTACCTGGGACTGATAACTGGATTGTGTAAAAATTGGTTCTTCTTGGCAAAATGGGGTTTCCATTGAATTTTCTGGGGAAAGAAAAACTTACAAAGATTTCTTTTCAGTTCTAGTTTCTCCTTTGAAGTCTAAAATAACAACACATCATTGTTTCATGAACAGTAATAATTATACATAGCCACAAAATTATTTTTAATGAAGGACCATCACCATTATATCCTTTCTTTAAAATAGCAATTATGAAAAAGTACAGTTTTGGATGAATTTAAGTGTGTAACCCAAAATTTAAATTTTCTTTTCTGAGCATTATTCCCATATTTGTTCATAATGAGGAATGAATGCATTATTGTAGCTTTGAAATGCTAGACCTAATCTTCATCATATTATATCATACCTTGATATTTAATTTCAGCATTATAACCAGGTTTATTTTCAATATTTATATCTCTTTCTTCAAGCTTTGATGTAAAAACTTCATTTTTCAGTTCCTAAGAATGAAAAGATTATACATCAATAATTCTATTGTACCAATCTAACCTTTTACTATATAAAATTAAAAGTTACTACAGAAAGATAATAGTTAAATTTGCTACTTGACATTATCCAAGGCAATGTTCATAAAATAACTTTAAAAAGTTTAAAAATTCATTACATCATACCAACTGTATGAAATTCAGAGGTTTATATTAATTATACCAAGTCATGAAGACAGTAGGGCAGGGCAGAACAAGAAGAATCAGGACTAGCTGTCAACAAGACCAATATGGTAGATAGTCAGGCATAAAAGTAAGATGTTACAAAGGATAGGAGTGAGGAAAACAATTAATATAGGCCAAGGGTTATTAATCTGTTATACACAAACCCCCAAGGGGTCTGTAGATAGGTTTCAGAAGGTTCATTAATCTGGATGGAAAAAAATTACATCTTTATTTTTACTAATAAATATAAGCAATAAACAGCATTCTGATAATAGATCCATTAAGGTTTCACTGGACTGCCAAAATCAGGGGTGTCAAACTCAAATAGAAACAGGGGCCATTAATCCATATAGAAGCATCCCTGCAGGCCACATTTTGACTTAGTTTTAAAATGTAATGTTGGGGCAGCTAGGTGGCGCAGTGGATAGAGCACTGGCCCTGGATTCAGGAGGACCTGAGTTCAAATCCGGCCTCAGACACTTAACACTTACTAGCCATGTGACCCTGGGCTAGTCACTTAACCCCAATTGCCCAACAAAAAACAAACAAAATGTAATGTTACCTATATTTTTAAAAATGTTACTTTGTTAAGTATTTCCCAATTACATTTTAATCTGGTTTGGGCTGCATTCAGGAGTGTCATGGGTCACATGTGGTTTGTACCCACATGTTAGTTATTCCATAGAAAAACCACCAAGTTGGAGTCTGGGTTATCAGGTCAATTTGGGGTACAGCTGCTTTGTGGAAATTTCTGTATCAAATGCTAAGATATCAGTCACACTGTCCAGACTCTAGTCTCTGCCTGGTCCCCCAGGAGGAGCCTAAATCTTGACCTTTGACTTTATACTTGGACTTTGCTTCTCCTTGTGACTTTGTTCCTGATCTGGATCTCTAGAGATTGATCTGTATGTACCACAGTGACACAGCCAAGGGCAAGAGTTGTCTGCCCTCTCTCTTGGTTTTAAGGATCCTTCAAGGTGTAAGCATGGTAAGTCCCAGAAAGTGTGCTGCTATCCAGAATGAGGGAAGGCAAGGTATTTGTGATTCTAGATTGAAGCAAAGGCAGAAGGCTTTTGAGGGCAACCAGTTCTTAAGAGTTTGACTTCCTATAAAGAATAACTATCAACCAAAATTTTCTTAGTGGAAAGAGTATAAATTGCATGCAGCTGCGTAGTAAGACGTGAGGCTAGAAAAGTAGTCTGAACCCACAGAAAGGAAGGCCTGGAATGTCAGTCTTACTCACTTGGATTTTTTTTTGGGGGGGGGCGGGACAATGAGGGTTAAGTGACTTTCCCAGGGTCACACAGCTAGTTAAGTGTCAAGTGTCTGAGGTCACATTTGAACTCAGGTCTTCCTGAATTCAGGGCCAGTGCTTTATCCATTGTGCCACCTAGCTGCCCCCTGAACTTTATTCTTTTTTTTCTTCAGTAAGGCAATTGGGTTAAGTGACTTGCCCAGGGTCACACAGCCAGTAAGTGTCAAGTGTCTGAGGTCACATTTGAACTCAGGTCCTCCTGAATTCAGGGCCAGTGCTTTATCCACTGTGCCACCTAGCTGCCCCTGAACTTTATTCTTTATGTGATAAAGAATGCATTTGAACTGGTAAGTAATATTAAGTGATACTGTAAGGAGATCAATCTAGGGGCTGGTAGGCAAAGTGGATTAGAAGAAGAGCAGAAGGGGCAGCTAGATGGTGCAGTGGATAGAGCACCAGCCCTGGAGTCAGGAGTACCTGAGTTCAAATCTGGCCTCAGACACTTAACACTTACTAGCTGTGTGACCCTAGGCAAGTCACTTAACCCCAATTGCCTCACTAAAAAAAAAAAGAAGAAGAAGAGCAGAAGGGATGCCAGTTAAGAAAATATTATAGTATAAGGCATATAGTAATAGTATAAGGCATATAGTAATAAAGTCAGATCTAGGCTGCTGATATTAGGAACAGAAAGGAATTGACAAATTGAAATGAAGTTGTAAAGGAAAAAAATCAGGACTTTGAGTCTACCTTTATTATAACTTGCCTGCTTTTCAAAGCTTTTGAGAATATTTTCATCATTTTCTTCTTGAGAAGAAGTTACACTTGGTGGCTCATAGTCTACCTGAAATATCTTTGTTACGATGCCACTTTCCCTGGAGTCTCTGAAAATTAATAAACAAAAGGTTTTCTATAACAGAAAAGCAGAAAAGACATCTGCAGTAAATAATCTATAATGGTAAATTTATCAGTGAATGTTTTTAGTTCAACTACTTAATTATTGAAACACATTGACAAAAGGGAAATACTATATAAATTAATTTCTGCTTTCCTTACCATCTGCTCATGGCCAAGTGAAAATATTAATATCACATAGCCTATTTTATCACCAAATATTAGGCTGCCTATACATATCATTCTTACTATACTATGAAAATTCATTCTTTTGACTAAAATTATCATCCAGTGTGATTCAATGAGGGCTTCTTTACCCAGACCGATGAAAACAAAGATCCTTCAAAGTAAGGGTTGGATACATGAGCCTATGATTTAATTGGATTCATTTTAATACCAACATCATCCAATATTTTGGCTCTGTTTAAATCTGCTATCTTTAATTTCTTTATATAAACATTGAAAGATAAATGAAATATTTTGATAGAGATGTTAACACAGTATCTCAAGAGAGAAAATAGTATCTTCTTATCAGAGAATAAATTACTTGTTCTTGAAGTGTTTGGTAAAAATCTGAATGAAGTCTATTAAAATTATGTCACATTTATCTATTATCATGCCTTTTTATTTGCCTGAGTGACATGTAAAAGTCTAATTCAAAAGAATGTTCAAAGCTACTTAGTGATGTAGTTCAAACCAACTTTTAATATTTCTTTCTTTTCTTTTTAGCATTCATTTTATTAAAATGTTGAGTTCCAAATTCTCTCTTCCCCACTTCTCCTCACCCACTGAAAAGGCAAGCAGTATGATATCCATTATACATGTGAAATAATGCAAAAAATTCCATATTAGCCATGTTACTAAAAAAAAAAATAAACAGCAAGGAACTTAAATAAAGTAAAAAAGTATTCTTCAATCTGAACTAAGTTCATCAAATCTCTCTCAGGAGGTGGATAGCATTTATCATCATAGAGCTTTTGGAATTGTCTTGGATCATAGTATTGATCAGAGTAGGCTAAGTCTTTCATAGTTGATTATTGTTACAATATTGCTGTTACTGTATACGATGTCAAACAATTTTTTAATGTTTTCCAAGACCTCTCAGACCCTAGTCAGATGCTACTTGGGACCCTGGCTCCAATTCCTAGGGATGAATTGGTCAACTACCACATAGTAACTCAGAGGAATTAGTCTCCATTCTGTTCTCTAGTCCCCAAATAATTACACCAACATTAAAAAGAAACCTGAGGTTTTCAGAGAAACACATCAAGACACATGAAATGACACAGAGTGAAATGAATAGAACCAGAAGAATAACATGCATAGTGACTACAATGATATAAAACAACATGAAAAGGCAAACCCAGATCATTTAGAATAAGCAATTCAGGTCACAGAAGACAGATCAAGAGACAATGCCTCCCTCCTCTGGGTAGATGTGTAAGGGACAATCAGGTGGAATGCCCATTTGCTGAGAGTGGTCTTTTTACAAGTTGGTTTTGCTTAACTGTTTGTCTTTGTTCAGTTGGGAGGGGAGAAGGAGCAGAAAATTACTGCTATATAAGAAATAAGACATCAATAAAGATTTTTTTTTTTAGTGAGGCAATTGGGGTTAAGTGACTTGCCCAGGGTCACATAGCTAGTAAGTGTTAAGTGTCTGAGGCCAGATTTGAACTCAGGTCCTCCTGAATCTAGGGCCGGTGCTCTACCCACTGTGCCACCTAGCCGCCCCATCAATAAAGATTTTTAAATCGGTAAATAGACATTATTGAAATAGCCTTACTGATATAACATGGTGAACTTTGTAATTAAGTGAAATGGGAGAAATCTGGCTAATTTAAGAGTCAAAACTGCCTGGGATGAACTGACATTACACAGTGAGAGGGTGGTTTAGTCCACAGGAAACAATCTATAAATTTTAGCTAGATCTACATGAAGTGTTAAAGCATTTAGTATTTTGGATTTTACTTTAGAAATTCTCAGGTATCAGCTATCTTGAAAGATCGTCACTGTATTAGACAACTCCCCCAAAATACACTTCACAGGTGGACAAGCAGAAAAAGAAACGGCACTTTTCAGATCTATATTCTCTAGGCATCCGTACAGTTCCATAAATGGTGACAAACGTGTCCTGTAGGATACAATGTTATATCACTGCCATGTCACTAAATCAGCCAAGCAGATTCTTGGTTTTCTTTCAGAAAACATAATAATGAAAGTTTCTGAGTTTAATAAAGTGAGGCTTTATGTGAAAATAAGACAAAGTTACCGAATAGGAAGGGGAAGAAAAGGTAATGATGAAACAACTAATATCAAGCATAACTGAAGTTTGGCACATGCTAAGACCAACTATGATGGTGACATCCACCTGGAAGACCCCAAGAAGCTGCTTCCAGGAGGTTGGAGTTTTAAAGGATACACAGGTAATCTGTAGTGGCCTACTGCATGGTTGGGAGCAGTATTTTTTCCACTGGCTATATAGCCAGGATTTTCTATATCTTTACTTTTTATTTTATTTTTTTTTTTTTTTTTTGGTAAGGCAATTGGGGTTAAGTGACTTGCCCAGGGTCACACAGCTAGTAAGTGTTAAGTGTCTGAGGCCAGATTTGAACTCAGGTACTCCTGACTCTAGGGCCAGTCCTCTATCCACTGCGCCACCTAGCTGCCCCGGTTTCCTATATCTTTAAAATGGTCTGACTCAACAAGCACTTGTGGGTTTTGCTTCATGTCTAAAGAAGACTCCTTCACTAACACTACCAGGTAAAGTGGAAAGACCTGAGCACCTTCTTTCCCACTGAAGTCTTATGGCCCTGAGAAATAGGTCTGGGTCTTTGGCCTTTTTCATAGTTTCTTTTCTGAGCTGACTCAGGAGCACAAGCCACAGGGATCCAGGTGTCCATGAATCCAGGTCAGATATTGCACCCAGCCCAGCAGCAAGTAGCCTGAGGAGCAAGGGGTCCAGGGATTCCATCCTAGCAGAAGCAGACACTTCCAGCTTTGAACTTGGTGAGACCAAGGCTATGTAGAAACTAAGATAAAATAGGAACCTGCTGTTGTTTGGTCGTTTTTTCAGCTGTGTCTGTGACCCTATTTGGGGTTTTCTTGGCAAAGATACTGGAGTGGTTGGCCATTTCCTTCTCCAGCTCATTTTACAGATGAGGAAACTGAGGCAAATGGGGTGAAGTGATTTGCCCAGGGATACAGAGCTAGTAAGTGTCTCAGGCTTGATTTGAGCACAGAAAGGTGAGTCATCCTACTCCAGGCCACTTTGACACCTAGATACCCCAATTATGAGACTAATCAACCCCAAGCCATGTCCCCAAGGAACTAGGGATAAATGTTTGTACATTTTTTCTTACTATACCTTTGAAGTACATATTCCTTTGTATAATCTGCTGGCAAATGGCTAAATGGAATTGGGGTCCAGTTACTGGGTCCCTAAAATGAGGGGAATACAGCCAATGGTTGACTTGAGGCAGTGACAGAGAAAAGAGACCGCCAACCCTTTCAGGGTACCTGAAGAACCCTTTGGGGGGTTAAAAGTAATAGATCTGGCCTTGAGAGAGTGGGGTCAGAGTTAACCACATTATACAAAGCATCCAACATCCAGCAGAATGTAAGCTTCTTAAGGGCGGGGATTTTTTTCCTTTTATGCTTACATTTTATACATAGTAGACACTTAATAAGTAGTAAATTAATTCAACTCTTCATTGAGTATGGTAGCTATGTCCTATAATAAATAGTATGCACTCTAATAAATCCTAGAACAGTGCGAAGTAAAATGACTTGCCTGGGTTAACATAGCCATTATGTATAAGATGGGGGCAGGATATGAACTCAAGTCTTTCTGGTTTTGACACTATTTCTAGAGATCTGAAAACAGTAATCAAATCAACACTACTATTCCTGCAAAGTAAATGTTAACTATTTACCATAAGACTCCAATTGCCCTCCCTCCAACTTCCTTGTCTGACAACTCCTCGTTGGTCACCCCTCCCCAATATGTGTTGTCTTCCTTTATTAGAACACAACCTCTGAGGTTCAGCAACTGTTTTTCTTGCTTATGTTTACATCCACAACATTTGGCATAGTGCCTTATACACAGTAAGCACTTAATCAATGTTTATTCACCCATACCAATCTTTAAAGAAATAGAGTGCTAACTTACCTTGAGACTGCCATAGCTTTAACCTGGATTTTCCCATCAGGAAGAGTGATTGGTCCTGTATACTTAAAAGTGCTATTTTCACCATATCCTCTTCTCTTTAATAATTCAGGTTTACTGCCATCCAAAGTGTAATATATGTTGACACCCAGAGTGTCTGGAAGTCACAAATAAAACAAATGTCATAAATAACACAAGAGCCAGCAAAAATAATCCATAAAGAGTAATAAATCGTGACTGCAGTTTTGTTTTGCTTTGTTTTGACTTATTTGTTATGAAGGCTATGGAAAATTTTTGTGGCAACTAGGTGGTGAAGTGGTTAGAGACAGGAGTAAAGCCAGGTATAGAGTCAGGAAGACTCATCTTCCTGAATTCAAATCTGACCTCAGACACTTACGAGCTAAGTCACTTTAGCCAATGTGCCTCAGTTTCTTCATCTGTAAAATGAGCTGGAGAAAGAAATAGCAAAGCACTCCAGTATCTTTGCCAAGAAGATCTCAAATGGGGCCCTAGAGTGAGGAGGACCTGAGTTTAAATCTAGCCTCAGACACTTGATACCATTTAACCCTGACTGCCTCAAAAAAAAAGGGGGGGAGGGGGGCAGCTAGGTGGCGCAGTGGATAAAGCACCGGCCCTGGATTCAGGAGTATGTGAGTTCAAATCCAGCCTCAGACACTTGACACTTACTAGCTGTGTGACCCTGGGCAAGTCACTTAACCCCCATTGCTCTGCAAAAAAAAAAAAAAGGGGTGGGGAGGGACATGATGAGTTGTACATGACTGAAAAACAACAACAGGGAATTGTTTTGCATAATTTTATATGTATTTTACATGCCTTCTCAATGGGTGGGGGAAGAGCTAGAAGGAAGGAAAGAATGAATTTGGAAATCAAAATTTTAAAAAATGAATGTCAAAAAATAAAATAAAATAAATTGTTCCTAAGATTTTATTATGTTGCTGTGTTTTTCTCTTTGGTCATGTCATTTTTGGCCAAGTTCTATATATTCACAATTCTTTGACTAATTGTTGGTAGCTTAATCATTAGCACCTGGAACACTGATACTAGAATACGAACTACTATAGGATATTTTTTCTGCCCTTTGTGGCTAAACTCCTTGAAAAGGCCCCCACTTTCTGTCCTCTCTCTTTTCTTAGCCCCTTAAAATTGGGTTTCCTACTTTATCATTCCACTGAAACTGTTCTCTCTGGATTTACCAATGATCTCTTATTTGCCAAAGCCAATGGCAATTTCTTAATTATTATTCTTGACCACTCTATGGCCTTTAACCTTGTTAAACCTTAACCGTAGCTCCTTGATACTCCCTTCTCTCTAGGTTTCTGGGATATCTGTTTCTCTTGGTTCTTTTCCTACCAGACTGCTCCTTCTTAGGTTCCTTTCCTGGGTCCTCCTCCAGATCATATACTCTAACCATCGGTGTCCCTCAGGCTTCTGTCCTGAGCCCTCTTCTCTTCTCCCTTTATACTACTTTACTTGATCTCATCAGCATCCATAGATTTAATCGCCATCTCAATGTTGAAGATTCTCAAATTTACCTATCCTGACCTAACCATTATGCTTATCTACAATCTTGCATCTTCAACTGCCATTCAGACATCTCAGATGGAATGTCTAGTGGACATTTTAAACTAAACATCTCCAAAACAAAACTCATTATCTTTTCTCCTAAACCCTCTCCCTCTCCTACCTTCCCTATTTGTGTAAGGGGAATCAACATCCTCCCAGCCCCTCAAGGCTCACAACATAGGACACATCCTCAACTATTCACTATCCCTCACTACCTAT
Organism: Dromiciops gliroides; assembly: GCF_019393635.1. Classification (NCBI taxonomy): domain Eukaryota; kingdom Metazoa; phylum Chordata; class Mammalia; order Microbiotheria; family Microbiotheriidae; genus Dromiciops; species Dromiciops gliroides. The sequence goes on along the minus strand of NC_057862.1, from coordinate 560,711,877 downwards.
ACCCAATCTGTTGCAAGGCCTTTTACTTCTGCAACATCTCTGCCCCTCCCCACTTCTCACCTCTGACACTGCCACCATTCTAGTGCAGACACTCATCACTTCATGCCTGGACTATTGTAACCACCTGCTGCTAGGTCTGCCTGCCTCAAGTCTCTCCTCACTTCAATCCATCCTCTATTCAGCCACCAAAGTGATTTTCTTAAAGTGTAGGTCTAACCATGTCATCCCACCTGCACCTTCCCCACCCTCCTGCCATATAAACTCTTGTGGCTTCCTATTGTGTTCAGGATCAAATTCAAACCCCTTTTTTTGGCATTCAAAGCTTTTCATAGCCAAGTCCTCTCCTACCTTTACAATCTTCTTAAATCTTATTCTCCCACACATACTCTTTGATCCTGTGATACTGGCCTCTCAGCTTGTTCCTTGAAAAGGACACCACATCTCTTCACTCTGGGTATTTTCTCTGGCTGCCCCCCATATCTGCAACACTGTCCCTTTTCATTTATACCTAATGGCTCCCTGGCTCCCTTTAAGTCCCAACAAATAACCCATCTTCTACAGGAATCTTTTCCTAACCCCTCTTAATTCTAGTGTCTTCCCTCTGTTAATTTTTTTCCCATTTGTCTTGTATTTGGCTTATGTGGACATATTTGTTTGCTTGTTATCTCCCCAATTAGATGGTGGGCTTCTTGAGAGCATGGACTAAGGACAGTTACTCCTCGAAGCTCTCCCCCGAATCCTTCCAAATCCCTTCAAATAATGCCATAAGACAAAACCTGGAACAGCAGAACCCACAAAAGTGAGGAGTGAGATTATTTTCCAGCCAAAGATGGTTTAGAAGGTCGGCAGGAGGGGTCTTCTGTGCTGGGGTGGGAGTGGAACCCAACCCCCCAGGTCAAGCCAACATAGATCCAGCCCCAGGCAGGCTGCACCAGAGAAAGAGACCTCCAGAGCCTCTGAATTAGCTGCAGTGCCAGAGTCTTCTGGAAATAAGCTCACGGTCTGATGAGAGGGCTAAGTGGGTTGGTTGGGGTGAGATTGCAGGGGTCTCTGCTGGTGCTGAGGTGGAACTCAGTTGTTTTACCCCTGCTGGGAACGAGGAAGCAGCCTTGAGTGGTGGTGGCCCAGGTGGGAGAGGGATGCAGGCTCACTGAAGCTATCAACCCAGCGAAACTAAAATTTTGTTTTCTGGTTGAAGAGCCTGAGGTTATTTTCAGACCAGAGCACAGGCCAGGTGAGTGCAGAACATGCCTCTCCTTAAACTGTGTAGGAATATTAAGTTTTAGAGAATATTTCAGTTTTTTGTTATTATATGTTTCATGCATAACAACTAAAATTCTGAATTTCCTTAGATATGTTTTTTTTTTTGAGAACTCTCATTGTTTGATTTTATTATTGGCAAAGCTATTTAAAGTTGTGTTAAACTCAATTTTGTAGGAAATTTTCCTGGTTGATTAACAGCATCCATACATCCATACCTGAAAGACATTCCACAACTATACCCAGAGAAAAAACTTCCAAAGACTTAAATGGACATTTTCCTGTTTTCCTTTTGCACATCGTACACACTGTTTATAATGTCCACATACTAAAGGGGAGTGCCCCCTTTAGTTTTTTCTGTTTGTAATGTCCACTTGCTAATAGGGGAGTGCCCCCTTTAACCTTTGTCAATGCGTCACTCAATTTCTTTTTCTCTCTTTTCATTCCCTTTACTTTGTTATTAGTCATAGGCGTCTGTAACATTATTGCTTCATGTGAGGAAATGATGTTTCTTTGCATGAAGCACAGGGGGGGACTGTGTGAATTGGAATGACACCACCTGCTGGGAGGGACATTGTGAGCTCTGGTCTCAAAAGAAAGCATGTGACTTGACATCCACGTGTGACTTAGCATCCAGAAGTTACCACCTGTTAGTTGTGTCAATCGGTGCTACCAACCAATTAGCTTGGAGCTGTGTGTGTAGATGGCCCTGTTTCCCGTTTCACAGGAGGCTTCTGGGAGAAGGAGGGAGGAGCGAGGCCTTTTTGGTTCCTGACTTGGGCTTGGCGGGAGGACAGATGCTGGGCTCTCTTAGAGATAGTTAGATGAAGTTTGCTTTTGATCTCTCTCTTGTGAGATTTAAAATTGGATATACGAGCATTAAACTCCCCCTTTAACTTTTCCCTTATATATCTCCCAGACCATAAGAAAAAGAAGCCTCTGAGCTTTAATCGGTGAGGGATTAGTTTTTATTGCTTGGGAATTAATTAGACAACAAAAAGTGATACCAATTAGGGAAATAGGAAAGTAGAAATACAAATGAATAATCTTAGATCTAAGCTTAGTCTATATTCCTTTATAAAACTCACCGAATCCCAAACTGCCTGCCAGGCTGAGAACCAGCACTGAACACCAAACACGTGCGCCGCCACAGCTAAGCTGAAAAGCCAGAGAGTGAGAACTTCCGTTCCTCCCTCAGTTTTAAGCTAGTGTTCCAGAAGTTCATCATGGTCTCCTCCCCAAAAGGGAGGTCCTTCAAAAGCTGCTTCAGTAGCATGCACTCAACTCTCAAATGATTCAGTTAAAACTTCTGTTTTTTACCACATTCTCTATTCATGAACTTCTAATGCACTTTAATAAATACTTAAAAGTCTAAACTATTTCTGAAGCTTCTAATTTAAGGTGACCACTCATTAGATTTTAGACATCATAGCTAGAATTTTAGGCCCTTACAACTGTACCACCTGGGACCCCCTGAAGCTTGGGACAGTACAGCCTAAAAGCAGTGCCCCACTTTAAGAAGGAGTTAAAAATCAAGTAAAAGACAGGCAAGATGAGCAGACAGAGGAAGGTGAAGACCATAGAAAGTTTCTTTAGTGACAAGGAAGATCGAGGTGCACCCTCAGAAGAGGATAGCAACCTCAGGGCTCCTACATCCAAAGCTTCCAAGAAAAGTATGAATTAGTCTCAGGCCATAGAGGCATTAAAAAAGGACTCTGAAGATAAAGTAAGAGAGGTAGAGGAAAAGAAATGAGAGTGATGCAGGAAAGTCATGAGAAAAAAAGTCAACAGCTTGAAAAGCCCAATGAAAAAGCTCTCTGAAGAAAATAACTGCCTAAGAATTAAGATTGAGCAAATGGAAGCTAGTGACTTTATGAGAAACCAAGACACAAAACCAAGCAAATCCAAATGAATAAAAAAATAGAGAGCAATGTGAAATATCTTCTTGGAAAAACAGCTGACCTGGAGAATAGATGCAAGAGAGAAAATCTGAAAATTATTGGACTACCTGAAAACCATGATCAAAACAAGAGCTTAGACATCATCTTCCAAATCTTTCAATTTTCCATGGAAAATTGCCCTGCTATTCTAGAAACAGAAGGTAAAATAGAAATTGAAAGAATCCACTGATCACCTCCTAAAAGAGATCCCAAAAGGAAAACTTCCAGGAATATTATAGCCAAATTCTAAAGCTCTCAGGTCAAGGAGAAAATATTGCAAGCAGCCAGAAAGAAACAATTCAAGTGCTGTGGAGCAACAGTCAGGATAGCACAAGATCTAGCAGCTTCTACATTAAAGGATCAGAGGGCATGGAATGTGATATTCCAGAGGGCAAAGGAATTGGGATTACAACCAAGAATCACCTACCCAGCAAAACTAAGTATAATCTTTCAGGGGGGAAAAATGGGACTTCAATGAAAAAAGAGGACTATCAGGTATTTGTGATGAAAAGACCTGAACAGAATAGAAAATTTGACTTGCAAATACAAGACCCTAGAGAAGCATAAACAGGTAAACAGGAAAAAGAAATAAAGAGGGAGAGCAAGGACTATCTTTTGCCTTTTTTTGTATCTCTAGCACTTAGAACAGTGCCTGGCACATAATAGGTACTTAATAAATGTTTATTGATTGCTTGATTAGTTGGTAGAAGAGTTTGAAGTAAAACTTGAAACAAGTGCTGTGGATGCCCACAGTGAGCAATGATGTTTGTCAAGTGATCAACACTTTTTTCATATTCACCGTCAGCTTACACCAAGCTGTTTCTCCTCAAGGAAGATCTTCTGAATACCTTCTGTATCTTTAAGATCAGGTAACTTGGCCTCTGATCCCCAAGTCAAACAACATGGCTTGCTCCCTTCCTATAATGGGTAGAGTTGCTTCCTTTTCTAGATTTTCTATGATTTCTTTCATAACACTTTGTAAAAATTTTGCCAGAAAGACAAAGTACCTAAAATGAGTGAAGTGATACTCTTGCTATACTCTATTTGGGTTAGACCATATCTGGAGTATTTTTAATAGTGCTGGGTGATACATTTTAGAAAAGACACTGATAGGCTTCATAAAGTAGGCTCAGAAGGGAGCAACCAGGATGGTGAGGGGAAAGGGGCTGTTCTATAGAACTGGTAGATGGAGTTGGAGATGTTTACCCTAGAAAAAAAGAGAAGTTCATGGGGATGTGATAATTATCTTCAAGTATTTGAAAGTCTGTTATTTGGAAGAGATATTAAACTTGTTCTTCTCAGTTCTAGAGGGCAGAACTAGGAGCAGGATGTAAAGTACATAGATAACCATATAAAAATTTCATATTCATATAAGACAAAAATGTCCTAGCAATTAACAGTATCCAAAAGTGAAGTGGGCTGCCTCAGGAAATAGTGACTTTAGGGATGGTGTTAGAAGTCTCTTCTAACTCTTGAGATTCTGTGCTTTTCTCTGATGAAGAGGTGGCCCCTCTCTCCAAGGACAACCCCTCTACTTATATCCTTGATACCATCTCTTTCAGCAGACTGCCTATGTGGTTATTCCTTCTCTCTCTAATCTTCAATATCCTCCTATCTACTAGTTCCTACATGCTTAAAAAGTTTTCTTCCTTTGACTCTACCACTTCTTCAAATATTATCCTAACTCTTTCTTCCTTTTCACAAAAACTACTAGAAAAAGGTATGTATGCTTATTTCCTCAACTACTTCTCTTCTCTTGACCTTCAGTACTACATGAACAACTGCCTATTGGACTTCTCCAATTGGATGTCTCATAGACATCTCAGACTCTACTGTCTGACCTTTTTCTTAATTTCTCTATTTCTCTAAAGGAAACTGCTAAGTCATCCAGGTTCACAACCACAGACATCAATTCAATTGAATTCACCCCCAATATTCAATTCTATGATAAGTTTATAAATTCTGCTTTTACAACTTCACTGGCATCTATCCTTTTCTCTCTACTTATGCAGCCACTACCTAGTTAAGGCCTTTTTCTACCTGTGACCTGGACTCCTGCACTAGCATCCTAAATTGTCTTTCTTCCTCAAGGTTCTACCCATCCTCCACAGCCACCAAAGTAACTTTCCTAAAGCACAAGCCTGTTATTCTTCTCCTCTACAAGCTTCAGTGGCTTCACTTCATCACCTCTGGGATAAAATGTATACTCCTCTGCTTGACTTTATATATATATATATATATATTTAGTGAGGCAATTGGGGTTAAGTGACTTGCCCAGGGTCACACAGCTAGTGAGTGTTAACTGTCTGAGGCCAGATTTGAACTCAGGTACTCCTGACTCCAGGGCCAGTACTCTATCTACTGCGCCACCTAGCTGCCCCAATCTGCTTGACTTTTAAAGGTCATCACAATCTACCTATAGCTCACCTTTCTAGGCTTATAACAGTCAAACTGACTTACTTGCTGTTCCTTACACAGAACAATCAATTCCTTCCTACCTGTCTTTGCACTGGATGTTCCCCCAAGGGTAGAATGCTTTCACAGCTCACCTACCCTTCTTAGAATCTTGGGCTTCCTTCAAGACTCATTCAAGTACCACCTCCTATATCATGTCTGATGCCACCATTAGTCTTTGTATTTACATTGATATTTATATTTGCTTTGCATTTATATATAAGTGGTGTTTCCCCAAATAGATTATAAGCTTCTTGAGATCAAGGGCTGTTGCACTTTTGTCTTTTTATTTCCAGCATCTACCACTGCTTCTGACTCATAGTAGTGTGGGAAAACTTTATTACATTTTTTGAACCTACCCCTCTGTGGCTGAAAAACCAAACCTGTTGCTTAGAGACCAGACTTTGTTAATGCTTAATTCAGGACCTGAGTTATGCTGACCAGAAACTCTTTCAGATATGAAGACTGATACAAGAGATATGAATAGTTTTTTCCTGTTACACATCTGAAGCAACCCATATGTGTTATTTGGAAACTGACTCTGTGCTGGCCAATCAGCTACTGTTCCCTTGCTCCTTTGTTTGGATCCTATGAGTAACCTAAAGATGGGGGCAGGGATGGGGAGGTAGGTCACCCCATTTTTTGGCTCTCCCCTCTGCTGAATAACTGAAATACTTATTTCTAAATTATTTCATTTTGGGGTTCTATTCTCAGCTTTCTTTTCTTTCTTTCTTTCTTTTTTTTTTTTTTGTGAGGCAATTGGGGTTAAGTGACTTGCCCAGGATCACACAGCTAGTAAGTGTTAAGTGTCTGAGGTCAGATTTGAACTCAGGTCCTCCTGAATCCAGGGCCAGTGCTCTATCCACTGTGCCACCTAGCTGCCCCCTGTTCTCAGCTTAAGAATAGGTACTTAATAAATGCATATTGATTGAGTAGACAGTTTCCTCATCTGTAAAATGTGGGTTATACTGCTAGTCTTTCCAAGGGCAATTCATCTCTAAACCCTAAGAGCCTGTGAAATACAAGTCTAAAATCATCAGGGCAATCTTTTCCCTTTGCAAATTGTAACATCCATTTATTTTTAGATTTATGTAAACAGAAAACCAACCTTTTCTACAATATAAAGAAATCATGTGTTTCATTAAGCACTTAGAATTTGTCCGTCATTTAGAAGTACCCCCAAGGAGTTTTTGCATTTGCTTTATTTTTACATAAAAATGTTGGTTTTCAGGGGGGCAGCTTAGTGGTGTAGTGGATAAAGCACCAGCCCTGGATTCAGGAGGACCTGAGTTCAAATCCGGCCTTAGACACTTGGCACTTACTAGCTGTGTGACCCTGGGCAAGTCACTTAACCCCTTTGCCCCACAAAAACCAAAAACAACAACAACAACAACAAAATGTTGGTTTTCCTACTGAAACAATGAACACCCAGGTAACGCTTAAGGGGGCTTGAGGGACTTCTTATAAAAGCATATTAAAAATGTAGATTTTAAAACTCTGGAAAAGAAATACAATAAGCCAGGAAAGCACTGTCATTTTTAATTCTTACCTGATTTCATTTCTACAAGTGTATTGGTGTTTATTTCATGTTTGTTTTTTCCTGGACGAGGGACCCTTAATGGGATAATCTGAGGAACACAAACTGAACCAGCAGTCATTTTCTCTGTTACAGCCTAAGAAAAAAAAAGACACATGTCTGATAGAAATATATAATGTATGCTTTCCTGACAATTTTATTCCATTATTTTAATTTTTAATAAGAAGCAACTCTTTCTAAATTAAATAGAAAACTATATCAAGTGCTGTTTTTTTTTTCTCTCTCTCTTTTTTTTTTTTAGTGAGGCAATGGGGGTTAAGTGACTCGCCCAGGGTCACACAGCTAGTAAGTGTCAAGTGTCTGAGGCCAGATTTGAACTCAGGTACTCCTGACTCCAGGGCCGGTGCTCTATCCACTGTGCCACCTAGCTGCCCCAAGTGCTGTTTTTTTTTTTTTTTTTAAATTTTTTTTGGTCTAGACCAGTGATTTAAGCACTATGTCTGACCCATAGTAGGCACTTAATAATAAATGGTAGAGTTTTTTGTTGTTGCTGGTTTGTTTTTTACTGACTTCATTGGCATAGGGAATGGAACTCCTGATAAGGAAACTCCCCATACCCAGGCAGATCCAACCAGTCTGCAATTTATAATACCAGGAAATTATCTGAGGCACTGAGAGGTTAAATGACTTGTTAATCATCACATCGTAGCCAATACATCTTTGAAGAATCTTCTCTACTGACTCGTATAGGCTGCCTTTATTTTCTCCAAATATGGCTTATTTACACACACACACACACACACACACACACACACACACACACACACACACACACACACACACACACACACACACACGGTTTCTGCCAGTTCAAGAATCCGGACAACCAAAAAATCTTTATCACACTCTCCACAGCTTTGTAGGAAGGAGTGAAGGAGTTAGGTCATTGAAAGAAGTTCTTTCCATCTCCTTGACACCAGAGCCATGAGTTTGATCTTCTCACCCTTCCTGCCTTTCTTTTTTAAAAAAATGTTTTTCCTTCCTGCCTTTCAATACTTGAAAAGAAAATTTAGGAATGTTCACAAGCATAATCTTTTTCCTAAATAAGTAATGATGGACAAACGAGAGTACTCACCTCCACCATATGAAAGGTATTGAGGATAAATGTAAATTCATATCCAAATCTCTTTAGCTAAAATAGAGCCACTTTCCAAGAGCTGTTTTGCAATTTACCAAAAGTATGATAAGCCCCTTGCTGCAATGTTTGCGATTATGGCCAAGTTAACCTTAGAGAATGATCTCAATCCCAGTCCACGGCTCTCCTTCCTTCTATCATTCCACAGTCCAGTCCCAAAGGCCTACTTGCTCTTCTTTCTTTACATACAAAATTTCACCTCCCACGCCCGTGTCTTTGCATGGACATGTGCCCCATGCCTGGAATGTTACCTCCTCCATCTCTTAGAACCCCTAGCTTCCTTCAAAGCTCAGTTCGAGCGCAGCTTTCT